>NC_056569.1:18740083-18774314 GCF_013358625.1 Macadamia integrifolia
CGGTTTCGGTGTGACTTTGGAACTGACCGAAACCGACCCATTAAGGATTTATCGGTTTCGGTCCGGTGTCGGCTTCGGTGCGGTTTCGATTTGGGTTCGGGTTGGTACCGGTTTGGATTTATCAGGTTCATTTCGGTTTGGATTGGTTTTTTAAACCGGTATGGAGCCATTAGGAAACAACCAAATGCTGAACTGCTGAACTTCAGTTTCTTAAATCGATTTGTAACCGGGTTGGTTTTGGTTTTTGGTCTAGTTTGGATTCGACTTTCCATACAAATGTATACAAAACTATGCAAATTTTGATTTTTTTAATGAATTTTGGAGTGTTTCGGTTTCTTACCAGTTTGGTTTTGGTTTCGATCCGGGTTTTGAGCCGATTTCGGTTTGGTTTCGGGTTCATCCGGTTTTTGGTGCGGTTCGATTTGGTTTTGGGGTTGCAATACTCAAAACCGAACCGAACCAATAAGGCTTCGGTTCGGTTCGGTTCGGGTTGTTATCGGTTCGGTCCGGCCTGTTTTACCGGTTCGGTTTAGGAATTGACACCCCTAGTTTTAGGGTTGTGTTTCTACAATTGATGCCCTTCGATGAAGCCACAAAGGAGTTGTCAAGCTCAAAATATCCAACTTCCGACCTTTATTTCTCAAATGTGGTTGAAGTTCAACAAATTCTAAATGATGAATCTTTATTAAAAGAGGGGTTTATGGAATAAATTATACGTGCAATGAGAGAGAAGTTGAATAATTATTGGAAAGAAAATTCATTGATTTTTATCAGTAGCTGCTGTTTTGCATCACAATTACAAGTTCAGTAAAAAAGTCTATTGAGAGAGTGAAAGAAGCTTTGGACCAACTGCATGGAGAATATAAAAGCATGCCAAAGGAGTAAGGGTCTTCTTCAACTAGTGATGATAACGTTATCATGAATAAATTTGCATTGGTAAGTTACCTCCTTTTTTTTTACATGCAAGTTTTGATGTTTTAATTATTTTTATTTTTTAATATTAGTAGTTTATATATATATATATAAAAATATATATATATATATATATATATATATATTGTAGGACTGCCTTAGTTTTAAGAAAATAACACGTTTGTTAGCACCAGTGCCAAGTCTATTTGGACATGTATCTTGAAGAGCCAACAAAGTCATGGTTAGATATGATTTTGATGTTCTTGCTTATTAGAAAGTAAGTGAGACTCAATTTCCTGATTTAGCTCAATTGGCCTAAGATATATTAGTAATTCTTGTGTCGACAGTTCTATTCGAGTTAACATTTAGTGCTAGGGGTAGAGTTATTGATAAATATCATAGTAAGTTGCACCCTAAGAATATTAAGGCTTTGTTGTGTTAACGTGATTGGATGTGTAATGTAGCTTTGGAAGTAATTTGTTTATTTTAATCATCATTTATCCTTATGAACTGTACGCCTCAAGATGTTGACTATGCACCCAACATCCTAATGTGGCACAGATCTCCTCAGCTCTTGATTCGAGTTCAAGAACAAGAAAACTCCAAGAAAAATAGAGTTGTAGAAGCGAGAAGAGCAGCGGAAAGCAAGTAAAACTCATATTATCCCTGTTCTGACCCTTTTCCAAGTTTATAAAGCTTGGCTTGGCTGATTGGCTGATTGGCTGATTGGGTAATTACAAGCTAACTCATTTTGTTACAAAACTAACTAATTGAACAGTTACAACTAATCTCTTAATTTCCTTCTAACTGTCCACTGATTCTGCCTTTTTAGCTTTTATAATCTTTCAGCCAATAGGGCTTCTTCACTTGTCTTGTAGGTCTAGGGACACGTAAGCCTGCAAGAGCATTGGAGTTATGCTATTGCAGGCTTACGTGTCCCTAGACCTACAAGACAAGTGAAGAAGCCCTATTGGCTGAAAGATTATAAAAGCTAAAAAGGCAGAATCAGTGGACAGTTAGAAGGAAATTAAGAGATTAGTTGTAATTGGTCAATTAGTTATTTCTGTAACAGAATTGGTTAGCTTGCAATTACCCAATCAGCCAAGCTTTATAAACTTGGAAAAGGGTCAGAACAGGGATAATAACAGTTTTACTGTCTTTCCTCTGTTCTTCTCGCTTCTGCAACTCTCTTTTTCTTGGAGTTTTCTTGTTCTTGAACTCGAATGAAGAGCTGAGGAGATCTGTGGCGCATCAATTGGTGCATTCGTTGAGTTTCGTACACAATCTTAAGAGGTAAAGATGGTTGACGGCACTCGATCTCGGCAATCTGAATTCATGCTGGAGAAGATTTCAGCACAACTAACGTCTCTGCAACGGAAAATGCATGAGGAGTTCATGGAGATCTTTACACCCATGCAGCAAAAGTTAGAGAAACTCTCCACTGACTTCGAAGCAAGTAAGATTTCCATAGCCCAATCTTCAGAACAACATATTTCTTTTGAGGGACGAATGGGGCAAGATTCACCGTTGCCCTCTGCATTCAAAACTATCAAAGTGGATTTTCCTAGGTTTCTTGGGGGAGATCCCACTGATTGGCTCTTCAAGGTAGAGCGGTATTTTTCTTTTCA
This sequence comes from Macadamia integrifolia, assembly GCF_013358625.1. Classification (NCBI taxonomy): domain Eukaryota; kingdom Viridiplantae; phylum Streptophyta; class Magnoliopsida; order Proteales; family Proteaceae; genus Macadamia; species Macadamia integrifolia. The sequence continues at coordinate 18,742,624 of NC_056569.1, forward strand.
CAAAACCCCTGAGGATCACAAGCTTACATTGGTTTCTTTCCACATGGAGGGACCTGCATCTAGCCGGTTTCAGTGGATGTATCACAATCAGCAGCTTCGTTCTTGGATTGAATTTGAGTCTGCCCTCAAATTTCGCTTCGGGTCGTCCACATATGATGACCCGCAAGGGGCACTCTCAAAGTTAGTGCAAAAAAGAACCGTGATAGAATACCAAACACAATTTGAATCTTTGTCCAGTAAGGTCTATAGTCTGTCTGAACAAGTTTTGAGAAGTTGTTTCATTTCTGGTCTTAAACCAAAGCTTCGAAGAGAAGTCTTAGTGCATCAGCCCGTTAGCTTACATCATGACATCGGTTTAGCTCGTCTGCAAGAAGATAGGCTGACTGAAATAAGGATTCCAGCGAAATCTTGGAAACCTGACCTGGAATTCACAATTCTATTCTTGGTTAATTGATTAGGTATGCTATAAGTTAATTTATAAAGAGTAATTTATTAATTGTTATTTTCTGTTCATACTGCATTGAGCTGTCTCCTCCTCTGTCACTTCTAAATGCTTATGGTCACTACGATTGGCTGGAGGACGATCATGATTTCTAAACTTTCTACTAGGACTTTTTTTTTTTCCCGCAAACGAAATCTATTCAACGGTAGGAATTGTGACCTCTAAGTCGGATTTAATTTTATTGAGAGCTCCTTTATGGCATTACATGGTTCAATTTGACGATTTGATACTAATACTGGTGTGTTAGTGGTTAGGATTTGATTTGAAAGGGGATGAAGGGTTTCTTTCCAAGCTATTTCACATTTTCGTTGAGTCATCATGAACAGTGGTTTACTTTAAAGTATACTTATTTGAGATATTCATCATGTTTTGGGTTGTGGTGCTGGGTCTCAAATGGGTTTAGTGATGACTAGCTTAGAGATCGACTGAGTTAGGGGCTTTTTTTTTATTTTTTTCCCAAACCAATTTTGGTTGCATTTGGTATCATTTATGGAGCCTTATTCTATTAAAAAAAAAAAAATTAGAAAATCTACAAATTAATCAAGAGTCATTTATGTTCTTTGGCGAAAAATGAGTTTGGATTATTTTTACATTGCACATTAATTAATGAGCAGATGCTTGTAAGTCCCACTATGAAGGGATAAAGTAGTCATTTATTTGTAATTAGAAATCCAAGCCAATTGCACCCCCTCGTATTCAGGTTATTTGATTTTTGACTCTTAGGCCAGCATCAAAACACCATCCTTCTGGTCGGCAGAGAGTCTTAGACATTCGTCGATACCCATTGCACCCCTTCTTCTTCTTCCTTGCAAATTTTTTTTTTAATGGAAAATCAGTGATTTTAACGGGGGATTTCTTTCCCTACTCCGGTGGAGAAACGTGTTCGATGAATTGGATGCCGACTTTATTGGTTTGACAAATAAGGAGTTTAAGGGGTCTATTGATATTGGGGTTATGTTCAATGAGGAAGATGGCTTTGTACCAAAAAAAAAATTTGGATTTTTTAGAATCGACTTAAATCTTTTTATACGAGTCTCTCTCTCGCTTTATTGTTTCAGGAGAAAAGAAGGGCAGATTGGACCGTGTACGAGCTCACACTGAGGTTAAATCACCACAAGAACACCTCCTCCACCACCCCATCCCATGACCCTTGATGCATTGTCGGGGAAGCCTTAGCGATTCTACATAGGTCTAATTAAAGTTTGGCACTTGGTCTGATTTTGTGATCAAGAATGAAAAGGTTGCTTATTGGGGAATTGGAGTAGTAGGCTGAGAAGATGGGTGAAGAGGGAATCTCTTCGCCTATTTCTTAAAATTATTTATACATATGGTAGTTACCAGATGATTTCTGATTCTTTATTCTATTTTGTCTATAGGTTACCAAACTATTTTTATGTTTTGATAAAAAAAAAAAAATAGTTTTCTGTAATGATTTTTGTTAAATAGGCAAAAAATAAAAAGTTAAAGAAAACGATACCGAAGAGAGCCTTGATTAGAAACAAAACCTGATTCAACTTCCATAATAGTAGAGTTCGACTCTACCTATTTCTTTGATTTGCCCCTTCAATGCCTGCATTTATTATTTGGTATTCCTTACTTTTCTTAATATCTCTCTCCAATCTTGTTTTCAACTGTTTGCTATTTTGTCTATCCTTTCTTTTCATTGGATTCATGAAACCATTCTTCAAGGATTAAATTTCGTCCTGTTGTATTGTTTTGCAGAGGGATGACAAGAAAGAGGGAAATGATGTCACACAGCAGTGGGAATTAGATGATGTCAATGATGACTTCTCTCTGTAGCTGAGGAGGGAACAGAAGAACACTAAAGCGCCGTTTGACAACAATCCTAAAAACGTGTTTTTGTATTTTTCTGCTTTAGAAACAGGGAAATGGGGTAAAAAGCATTTGATAATCTTGTTTCATTCCATCTATTTTTAGAAAAATAAATAAGAATTTATGAAAATTTATATTACAAGAAACGGCTGTGATGAAACAAGTTATAATTGCTTCGCCGCTTCTAGAAACAAGTGAAGGCAACAAATTATGGATTTGTGCCCGGCAAAAAAGCACAAAAGTGAGAAGCATGACTCTTCTCAAGCTCAAAAGTAATGGAATTTTTGAAACTCAAAAGTGAGGAGCATATTATCAAACAACAACGTGTGCACAAATAGATCCAAGTAACAAGTGTATCAAACACCCAAAACTCCATTTCTGTTCCAAAAAACATGAAAATTCTTTTTTTCGATTTTTGGACACAAAAACGGCAGAAACGTTGTCAAACGGTGCTTAAGAAGAATTTACATCAATTTTAGATGCTTTGATACGATATATTAGCATATGAGAAAACTTAAATTAGTTTTTAGAAGTTCATTGACAATTCATATTTTTTTATTCACTTTTTTTCTAAGGAAGACCAACAGCCTAGTGAATAATAAGCATTTGTATTTTATTCTTTCCCTTTCTTCAGTAGAATCCCCGGTCTCAAACGACTGCGGGTAGCCTCCAAGAAGAATGAAATCCGAAGGGTTCCAATAAGATTTCCTTTGGAGTAATACAGGGACGGACTGAGACTCCTAACTCCCGATGCAGGAACAGGGTGGTCGTAGATCAGGGAGAAGGGTTTCGAAACGCATTGAACCTCCCAATTGAATGAATCGTAACATTCTTAATGATCAACTTTACGGAGCCCTATCACTCAGTTAGATAAGAGAGGTCCACCCCAGAACAAAAATCACTGTCTAATGCTATAGAAGCACGCACTTCTTCGTCCACAACAGCAGGTGGCCTTCGGGCAGCCTGGCTAGCTAGTCCAGTTCTCTAGTCAATATCTACCAAAGAATGTTCAATTTGTATGGATAGTAGAGCCATATTTTAAATTAGATACTGGAATCAAATAAGAACCGAATACAAAAACTAAATAGGAAGTGAATCCGTACAGAACTGAACCAAACCAGACAGTTTCGGTACGAGTATCAATTTTTAGAACTGAAACAAGACTTGATCTGATTCTAGATCATGTTAACACTCTTTATAATCGAACCAAAACCAGACCAAATACTCGATTCCAGGCCAATGACATTCTTTCCCTTGGGAAAGCAAAGAAAGTATTGGTTCATCACATACCAACGGGTTTGATCTAGGAGATTTCTTCCACCAGAATCAAGTAGAATCGCCCATTTTGTTGTTTTATGAAGCTTAGTCTTCTTTTTGCTAGATACGAAGCCCAGTCAATGAGGTCAATTGACGGATCTTTGTTGATTCTAATAAGAACAATGATCGGATAAGAATGTATAATAGAAACCTAGGCTGCATTTGGTAGACATTCAGTTCCAGAACGAATTATCATATCAAAAACAGAATTTCCAGTTTTCTGTGTTAAAATGTTGTTTTAAAGGGAGAAAAAAAAAAGGTATTTTGTGAACCTGTTTTGAGAATGATTACCTTAGTTGGTCAATTTTTAGAATTTGGAACGAAATCGAAATGACAGAACAAGGTTTCTCCGTTCCATCATTTTGCATTTCTAACATTTTTTTTTTCTTTTTCATTTCAAAAGAATCGAAAAACACCAAGTTGACACCAAATGCTTTATTCTCTTTTTTTTGTTCCCATAGAACGGAAAAATGTAAGAAATGTTTTTTTTCGGATGACTATCTAACGCAACCCTAGATCACCTACGCTTCATGTATGATCGTAAATGTCTGGGTAGGTGATCCGGACCTATAGAGTAATATCTTGTGCTAGGGATTCATGTTCCTCAATATTAGGGTTGAATTGGTCCTCGTTGATTCTGATCTAATTGAAATTGGTGGGAATTGGCTCCAAAAACCTTAGAATTTGCTCCTCAAATCTGAAACTAACAATTGGGTCTCAAAAACCTCCGAATTGATTGCTTCCAGATGTCCAAAATTAAGACCAATCAAGGTCAATTCTGATCCAAATCAACCAATTTGTTAGATTCAATTTCAATTTTTGAAACCATGGATCCATCCTTGTCTAATTTTTAGGCTCTAATAATTAGAGGTGTCAATTGATCGGTCTCGGTTGGACTTAATCAGGTCTCACCATTTTTCCTTCTTGCACCGTGACCGCCCGGATAAGTAGTCGGGTTTCCATACACATGGCATGCATAGACACAATTATAAATGGTCGGTCGGTTTCTGGGTTTCTGGGTTTTAATCAGGCTAAGCTGAGTCTAAATAGGCTTAAAGGGGTTGTTGCATCATTTGCCACTAAACAGGCTCTAAACGCATATATCTGCAATGGGCTATAACTAGCACTAATAATTACATACGAAAGCAAAACACCTTAGTAAACCCATGAATCACGAGCCCAACGATCTTGTTCTATTGATCCCATACTAATAAATTGAGGATTCAGATTGAGCGGTCCATTACAAAGAGAGGGAGAGAAAGCCTCTCTCTATTAGGTTTTTCCATTGAAAGAACTTCTTGACGGCCAAATATTGATTTTTCATTCCACATTCCCGACACAACAACTATCCTAGGTCTTTGATGTCTGTCTCCATATGGGACAAAGTTGATAATACCCCCACCGCTTGCACTATACCCTGTCAATACCATCTGAACCCCTCAGGGTCAAGGGATTCATGTGTGTGGAAAAACTCAATTCTTGATTTATTTATTTTTTACCGGTAAGACTCGGCCCTTGATTGGAAACTTCAAAATAAAACACAGTGAGCATCAACAAGGTACTAAGAAATCAACTAATGCAGTCTGAGCCTCAAAGTAGCAAGGAATCAACGGAAAACCATGTTAACAAGAGGGTTATTTTCAGTTCAATGACCGGTTTTCTTTTGAATATCATGGTCGGTGGAGGACTTTGAGTAATGGTCGCGGAGTTTGATGAGCTGCTGCTGAACCTTATGGCAAATACTGGTGGTGATTTGGGCACGACTCAACCGGAATCCGATAGCATCTAAATACCAGCCACTGCGTCCCATGAAGCCTATAATGAGGTCCCCGTCCATTGAGATGGTGAAGGACCTTCCTTCTTCCACTCCGTATGGTCCCAAGGTCCTCGTATTCGTTTTGAACGTCAGTGATCGGATTACTGGGGTGCCACCATAGACAACTGGGCAGTAATGACCACTCACAGCTACTATGTGCTCCTCTGGATATATCAGCTTAATCTAAGCAAACAAACAAACAAACAAACCCATTAATTAGTCAAGGGCAAGGGCTTTACCAAAAAAAAAATATATGTCAAGGGCAAGGGAATCATCTCTGCTTGCATGGCCACTGCACCAGCATGCATGTCAATGGGGTGCACGGAGGCATCTGGCCGAGGGGCAACATAGTCTTTTTATGTCCACCTTTGTCTAGGTTAAACACACGTGAGAAGGCAACGTTCTTTTCTCCATTAGTTAATTACTATTTCATCTCGATTTTAGAATGAACAATAAACAAAGATGGGACTAAAGGATCGGGCTCTCTAATGACTGCATTCTCCAACGCCCTTCCAACGACCATCCAAGGCTTGGAGGGGCTTGGTCACATATCCCCATACCGGTCAACACTTGGGGATTTGTTTCCAAAGGTGGATTGTCAAAGAGTTATTGGTGTTGGAGAGGATCCCAATCCGGGACAAAATGGGTCAGTTTGTAACACTTTCTAGTTGTTAAGACTTTTCAGGTAAAAGTATCAAATGGGACTGTTTTGAGTAATCAAGATGGTTTTGGTCTACGACACCCTTCATTTGATTGAGCGCTTAGCGAGTTGCTTTTTTATCATATCTTGCTACTGATTTACGACCACGCTTATTAGATTAAAGGCAATGCACCGATTCAAGAAGCCAGGCCATATAAGACTTTGACGGAATGAACAAAAGAGGCTACGAGATTCGTACACTAGTAAGCCGTATCTAAGGATTAGTACCAAAACCGCCTTGTATACTATGTGGTTCCAAAAGGACCAAAACTAAGTTGTAGTCCCGTTATAGGAAAGTCTAGTTGTGGTTTTTTAACGGTGCTAAGTTGCTAACTACTCAAAATTCGAGTCTTCGTAATTAGGATATAACTTAATTTGAATTCCATAGCGGTTTTGGCCATAATTTAATTTGAATTTCTAGACAATTTTGGATCTCGAAATCTCAAAACATTTTAAATGTAAGTGCTTTTTTACATAGCCCTAAGTTTTTATTTGTAATTCGGCACCCCTTAGTAATGGGAAAAAGATCACTAGAGGCCGTGCACCCCTAGTCAGACATAGGGGTGGCATAGGACCACCCTGCCAGTGGGTAATGATCCCCCACTAACGTAATGGCCACATGATCAATATCGATCCTCAATTTACAAGTTATAATATATATAAAATGGGATCCGAATGATTTTGGAGACCGAATCAGGTTCATATATAAGAACAATTTTGTACATCTTTGATATGTGAATTTGAAATTTATTTTCTCTCTCTTCATTTAATAGATTCTAAATTTAAAGATCAAAGAGCTAAGGATTGTTCTTGTACATGAATCTGATCTGAATTCATGGTTTCGGTTTCAATCGGTTGTTTATCTATCTTTTGGTTCTAAAATTATCAGGAAACCCGTTCCAAATTCAGTTCTAAGAACAGTCCCAAATTGACATCATTTCATGGAGAGAGGGGGTGATGCTTACGGTAGCAGTGTGGTTGCCTCCGTTACCCCCGTGCTTTTGTGCTTGAAAGGGCTTACCGTTCTTATCGTACACAACACGGATGGAGTCAATGCAACGGTCATAAACGATAATAATTTCCCTGACACCAGTGTATTTACCATCGTCCCAGATGGTCCCACCGTCTCCTCCCCGCTGCCCCGCTAATGTGATCTTCCTTGGCCCATTAATTTCCTGTCCATTTCATCCAAAACAAAACAAGTACTAATTCAAATGAAATCAAAAACAAAAAAATTAATTTAACAAAATTATAGAACTCAGTTGAGTTTCGGTTAGGTCGCTTACCATTTTATGGTCTATGAAGAACAGAACGGAAGAAACAAAGCGTTTTTTCTTTTGCAGAGAAGGAGAAAGATATTAGAATTGGAGAAGAAGAATGCTTTGCTATGATCATATAAAGAATGAGAAAGTTAATTTATATGCGTTCTGCTCTCGTGGGTGGAGGAATCTGATTCCCTCCACAGCACCATATCTCTCTCTCTCTCTCAAGGTTTTCAGAACCATTATTCACAATTTTTCTAGTCCGAATGCTCCAAAAGATCAGACCAAAACATCCACAAGAGCCTGTATTGTTAGGGTTTAACCGGTTGAACCATGGTCTGACTGTCCGGTCCAGCGGTCCTTAAACTGAGGTGGCTAGATGGGTGAGCTACCATCGTCAGTGATGACCCAAGCGAGGATAAAATCTTATATGCTGTTTCTAGAAGCAACATTATGGCATGCAAAGAAAGAGAACCTCACCGCTTATTTCAACCAACGCATTTCTAACACACACTTGTCATCGTTTAGGTTAAAAAAATAAATAAATAAAGTGAAAAAGATTCTCATGACTTCAATTGGGATTCTTTCCCAAGTGAAAAAAATTCTCACGACATCAATGTGAGGATTTTCATGACTGCAATGCAGGGATGATTTTATTGACACATATTCCATGGGCTATGAACAATATCGCAGATCCCTTGGTTAGGAAGGCACTACCTATCATGAGTAGGATTGAATGGTTGCATTCCATCTGTGGTTCTCTATACTTTGTGAGTCTGAAGTCATAGATTGCACACATGGTTATCATTTTCAATAAATTTATTTTCGACTAAAAAAAGAGCATCAATTGATTTGGTTCAAGATATTATATTATATGTACATAGTCAAATTGAATAATTCTCATAACGTCAAATCGGAATCGATTCAAATTGGCTTGAATTTATTTGGTCTTTTGTATTTAGTTTCATTCGAATTTGTATGTAATTTGATAATTCGGTTTAACTTATTTGGTTTTATTCAATTCACTATTTTAGTTCGTTTAAAATTTAGGAATGTCTCATACTGAACTTGAAAATGTAGGGTACAAAATTAGAAAAAAGTAGAAGTACAAAATTAATTACAACAGAGAATTGAAGAGAGTCACTAGTCGAAGATGGAGACATAAGAGTTGAAGTGAAAATTAAAATCTTAGAACTCAAGTCTTTTAGCCTTTCAAGGTTTAGTATGGTTTAAGTTTGGTTTTCATGGGTTATACTTCATTCGGTTCAGTCAATTCGTGGTTTTGAACTCAAAATTGAAACCTTGAAACCGAAACAAACTGAATTGAATTTCAATATCCAAACCAAAAACCGTGCTGAAGTTTTTCAGTTGTTTAGTTTCGATTTTTTTCTAAATTGACTCCCTTGTATCCCATGCCCTTCCATATTCTGACTAAGAGTTCTCACATTCACTCTCTCTCTCTCTCTCTCTCCATATGAAATGAGCTCATATGTATGAAATTGTCTCATACATGCCTATTGATGTGACAACCTACACTGATATCGTGGAAAGCCTTTGCCAATGATAAGTAATCGTCTTAAATTTATTGAAAATGATAATCATGTGTCTAATCTATGACTTCAGACTCACAAAGTGTAGAGAACCACAGGATGGAATGCAACCATTCAATCCTACTCATGATAGGTAGTGCCTTCCTAACCAAGGGATCTGCGATATTGTTCATAGCCCATGGAATACGTGTAAATAAAATCATCCCTGCATTGTAGTCATGAAAATCCTCACATTGATATCATGAGATTTTTTTTCACTTGGGAAAGAATCCCAATTGAAGTCATGAGAATCTTTTTCACTTTATTTATTTATTTTTTTAACCTAAACGGTGACAAGTGTGCATTAGAAATGCGTTAGTTGAAATAAGCTGTGAGATTCTCTATCTTTGCATGCCATAATGTTGCTTCTAGAAACAGCATATAAGATTTTATCCTCGCTTGGGTCATCACTAAATTTTCAATAAATTTATTTTCAAATTCTCACCTGAAAGCAATGAAAAGCACTAAACACCCCCGTGTGTGTGGCCCAAGGTGTGCCTAATGGACTAGTCAGATTGATTGATACACCAAAAGTTTGAATCTATTAGTTGAAGCTCCATAAAACTTATGGTGTTAGAGACTATTAGTGGTCAAATGAAAAATACCATTTTATCCTTATGAGTTATTCAATTGAACTTGTGAAGTTAAAATGACCAACTTACCTTCTAAAGGTATTAACTTAAATAAATAAAATCCCAAATCTATCGATGGTGAAGATAGGGGAAGGTTGTAGGTGCTAGAGAGAGGTTAGGGGAATGTACTTGCTTCCGCAATGCATCCGCGGCTCACGCACGATTACCATTTCTGTCCCCTCTGACATGTTTGATAATTGTTGAATGTGAAGCTACTGTGAGTGCATTACCTTTGATTGTAGCCTTGGAAGCTATTGCCACTAAAATTGTTTCATTGGAATATCTACGACATCTAGTGGGTCAAAATGGATTCCATGCTGACTGAAGGATTAGAGATGAAGGAAGTTCCATGTTAGCAAAGCAACTTCAAAGAACACAAAAAAACTCTTAAGTGCCAAGCTCTTGAATTCAGGGAATTTAACTTTCTAGGACTAGTAAAATCATCTAAGCAAAAATAGAAACAATAAAAAGGAAACTAGTAAACACACCTTAGAACTCCTTTTGAGGAGCTGGGGCTTCATAGTTTTAAATGGATAAAAGCTTTCAGTCGAAGAAACTTTGATAATGTCCGATAAGAAAGTTAGAAATCGTTCTCTGCTGGAGAAATTGTTGGTGGAAGACAGCAGACTCTTAAATTTGCATGGAACTTGGTGTTAATAGCTCTCTGCGTGCTATCATTTTTGGGAGATCATTATCAAAGGTGAGAATTTGATTTTTCTTTCATTTATTCTGTCTCAATTTTCTACTCTATTTACTGGAACTTCTTCGACCTTCTTTGCGTTCGTTTCTTACCTTCTTTCCCCACTTCAAACTATCACACAGGGCAAGAAGAACCAAACTCCGGCCCTTTCCATGGTGGATTTTGGCAACCGAAAACAGATCCTAGTGTTGAAAGAAGTTCATTCTTGAAAATGTGATTATTCTAAATCAAGTCAATCTCTGTCTACCTCTTTGCCACCCCTTCCACCGGATTCCGGGAAAGCCACAATTTAAACAGAGAGCCAAAGAGTGAATTGAATGGCGTTCTTTCTTTGTTTATAGTTCCGCATTTTGATTGCCCTGTGGATTTTGATCCCGTTCCTCTCTCGCTTCCTAAAATTAGGTTGAGGTTTTCATTTCCTCGGTGGTGGGTACAAGAAGATATCAGTTTTTGGAAGTTATTGCAATAATTGAATTTGTTTCTTGAACGATTATTTGATCTAAGGCTGCGTTTGGTAAAGTTTATCTTCCAGAAACGACGTTTCCTGTCAAAAACAGAATTTTCAATTTTTGTGTCAAAATGCCTTTTTTTATCTTTTCTAATGAAACTGGAACAATAAAACTACCTTTTGTCGTCTTGTCAATTCTCGTTTCTACCTTTTTTTTCTCACTTTTTGTTCTAAAAAAAACGAAACACTGTTGGATTTATGGACTAAATTAATTATTCGGGTTGATTAAATGGGTGAGAGTCAAATTGCATGAACCGATTCGGTCCACTCTCAAGCTTAGGGATATGCTGGCTCAACCCATTGTGGTTTAGGGTTTTGAGTGCAGGACAGTATTATAAATACTAGGTTTTGGGTCACTACAGCCATTATTCACTCTTCCCCACTTTACCACTAAAGTGAGAGAACCAAGGAGGTTTAAGGGGCTGTAGAAGATCCATAGCCAAGCCAAGAGAGCGAAAGTGGGAGTGACCAACATCAATTATCTTCAGCATACTAGGTGAAAGGTACAAATCGATCCTCCATAATTTTATTAGATTCGTGTTCTTGTTTTTCCTGTGTGGTTTCCTCAATAGGGTTTCAAACTCAAACCCATAGGGAGTTCTAACAAACACACCATAAATGCAATAAACGCTTTATTTCCTTTTTTCATTCCCATAGAACAAAAATACTACAGAAACCTTTTTCTACCACTTTGATTTTGGAAGTTTCTCGTTTCCTCTTTTCCTCTTCGGCTGTTCCATTTTCTCAGTGTTGACAACAATTCTCTTTCTGTATCCTACAATACGCTAAATGTATTCGTTTTTGCTCAAGCATGCCAGAATCCCGTTTGGATGGATTCAAAGTAAATCTGACTTCGATCAAGGCAAATAGAGTCCTCTCATGCTTCGATTTCTCCAAGGACTTGGACCTTAAGATTGAAAACTAATCGTGATCCTAAAGATTACGAGTAAACCAAATTCAAGGGCGAACAAAGGAATTTGAATCCCAAAGAATGTTATTTATTGCATTGAGATAAATTCTTAGAAGTACAAGAGTTTCACTAGTTGGGAAACTTGTTGAAATTATACAAGAGTCCTAAGTAAAATCTATGATTGTGAAAGAGATAAAGTTTGAAAATAGTTGTATTTTTATATGTATTTGTTGAGTTGATTGATCCTTCCACCCGAATTTCTTTTCCCTTTAAATATTGGATTTCAAACACAAAAAAATCAATTAACCACTCCCACTATCTTATTCTTCTCATGACCAAGAAACGTCTGTCCAAATAGTATTGGCCTTCTGACACGTCGTCATATTCCTCCATGCAGTTGTGCCGAAGAGTTATTCCAAACATCTAAAATTCTCCGCCAACAATTGCCCCTCATAATCCATTATACAGCGCCATTTATTGGCCCTAAGTATGATTGGATTATGTCTCATGATAAACAAAGGTACAATTACCCAAATCCTCTCAAAATATAAGAGATCACATTATCGTATCTTCTTGGGGGTATAATTTAAAATTCAAAAGATAGCTCAAAATACCTTCGATTGACCTACATCAATTAATCTCCGACTATGCTAGTGCAAGGATGATACGTGTCTAATGACTAGTATAATTTTGTGATGAGATATTTTGTTTCCTTTAAAAGAGCTTAGCATCGACTTAAATACTATTCATCTTCATTTTCATTCCTCCTCTTCTTTTATTTGTTACCACCCTTCATTCAAAAGAGAATCATGAATTCTTCCAATCCCCCAAATAATGATTGATGCCTTGAGGAATAGCTTGTGTGTGATCGTGAATCTTTGCATGCCCTTTCAGTCCAAACTGTGGTAGTCATCTTACATGGTTCCCATTTTCCGTTAGTCCCATATTCCCTTCACCACCTTCTAGAATCCCAAAATTTCTAAGCCATAGGAAACCAACCCTTCTCTTCAAATAGGTCGAACCAGTGAAAGAGGAAACAAAACCCAAAAACTTGGCACCGCTTTTGGCACTATCATCTTGATCACTGGAGTGATTGGGTGAATCAAATGACCGAGGCCAAATCTTCTGGAACCAACTGGGAATTTTCCATCCCATCCAACTAACAAATTTTCCAATGGCCCCTGACTGACCACTTCTTCAAGCCGTCTTGTGTTTCTGGTTACGGTCAACAAATTCTTTCATTTCTCTTGTGGCATTGTCAGTCCGACCCTTCTTGATATAGGAGTCTTACTTGGCCTGAAATCTCAAGGTGAGGAGCTTAATAGAGCCTCTCTTGGCTCTGTTGATGATAACGGCCTAGACTTTGCCAAAAGATGCACTTATCCTCATTATATTAAGACCTATAGACATGATCGAGCTCTAGTAAAATGAAAGGAATACATTGCCATTCTTCTTTCTTGGATCTGTCATTACTTGATCTGCACACGAGCAGATAAAATCACTAAGGATTATCTCAAGTTAGCTAATGTCTTGACCGATGGCCGACCTGTAGATTTAGTAGCCTTCTTTCATTTTTGTATCGAGGTTACAACGCGGTGCTCAAGGATGACTTCACTAATGGTGGAGGCCCATTTTGCGTGTTGTAAAATCAGGCTGAGAGCTTACTTCTTGAGATTTAATTTATCGAAGTCCAAAATAATTCTCAGATCATGGGTTTCCCTTTTACGACTATGCCAACCCCACCAAGATGTCACCCCCCACTTCCAGTAATCCCAACTCACCATTAGGAATACCAGTGGTGTGAGTAAGACGCTTACCCGTCTTACCAACCTACTAGAATCTCTGATAGCAGTACCTTAACATCCACAATCTTACAACTTGAACCAAACCATTTCCTGCGGAATAAGAGTATAATACCAGATCATATTTTAAAATGGGGAATTTATCTAATGATATTACATAATCATAATCATGTTATGCCATTTACAGACATTCACGACTTATACATAATAAGCCCAAAAGAATACCAATGAATAGTTTGGTATCAAATCATCAAAATACACCATCCATCTCAGGGTGCCTGCGTATGCACAGTGATCACAGGCACAGTCTTGGTCACGTTCTTCGGCATCTGGCATCCACCAGTCACCTACTCTATAGTCAAGTCCAGAAGAGGTTATGTCACCTCCAAACGGCACCACCGTATCTGCATCATCATCTAAAAAGCAATGTCCATGAGGGGTGAGCTCCAACTAACTCAGTGAGGGGTGGGGTTCATGCACAATCAAGCACAACCATACATAATATAAATCATGATGCCATGAGTACATAATTAAACACATAGCCCATGATACGAATGACGCAATCTATTTGTTTATTAAACCACCCAACAATACAACTAAGTCTGGTAAATGCTAGTACGACACATTATGATGTATCCTTGGTCCTGACACTCGCATATCAGTTACCCAATGATACAAACCCTAGTCGTGATTAAGAGCCTGCCCATCCCAGAATGCAACCATCGGTCACCCAACAAACCCCTGGTAACCCCCTTTTGGTAGTCATGGTATCGGAATTACTATCTACCACACCGGACTAGTTCCTGCCTCCAACAACAATCACATCGTACCACGGATGTGGCATTTCAGAAAGGTTCATCGAACATACCACCATTGGGTTATCCAACACCTTATCCCCTGTTAGCAAGGGGACGTAGCATAGGGTCTATCACCTAACCACAAATATTCTATATGCTTTGCATAATGATACAGTTAGTATGGACCATGCGACACCGGAATCACCATTGACCACGAAGCGGGTCCATTTCCATGTATAGTCTCAGGGTACACGATATCGGAATTATCATTGGTCACAAAGTGTAACCCATGACTATATACCTATTCTAGCATACAAGCAATTGAGTATGGACTACGCAACAAATTACCATCGGCCACGAAGTGTATCCATTTTCAAATGGAATCTCGGTGTATATAATACCAAAATTACCATCGACCACAAAGTGTAATCCATGACTACATCTAATCTAATACACATAATCAATGCATGAATGCAACATCCACATGGCGATCATGGTACTGAAACCACCTCGGCCACACCGGACCCTGTCTCACAACATACATTTCATATCAAATTTCCAATTCCATCAATAATATACAATTCAATATAATAACATGTTATGGATTATCAAAATCATTTACAAAATTAAATAATCATGTAAAATCCTAACACATGTGAGCAGTTCTAAAGAAAATAAACATTCTGAAAACAAAAGTCAACCATCCCTCACCTTGGTTGTTCATGGTTGGTTCAGGTTCCTAGTATGTTAAACGGGTATCAACTCATGATCGATCTCATTGTACATGCTTGTCTCTGTCCTAGGTACACAAGTAATTGGGTGTTAATGAGTGTCAAAAACACCAGAGTGGGACCCACAAGGGATGCCCCAAGAAGTATAAACACTGTCAATTTTGACAGAACTGGTGTCACCAAAAATATGCCATTGGAAATAGATTGATTCCATCGAAAATATCAGTTTTGTTTCCAGTGGACCAAACAGAGGACTTCTAAAGGTTCATACTTCACTAGAAATATGTCACCGGATTCCCATGGATTTCAAAAAATGTACCCACGAATTTAGGGCTTTTCAACACGGGCTCGATCATCAGGATTTGTTCCATGGGGTTTGTAGAGGGTCTTCCCACCTTCATTTTAAGCTAAAGAAATCTCGATTCCACCAAGCCATTTGGGAGATACGATGATTGAAAGATCGAAACCCTAGATGGTCATCTAGTCAACCTTGTTACAAGAGTTCACCCGGCTTGGTTTGAGCTCAGCAATCACACCAAAGAAGTGAAATGAACAATCCTCGAGATCTGGGAGGTGTCGGGGTCATGGTTCACCTCCATGCTCAACTATGTTAGGTCAAAATGAAGAGAGTGAGTGGTGGGAGAAGATGGTACCTACCTTTGGCAAGGTTTCGACAGCGGGATGCAAAGCTGGGAGCTAAGGTGAGCTTCTCCCCTCTCCTTCCTCTTATTCCCCTTCCTTTTCTTCCTTTCTCTCCTCTCCTTTCCCTCTCCCATGTTTTGGACAAGTGGAGTGAGAAATGAACTCACTCCTTTTATAGTAAGTTATGTCCCTAGGGTCTGTTTGGTTGGCCCTTGTCCGGTCCAAGTAGGTTAATCCGGCATTTGGGGAATGCGGGCCCACCTCCATACACTCATAAGGTGTACAAGTCATGGGGGAGGTGTGGGAGAGTATGTGAGGTCATTCGGAGATGTTCACAATGTGGGTGGTGGGACCCACAGGTACCAGAACCCAACCAATAGCCCAAAGGGCAACCGGATCCAGCCCAAGCTATTTTTGGTGGGCTTGTTTCTAGTGGTCAAGGCAGTGTTGTGTCTTGACTGCTTGCTATCCTCACTTGGTCGTTCCACGAGTGTTTGCACTAGGTTATGTCTATGGTCCTCCGACAATTTTGGTACGTGTCGGGACTCGGGTATGGGGGTGTCAAGTCACTTACGGTTTGGGGTTGGATGGCTTGAATGTTCTAGTTGGATTGGTAAGAAATACATGGGAAATTGGGGTCATCTCTCCCCCTTTTATAATGAACTCCTACAAGCCAAAACTCGGTGATACTTTCCACTTTCGATCCAAGACCTACTGCAACAATTCAAGTTAGATTGGGTTAGGGCACAGATGTAACATTCTCCCCACCTTGGAAGGATTTCATCCTTGAAATTGAACGTACCTGGTAGATCAAATAACCCAGGATACCGCTTCTTCATTTCATCTTCCCGCTCCCAAGAGGCCTCTTGTTCCAGGTGGTTCATCCACTTTACCTTGACGAATGAGACGATACGAATGAGGAGGATGTGTATAGGAAAAATCCTCATCCAACTCACGAGGCACATATGTCAAAATATGCGTTGGGTCGGGTATGTACTTCCTCAGCATTGATACGTGGAAAACATTATGGGTGCCTTCCAACTCTGGCTTTTGACTGGGGAGATTCACAAGAGTACCTTGTCTCCCACATCAAACTCCAGATGCTTTCTCTTGACATCCGCATAACTCTTCTGTCTGAATTGAGCTGCCTTGATTCTCTCTCTAATCACATTCACCTTCTCACTAGTGGCCTATATCAAGTCTGGACCTAGAATGTGTGGTTCATCAACTTCATTCCAATAAAGAGGAGTCTAGAATTTTCGACCATACTGTGCTTTGAACGGAGACATATCGATGGTGCCCTGGTATGAGGGTAGTGGCTGAAATTCCTTCCCTTTTTTCCTTTTGTGGGGGTAAAAAAAAGAAAGGCTCTTTTGCATTCGGCCCTCTCTCTTCTCTTTCTCTTTCTTAGGGAGGGTGTGTTGCTGTGTGTGATTTGATGAGAACATTTATGTCTGAAATCTAGGGCATAAAAACATGTATTTCACATATTTAGAATGGAGCTACCTTGGTTTTTACTCTCTTTTTGTAGGTTTTGTATTTTCAAGGCCTTAAGGACTATCGGACATCGTATCTCCAATTTTACACATAAAAAGTTCCTTTTCTTTTCATGGTTGCGAAGAGGATGAAATTCTGAGCAAGATGGATGTGTTACATTAAAAGTACACATTCGTTTTGATACCCGTACACGTAATTATTTTTTTTGTACTAGAAAAAACTATAATGGACCAGAACTGAACCGAGATGCTGAACCAGCCCGTATGCAACTGTCCCAGGGGTACAAAGAATATTCTAGATGCCAACAAAGTAGGAGGGACCCACC
Organism: Macadamia integrifolia; assembly: GCF_013358625.1. Taxonomy (NCBI): domain Eukaryota; kingdom Viridiplantae; phylum Streptophyta; class Magnoliopsida; order Proteales; family Proteaceae; genus Macadamia; species Macadamia integrifolia. The sequence goes on from NC_056569.1 coordinate 18,760,187, forward strand.
TTGGGCATCCTTCTCCTCTCTCTCCTCTACCTTGGTCAACACACTCTCTTTCCTACTTTTTTGGACATTTTGTGAAGATTTTCTCTCTCCTAATTTTCACTTAAAGACAAGGGGCATAGTTGGAAATTAAAATCAATTAGAAGATTGCCCAAATCGTTCAAGCAAGCATAGGAAATTTGGCCAAGTATGGTTATGCGCAAGTTTGAATAGGAGAGAGAGAGTCAGAGAGAGAAAATAAAGAGAAAACATAGGGAAAAAAAAGGAAAAAAGAAAAAAACAAGGAAATAAGAATATTTCCTATTTTTTCCCCATTCTCTCCCCTCCACCTCACAAAATCTCCTAAGGGACCCACTCTTGGGCGTTCTCCTCTTTTCTCCCCTATTTTCTCTCCCTTTTTCTCCTCTCCACCTCACAAAATCTCCTAAGGGATCCACCCTTGGGCGTTCTTCTCTTTTCTCCCCTATTTTCTCTCCCTTTTTCTCCTAATTCCTATTTTCCACCTCTTCAACAAAAATCTCAAAAGAATCTCCTAAATTAGGAAACCTAATTTGTCCCCTTTTTTCTTTTTTCTCTCCTATCTCCTATAAAAGAGGGTCAACCAAAGGGGGGAAGGGCGTCCCTCTCTTCCTCTCTTTTTCTCTAGTTTTCATTATGCTGTCTTTTTAGTTCTAGTTCTAGTTTTTAGTTTTTGCTTTAAACACTTTTATAATTTGGTTTAAGTAAATTAATGCAAAGTCTTTTATGTTTATTTTTTTATTCAATTCAAGTTATTCAAGGGTGTAATAATTTTAATTTCTAGTTTTAGGCTTAGTTCTAGGTGACAAGAACAAGTGTGAGGGTAGCGGCCGAAAAAATACCTCTCTTCTCCTTTGTGGGGAGAAAGAAGAGACTTTTATGCATTTAGCCCTCTCTCCTCTCTTTCTCTTTCTTGGGGAGGGGAGTGTCATGTGTGCTTACCCGTGGGCCCCACACCGCTGTATCGTCGCTCGGAGATATGTGGAGGCCTATTTCTCAGGAATGTAAAGTTTCATCATTGAGACAGGGTTTTGATGATGGTCCAATACGGGGGATTAAGATCATGCAAAAAGGGTTTGGAGTCACCACCTTGAATTATGGACCTAGGACCGAGGGGTGGGCTCGATTCTTGAGAAAATGACCCAAAAGTTGGTCTCTTCCAAAGATTTAGGGTACGTGTTAGGTTGCAGAATTGGGAAGGTGTTAGGCACCCAATCTACCCAGTTCAACCGGTCTTCCTACTAGATGCTTCAGAATGAACATTTGTCATAATTATTTATATTTCGCATGCGTGGCTATGTTATCACACATATATTCATTAACTGAATTTAAATAATTATGTACACTAAAATAAAGTTAATAAAAGTCTACATTATGCTAAATTTGGGTACGAAATTACACCTAAGCTTGACCCCTGTTTCGGGTCAAGAGGGCTGGAACCCCGATTAGTGCCAACACAAACTTTCTTATAAATTCTCCTGGCTTAGGGGAAGATGGTCTTGACCTCCAACTTCTATTTTTGAGAGATACTAATTGTGGTAATGCTCGGATAGAGTTCCAATTAAGAATGATTACTTTCGAGTGTTGACTATGATATCAATTTGGCAGAGCTTTCGCTAGGGATGGGCTACTTCTGGATTTTGGCCGAGGTGGAACTCCGATAGAGTTTCCATTGGGAATAAACTATGGGAGGGCTAGGTTGAGGTGGCACTCCGGTAGAGCTTCCGTTGGGGATAGGCTATGGGAGGGCTAGGCTGAGGTGGCACTCCGGCAAAGCTTTCGCTAGGGATAGGCTAAAACCTAAATGGTTGAAGAACTTCAAAGGCCCGAAGAACACTTCGGATCTTATGAAGATCTCTCCAAAGACTTGAAGAACCTTAAGAGGGGGTGGGAGACTAAGGGAAAACTTTTCCTACACAAAAATCTCACTCAATGAAGGCAAAGGATTGAAGAGTTTCAAAGGCCAGAAAAACACTTTGAAGATCCGAAGAACACTTCGAATCTTATGAAGATCTCTCCGAAGACTATAAAAACCTCAAGGGGGAAGGGGAGGAGAGAGGGTAGAGCTTCTCTACTATGGATGCTCTTAGGAGGCTTGAGTGTTTTTTGTGTGAAAAACCAAAGGGAGGGGGAATATTTATAGAATTTTTGAACCAATGGGGAGGAAAGAGGAATTTCCTTGGCCAATTGGGTAAAAAGGTGATTTTTCTAAACCAATGGAGTGAAAGGTAAATTTCTTTAACCAATGGGGGAAAAGTAATTTTTTTGGGCCAATAAGGTAAAAAGATACCTTTTTGGGCCAATAGGATGTCGCGATATAGGGTACTGTAGCGGGGTAGTGCGGGTTATATAGGCAGGTGAAGAGGGGATCCCTTCTCCAATCGATCATCAAAATGGGGATTTTGATCATCGGGGAGGGTGCCGGGGCCTCAGCGGGGGTGTTGAGCACTGGAGGTAAGTCAGAGGCATTGGAGGCAACTCAGGGGCGCTAGAGGCAAGTCAGGGGTACTGGAGGTAAGTCAGGGATGCTGGAGGTAAGTGAGGGGTGCAGGGCATGCGGGACTGGAAGAGTATGGGGCATAGGGGGCCGGTAGAGTACGGACAGGGAGCGAGCAGGGGTACGGGGCATGCGGGGCAAGCAAGGTGCGGGGCATGCATGACTGACACGGTTTGGATGCTCAAAGTGTAACTTATGGGAATGATTGCGAGATCCGATGGTCCAATTTTGACGCGCCATGTATTGTTGGAATCGTAATTTCGAGTACTATGCATCCATATGGTTGATTTTGACTGGATTCCTTCGTATATAAAAAATCATAACTGGACCCTTCTTTTCTTTTGCACGGGGTTTTCGGGATTTTGGGTGAGTATGGGATGTTTCTGGGTTGGATTACCTCAATCAATCATCATCTCTGTCGATCGAAAGTAAGAAGTTATGTCCAAGATCCATAAGTCATCATAGCCAGGAGAGGGTGATAAAATTGGGTGTCTACAGAATGCTCCTCTTTAGCCTAAGCCTATGCTAACTACCGAAGGGCAAAGAAAGAACGACCACATTTTGTCACCCGGAGCATGTACTACCATCACCTTGCTCACCAATGATAGAGTTGAAAATGCAAAAGATAATATCTTTAACTACTCACAGTTTAGGATCTTACCTGAACCGTCGATTATAGGAAAGAAATCCGCTGCTCTTTCAATCCTACAAAAGATATTAACACTTGATCTTTGAATTTTCCTAGGCTGTGCTTCCATGTGCCAGTTTAGGGACATTTGGTCTCCAGGCTAGGTCTTTTGAACTAGTCTAGGCTATCTGGTCTCTAGGCTGGTTCTTTCGAACCGATCTGGGCTATCTGGTCTCTAGGCTAGGTCTTTCGAATCGGTCTGGGCTATTTGGTCTCTAGGTTGGGTCTTTCGAACCAATCTGGGCTATCTGGTCTCTAGGCTGGGTATTTCAAACCAATTTGGGCTATTTGGTCTCTAGGTTGGTTCTTTTGAACTGGTCTGGGCTATCTGGTCTCCAGGCTAGGTCTTTCGAATCGGTCTAAGCTATTTGGTCTCTAGGCTGGGTCTTTCGAACCAATCTAGGCTATCTGGTCTCCAGGCTGGGTCTTTCAAACCAATCTGGACTATCTGGGACTATCAATTATAGGAAGGAAATTTGATGCTCTTTCAATCCTGTAAAAGACAATAGTACTTGATTCTTGATTTTGTGATTTTGACCTTTGATTCTTTGATTCTTCTTTGGATTTTTGATCTCTTGATTCTTTTTTTTTTTTTTTTTTTTTTTTGAATTTTGATTAGGACTCTTGAATTTGAACATTTGAATTGGAATCTTGATTGGCTTTTCATTTGGATTGATTTGAATTTTTCTTTTCATGAATGTGACATGAGTTTGATTGCATTTGGATTTTTTCCTTTTATATGAATGTGATTTGAAGTTTACCTTTCACATGAATTGGATTTGAATTTTACTTTCCACATGAATTTGATTGGAATCTTACTTTCCACATGAATTTGATTTGAATGTGCTTTGAATTTCACTTCCCACATGAATTTGATTTGAAAGTGCTTTGAATTTAATTTGCATCTTGCATCTTGTGGTAAGAATCTTTGAGTTACACCTTGGAGTTGGAATCTCAAAGATTTTTTTTTATTTTTTATTTTATTTTTTATTTTTTTTAATCTTTGATTCTGGTTTTTTGAATTTTGATTTGAACTTTGAAATATGATTTGAATTTGAAATTTTGAATCTTGATTTTGAACTTTGAAGTTTGATTTTGGATTTTGGATTTTGATTTTTGCATCTTGATTTGAATTTTGAATTTTGAATTTTGATTCTTGATTTAATTTTTTTTTATTATTTTGATTTTTTGAATTTTGATTTGATTTTTTTTTTTATTTTGTATTGAGGGTAGGGATTTTCATAGATTTTTTTATTTTTTTTTCTTTGATTCTCTTTTATTATTACTCCTTGCTTTGACCATCTTTTGTGATTCCCAGGATGGGTGGATTGCTTCTCTGAGGGAATAGAATGCTAACCAAGCTGCCCAGATTGAGGACCTCACGGCACAGTTGGCGGGTTCATGGTCAACATATGATACTGTCACGTCTTGCAATTTGATGACCTCCGTAGATAGCTCCAAGTATGGCATAGATGAGGATGGTGATCCCTAAAGATCTATTCCTATTGTTCCTGCAAAACACCGATGTTTCTTTTTTTCTTTTTATTTTTCCCTCCTCATGTTCATTTTTTTTTTTACCTTTTGTATTGCTAGGCTTGGCATTTTATATTGGAATGAAAACTAATCTTTTAGCATTGAAAATATTTCTTGAGTTTATGAGTTTGAATTTTAAGGCTCAATTAATTCCATAACTTAAGTCTTCATCAGAATAACTGGAATAAAGTGAAAATCCAAATATCACCTCACTAAGTAATCCATCAAAATGGAAAATGACTTTCCTACCCTTGAGACCAAAGATAGGATAGGTGGGTCACAAAGTGGGGAAGTAATTCTTGGGGTGGGTAGAAATTCACTAACTCCTCTAGGTTCTCTTCTTCCAGTCTATACTATCGGTTGATGTAAGTGGGTACATAAAAGGTTGTATGAGTCAATTCCATCAACTTGACGTAGTTGTATCTAGGAGTCTTCAGTAGGAAATCATCTTGTGGCCACTATGGGCATCTCCATGCAATATCTTGTGCAGTCCTTCCTTGTAGGCACTCTTTCCAATCAACGATGAGCTTGAATTCTGGGATTTCCCTCTTATCTTGGTAGCAAGAAACTCCAAGTTGGCATTCATTTAATGGCCTAGCCAGTTTCAGTTTCTCAAGTAACCAAAGTTGAAAAATAAAGTGACTTCCTTGATAATGAGCAATTCCAAATTTGTGGCTGTGGCTCATGTCATCAAATCTCTTCAGGGTCTCTGCAAGGACCATGGGGATGATATCACCTCCATCCTTCAATTGCTTTATCACCTTTATCAGAACAAATGGTGCATCACGTCTGGGAGTTCGAAGAACATGCAAAATTAATAAGCATCCTGTGATTTTTGCAGATAGATTCCTCCTAATGACAAGTATTCGGTGAAGATCTTGGCGACCCTTAAGATGTCAATCTTCCCTAGCTAATCCCCCATGCTAAGAAGCTTTAAGTTTCTTTTGAATAGTCCTTCAATGATGATTGAACCACTTTACCTTTGGGTGGGGAGAACATGTAAGCCTATTGGAGTAAGTGATGATGTTATACCCGAACCCTAAAACTTCCTATTTAATGTCTAGGTGTGACGCCAGAGGACACTAGTACCAGTGAGCACTGGGTTGCATCCGTATTTTTCCAAGGAAGGGTGACCCCACTTGCACCTGCTACCCATACTTAAGTAATTCGAAGGGATTCCGGACCCGAAGGGAAAGGTCAGTTGAACCTCACACACACTAGAAACCCTGGAGAATGCCCACTCAAACAGAGGAGAAATCGCTATACAAAGTGACTAGTTCAGCCTTCACCGGCTGATGGTCACCGGTGGATGGAGCATCCATCGGTGAACACCCTCCGGTGAGAATACTGGTCGAAAACGGGTTAATTTTCCATGGGACCCGGATCTTCGCACCCGTGCACATCAAACCACCCCCAATAGTTGGTACAACCTATTGGGGAATAGATTAACGTATCCGGACACCCTAAGGTGGGCCCGTTAGTGCCAAATAACAGAATAACCCGGTATTGGGTAAAAACCCATTAATTCCCCAAACAGCCCTTAGTGGGACTTAAGTGGCTATAAATAGGGCTCTTACCATACATTTCTTCTCCTACCAAAATAGAAAGAAGGAAAGGGAGAAAGAAGAAAAAGAAGAAGAAGAAGGAGAAGGAAAGGAAGGAAGGAGGAAGGCTAGGGCTCCATTCTTGAGGTAAGCCCATATGCTCATCTCTCCACACACACACATAAATCTCTATCTATCTCTCTCTCTCTCTCTCCTTCCCATTTCACTCTTTATTGGGAGTAATGGAGACCCAACTAAATTCTACCTACCCAACCATAAATACTACATAATGGGAGAGAGAAATTAGAGGAAGAGACCTACATTGGCAAGGTTATTCACTCAACCTTGGGTCTAAGGAAAAATCCCTATGAAATCCCTACCTAAAACCCTAGGATTTAGGAATTTGAATAAATCCTCTATGACCTAACACCCTAACCTAATCCTAAGTTAGGGAAAATGAAATTAAACCTAGGTATGGTGTGTGAGAGTGATCTCATGATCCATTAATGACCATTCCATGAGATCAACCTAAGTCTTCCCCAATGTATCCTAACCTAGACTTGTGTATTGAGGAAATTGGGTATATCTTGAAACCCTATGTTGATCCACTCACTAATTTCACTAAACCTAAGCTAAGTGAAGTGTGTGAGGATACCCTACATGAAAAACCAACCCTAAAATCACAAAACCCAATTTGTAAACTATACAAAAGAAGGAGAAAGAGGAATGGAGTTGGGAAATGACACCCCACTGAAAAAATACGTATTTTTACCACCATACACAGGGGCCACAGGGCCAATAGGGCTGATCTGGGCAAGAAAATCCCAAATTTACCTTCACCAACGGATGGTCACCGGCCAGCCGATGAAGGCAGGAACCATCTACCGGCGAAAATATTGCAGGATGTGCATTCCGTTCGGATTCATCCACCGGTGAACCATTTTAAAGTTAATTTTTAATCCTTTTAATTGGGGCATGAGTCTTAGTGTCCCACTCCTCTATGAATAACCGAATAACATAAAAACACTATGTATCCTAGGAGTGGAATCGAGAAGTGACTGGGACATGCAACACGAAACCATCAACTATCTACCGTCATCTAGAACACGAGGTGAGGGGATTTTGTGTGTTTTTTATGGAATTGCATCATAATGCATATGTGAATGAATTTTATCATTTTGAATATTATTATATTATTCCTTATATATGCTGTTGATGTGGTATGAGAATGTGGATTATGATTGTGCATGTGTGTATGTGTGTGTGTGACTGGGGTGCAGGGCGGCCAACGGTTGGTGCCGGTGGCACTGCATGCTCAGGGTGCATGTGTGCATTTGGGTGTGTGACTGGGGTGTAGGGTGGCCAACGTTTCGTGCCGATGGCACTGCATGCTCAGGGTGCATGTGTGCGTGTGGGTGTGTGACTGGGGTGCAGGGTGGCCAACGGTTGGTGCCAACGGCACTGCATGCTCAGGGTGTGTGTGTGACTGGGGTGCAGGGTGGCCAACGGTTGGTGCCAGTGGCACTGCATGCTCAGGTCGAGTGTGTGTGTGACTGGGGTGCAGGGTGGCCAATGGTTGGTGCCGGCGGCACTGTATGCTCAAGGTGTGTGTGAGTGTGTGAGTGTGATTGAATTGTGTTGTGGCATATTAGAATGCATTGGGCTAGGATAAACACCCTAGTGCTACAACCCTTGCCAATAGGGGTTTACATATTGGCTAATCCTCTCGTCCGACGGTCCGTGGTTGGGGACGATTTCTGGTGACTGAGGTACGAAGATACCAGCGTCGTGACAGACCCTCACGCGATGTTTGATTTGGTGACGAGTATACCCTACATGCAATGTTGGATTCGAAATAGTAGTATCATGGGAGGGTTATTAATAGGGGTTTGCCGGGTAACAATGTGGTTCTGGAACTAGCAAACTCCTGACTCACAACTAGCTAGTATCCTTGGGGACTAATAACGTACATTCATGACTGGGGATAACACCTACATTGCAGTAGCACTTATACCCCCTTTGGACTTAGAAATTGTTGCTTAGAATTGCTTGATAATAAATGGATCATGTCATTGCACTCACATAATTGCATTCATATTGATGTGGTCGGGCATGAATATTCATACTATTGCATTTTCTTGGATTGTCATGATTGCTTGTGTGCGTTACCCTCACTGGGCTTCGTGGAAGCTCACCCCCTGTTGTTGCCCCTTTTTAGATGTTGATTCAGGAAATCCTTTGGAAACTGTAATCGAGGCCCCGGCTCTCTGCGGAGGTGACCTCTGGGATGAGGAGCTGGTTGCGCACGAGGATGGATGTGTATGCGATGATTGTGCATTTGAAGCACTCTGAGGATGGGAGTATCATCTTCTATTTTTTATTCTTTTTGTACTTAACAGATGTAGCCCTATGGGGGCATAACTGTAATTATGATTAAGATGTGAAAACATTCTTTTGTGTAAATATGGTAAATATCAATAGAAATCACCAGTTGATATATATTTTGTTTATATTATAAGTATGTGATTTTAGAATTCATTTCATAATCTTATGAACTTAAAGTACTGCATCGTGGATCCTGGATGGATGGTGGACACGTGTGCGTGTCCATGTTGCCAGGCTTCAGGTGAGTGGAGGCGAGGTGTGACAGATGATGTTGCTTCATTTATCCAACATGTTCATAGATTCCAACAGTCCTGGTGCGTCAATGTCAAAGATCACATTCAAAGAATCCATGATTTTGTTTGTGTAACCATCACAAACAAAGAGAGAGATGATTTTTTTTAAGCATCACTCATTAGCTATTGATACAACGAAACCTTTACCACTGTTGCATCAAGCTTCTTTTTTTTGTTTTTTTTTCTTTTTTTTTTTTAACTAATCAAGAATGGGGAATGAATAGGCCTTGAGACACTGGTACCAGGTGGCGACTTTTGGTGGATAGAATTTTGGATAAGAATTTGGAGGACCATAGGTGAATGACAAACACCTAATGGTCTTATATGCCAAATAATGATTCTTGGGGGACACAAGCTATAATGATCTTTTTAGATACCTTGATTATTAATCTAGGAACCAATCTATTGCCTTGAGATTGTTGAGACTGCACTTGCACATGTCAAGTTGCCTATGTATCCCTTGAGAGGAATCAGGTCTAGTGTTGTTTGGGCTATTCACCCTATCAGACATAATATTTCTTGAGATGATCCATGTTGACCGATCTAAGTATTTCTTTGCTATTGTGGTCTATGAGTTTTATAGCCTTGCTTGGTAGAATCTCTTTGACAGTGAATGGGCCACTCTAGTTGGGCCTGAATTTTCCTCTTGGGTCATGAATTGGGGCTCTTTGTTCTCGAAGAACAAGTTCACCCTCTTCCATGTGACGGGGCTTCACATTCTTGTTGAAGGCCCTTGCCATTCTCAATTGATATTTCTTTAGGTTATCCATGGCCTTCTTACGTCTTTCTTCAAGAAAATTGAGCTCATCGTGTATGGCCTTCACCTATTCTCCTTCAGGTAACTGACTATCAAGAAGCACTCTCGGGGATAGTACTAGGATAAGAATACCCTGAGATAAGAATGGTATCAGAGCCTAACCCCTCCCTCTTCTCCGGCTAAGGTCCGTCTCCGGTGGCTCCCCTTCTTGGTTCGAACCTCTCTTAGTCCAACTGATGTTCTAGGCCACGCCCTATTGCAGGTTACTCCGTAGTTCCGGTTCTCTGGTGACAGAGAAAGAACCTTTGAGCGATGGGTTCTCAGGCCAAGGAGTGGCTGTTTTATACCCTGTAACGGCTCAGGTTGATCTGTCTCTGAGATCTTGGACTCCGGGGGTCCTGATCGGCCTCGACTAGGCATCCGTTGATCTAATTGAGTTTCACCAACGGGAGATGCTGCTCGGATTTGGATTCCAGCCTTCATCACGGTATGTCACGACGCTCAACTTCTTCTCGAAGTTCTTCTTTCTCTACTCCCCCTTCTTCTTCCCGGTCATCTTCTTTTTCTTCCATCGAGTCCTTATACGAATTTGATTATCTCCCTGAGGATCAAATTATTCCGTCAACCCCTTCTCCTTTACTAAACCCTTATACTATCTTCCCAAAGAAGACTTCTTCTTCTGCTACCTGGAAATCCCTTTTGGCCCCTAGGAAGAAAACCCCTCCGGTTAAAGAACTTGTACAGGCTTCTCGATGTGAACTCTATCACATCCCTGCCACTGATAAAGAACAACTGTTCACCTTGGAAATCCCGACCTCTCTCATCCCTGATTGGCAAAACCAAGGTTATACCCATCTCCACTTAGGTGCAATTAAATTTGCCCTTACTTTCCATGGCAGGAAAGGCCTCCCCGTGGTCTCTCGTATTGCTCTTCTCGATAGTCGTTTCCTCCGGTATGAACATGCTGTTTGTTCTACTGTCCAGACCACCTTGAACGCAGGAACCGTCTTCCTTACTCTATACCCGAACTTTAATGTTCCCTTAGCAGACCCTCTTCTCCCTACCGCGTTAAAGTTCCAGATCCAGATTTCTGGTTCTCCCCTTGCCCCTATGGCTTTAGCAGGAACCATCCACTATCAAATGGCTTATCGGTTACAAAACCATGCCTTTGATCTGTTCACAGGACATTCTGAGGATGCTCTATTCCTCTCAGTGGATTCTGACCATGTTCCTAGCCTTACCCATGTCCCAAGACAAATTTCTCGAGATGAACTTCTTCGTCTCCTTCCCTCTTCTTGGGTTACGGCTTATGAACAGCAGATGGCTTCTCAGCAACCTGCTCCAGTTGAACCCCTTCAGTCTACAGACCCTCAGTATATCCATCACCCTTCTGGTGAGATTGAAATCAGGTTTCCCCCTCCACAACCATTACCATCTCCTTTTCCTACTCGGTTTCAAGGCATGATTTCCCACGAGAAAATCCCAATCAAATCGTTTGATGCTCAAGGAGACCCAGTTTACTATTTCTCCGATCCAGTCTCCGGTCATAAGTACTTTGACCTCTGTGACTGTGATGATTGTCTCCAGACCTCTGATGATGAAGAAACCTATCGTCCTAAAAGAAAGTCCTCCCAGACTCTTCTTCGGGAACGATATGAGTCAGGAGATACCACCGTTGGTCCCTTAAGCACTGAAGCCCGGTACCCCTTCATGGTAAAATATGGAAACCCCTCTCCAGAACCATCTTATGTTCCACCTCCTATTCCGGTTTGTAAACCTCCTCTACCAGTTATACCACCCTCTCCTATGGTCCCCCCTTGTTGTATGTATGCTCCAGGATCCTCTTCTTCTTCTTCTTCCCCAATGAAGAATTTTCCTGGTCCTACTGATTATGGTCCTGATTCTCATGGTATTCGTCATGTTTGGAAAGTGAAACCACCTATTCTCCCTTCTGGACAACCAAAAGAGATCTCCCCCGCTGAAGCAGCTCTTAATTGGCAAAATGAGAATGCCATAGTCCAAAACCAGTACTTGGAACGTATCCTTGCTACTACCCAGCACACTCATAGTACTGTTGACCGGCATACTCAGTTGATTCAATCCCTGAAAACTGAGATGGCTCAAGTCCATATGGAACTTGCTGGTATAGCATCTTCGACTGCTGATACAGCTCAAGCCTTTGCCCTTATAGGCCAAAAAGAGAAACATCTGAGGTTTCTTGAAGCACAGCTCCATAGCCTTCAACAAGCTCCACCTCAGGCAGCAACATCCAGTCGACAGCAGCCTCTTCCCTTGACAGTTCCCAGTATGGCTCCTCAAGATCCTTTTGCCGCCTATACCATACCGGCTCCCCCGGTAGCTTCACAGAGATCCTTCCCCCTTGAAGAATTAAAGGCATTACAACGTCAGCAACGAAATCTGAACCCCAGGCAACAGCAACAGAAACAAAAACACCCTATCATAAACCCAACGATGGAAAGCCCTTCACCTCCTCAAATTCAACCGTACCCTATGGCTGTTTCCTATCCTGCACCTACACCACCTATTCCTACCTATCCCTCACCTTCACCTTCACCTTCTCCGCCTCGAACCAAACCCAAATATCCTCCTATTGGTGCCATAACTCCCTCTGGTGATGATGTCCTCACAGATCTTCTCACCACTCTAGCTCTTCATGACCCTACACCTGTCCCTTCCTTCATGAACACAGGCCAAGATCCCCCTGCTCCATATCCTGCACCTCCTACTGTTGATGAGATGGATGGTGATCAGGAAGACCCTATGGTCCATAATCCTGAACCTGCACCACAGCCCCCTCCAACATATGCCCCATTCTCAAACCAAGACCCTAAACAGTTCTTTACCTTGGATGATGTCCCTGTCTCTAAATGGGCATCTAAGTTTGCTGATTTCCATGCCTGGATTAATGCTGAACTCCTACAAGAAGGTGCTACATCAGTCAGTGTTCTGACTAAGTTTGTTGCACGCCTTCAAGGAAAACTCAGGGAATGGTATTTAGCGCTTGGTGGTTATCGACAATTACAGCTTGTACAACTACCTGAAGGCCAGTTCATTACAGTCTTATATCAAGAATTCCTTGGTCCTGTCTCCAATGATGTTATAAAAGCTCGTGAAGAGTTTTTACAGCTCAAGTGTTGTTCTCTGGCTCGTCCAGATCTCGATAGACACTATGTGCGCATGACAGACAGATTCCATAAGATTGGTGGCCTTGATGATGAGAACCTCAAGCAGATCTTCCTGAATTCCCTTCCAGATCCTCTTGGTGCTGATACCCTGCAGTTTCTACGCAACCAGAACATTGCTCTGGCATCCTGCAGTATTGGGTCCCTATACAGTTTTGCTCTCACAGCCCTTGACAAACTATGCAATGTCAAGAAAATCTGGAAAGAATTACAGTCCAAGTCTGATAAAGTGTCCTCTGCCTGTGACACTTCCTGGATGAAGATTAAGTGCAAAGGTTCGGATCACAACTGTGACTGTCCGACAAAGAAGCAGTTCCATCACAAGCAGTTCTTTCGTTCTTCCAGAAAGCACAAGAAACGGTTTCCGTTTAAACCTTCTCGGTACAAACGGTTTAAACCGCAGTGGAAATTCCTTCGGAAAAAACAATTCCGTGGGAAAACCAAGAATACTTCTTGCTTCATCTGTGGAAAAGATGGACATTTTGCAAAAAATTGTCCTAACCGAAGTAAGAAAGATAAGGTGCTGCATATGCTTGCCTCCCTCCATCATGATGATCTACAAGATGCTGACCTTGAATCTCTGTATTCCTTAGATGCAGAGCCTACGGATCTCTCCCTCTTTGCTATTGATTATCCAGATGAGGTTGATCCCCAACACCTCACAGACTCAGACCCAGAGTCCTCCTATTCCGAGTCCGAGGAATCAGATCCCCTCTACCAGGTTATCCCCTTCCTTTCCCAGAACAAAGACACAACACCTCCTCCGTGTCAGTCTATCTCCTTACCCCATGCGGCAGTAACCCTCATTCCTGAACCATATGCTAAACCAGTCCAGCTAATAGCTTTTCTGGATACAGGTGCGGCAACAACCATTTTGTCCCCAAAGGTCCTTCCCAACCAATTTTGGAAACCTCAAGTCCCTCCATTACCATTTTTAGCAGCTAATGGTGAAACCTTCTATATCACCCTAGTTACTAGGAAACCCATTAAAATCCAACTCCTTCCAACCCTTTCTTTCTCCCATGTTATGTTAGGATCCCAGTGTCCCGGTAAAGACCTTATTATAGGTTTTGATGTCCTCAGTCATCTTCCCCTTAAATGGACTCCCCAAGGTCTTGTGTATAAACAGCAACTTCTCCCCTGGTCCCCTTTTTCTAACATATTCCTTGCAGGAACAGGTCCTACTTTATTCGATGAGTTTAAAGGAAAACTT
>NC_056569.1:18775834-18834798 GCF_013358625.1 Macadamia integrifolia
TCAGAGACAGATCAACCTGAGCCGTTACAGGGTATAAAACAGCCACTCCTTGGCCTGAAAACCCATCGCTCAAAGGTTCTTTCTCTGTCACCAGAGAACCGGAACTACGGAGTAACCTGCAATAGGGCGTGGCCTAGAACATCAGTTGGACTAAGAGAGGTTCGAACCGACAAAGGGAGCTACCGGAGACGGACCTTAGCCGGAGAAGGGGAGGGGGTTAGGCTCTGATACCCTTAATTCATTAACTCAGAGGCTTTAAATAGCCTAGGGATACAAAGGATAAGCCCAGACATGTGGGACCCAAGCCATGTGTCCTTCACATGGACTTCACATGCTTGTGGGACCGTATGTCGGGAGTGTCGGCATACATACACAAATACAGAATACAAAACTTACTCCTACGCATACATACGATAGAGTTACATACGACGCGAGGCTACCTTACATACATACCACAATACTTACTCCTACGTATGTTTACTACAGAGTTACATACGAATACAGATACACACTACAATACTTAATCAGTATCTGGGTCCGAAGAACTGCTGTACGGATAGAATGCTGCTTTATCAATGAGCCAATCGTCATAGGCATCCATGAGAGGGATGAGACGTGGACAAAGCAGTCGACCATTCTGATGAAGTTCCCAAGCAGAATCAACGGTCTGGAGAAGAGGGCCTGGAACTTGATGGGGTTGTGTATCATTGACTTGACACATGGTGTGGAGAAACTGTCGCCACTCTGATCGATGCTGTCGTCGATTAATGAAGAGAGTGTAGGGCTTTGTTTCATACACATGTTAGTCTGTTGTGTAATCAATGCAATGGCAGGGGTTTAGGGTATGTGGAGGGTCAGTGATTTGAAGCACTGCTGGAGGCCTATGAAATAGGATAATGGTATGGTGCATAGGGATGTCAGGGGAATCATCTGGTGGAAGAAGAGAGGTGAAGAGATCCAACCATGTTTCCATAGGAGCAAAGAGCTGTAGGAACTGGAGGATAGGGCGATTAGGCTGGTGAGGGTGTATGGGATCACACCATCGAGAACACATACCATAAATGGCTTGGAGGGGAAAACTGATGGCGATGGAGTAGGCTGTACATAAATGCCAGAATATGCATTTATATATAAGGGGTAATTCCTGTAGGTCATGGAAGGAATTGAAGGTAAAAACTGTGAGGTAGGGGAAGTCTGGATGGCAAGAAGACCCAGCAAGGAAAAGACCTTCTTGGCGAAGGGCTATTCTGAGAAGCTGGATTGCTGTGAGCTTGCTGTAGGTAAGGATGGCTTTATATGTTAAGGTGTGGAGGATTTCGGGAGGAAGATGAGGAGGGATGTTACAGCACAGGGTATGATTTGGACTGGGTAAGGGTGTGGCTGAGGAGGAGGAAGATGAAGCTCCTGGAGTTAGAGGGTATAGTAATGGGATAACCGAAAAGGTAGAGGTTGGTCGGGAAAGGAAGTCTGCCAAGACATTTTCTTTTCCTTTGATGTGTTTGATATCAAAGGACCACTTTGAGAACCATTGAGCCCACCGGAGCAGTTGATCATTAGGGAGCTGTTTCTGTCTGAACTCGAGCATTCGGGGAAAACTTGACATGTCTAGTTCAATGAGAAACCTGTGGCCAATGAGGTGAAACTGGAACTTTTCAATGCCACGGCGTACTGCAAGAATTTCCTTGAATGTGGAGTGATAATGGGCTTCAGAGGTTTTGAATGAGCCACTCTTGTAACCACAGACTGTTCTTGTAGAATCAGGGTTTTCTTCTAAGAGAACTGCACCCCAGTGAGTATCACTAGCATCTGTTTGGAGAATCCTACGCCCATCAGAAGGAATCTGTAAACAGGGAAGTCTTGTAGTTAACTGCTTCAAAGCTTGAATAGCTGCAGAATGTTCAGAAGACCAGGGAGGAGCATTCTTTCTCAATAGTTGATGAAGAACAGACGTGTGGCTGATTTGTTGAGGAAGAAACTCAGTCATGTAGTTGACTATACCAAGAAACTGCTGGACCTGGTGTTTTGTCAGAGGACCATCAGGGAATTGCTGTAAAGAAGTAGCAATATGTGGCTGAAGTTTGTATGTTCCTTTGGTAATAGTGACGCCAAGAAAATCAATGGTCGAGACACCAAGCTGCATTTTCTTTGGGGAGAGCATGATTCCATAGTCTTGAACAATCTGATGGAAATGGTGAAGGAGGCTTAAATGTTCATCCTGTGTGGATGAAAACAGAAGAATATCATCAATATAAATCAGGGCCTGTTCTTGAATGGGAGCAAAGATTTGCATCATGGCACGCTGGAATATTGATGGAGCCGTCTTCAAACCAAATGGCATAACTGTCCACTGTAAATGATGACCAGGGACGCAAAAAGCTGTCTTTGGTCTATCTTCAGGAATAAAACCAAGTTGCCAAAAACCTGCTTTCAGATCAAACTTGGAGAAGACAGTTGCTGAGGCTAACTGAAGTAACAGAGCAGGACGGGTTGGTAATGGAAATTTATCATCAGCCAGGAAAAAGTTCAGAGGCCGATAATTAATAACCATTCTCATTTTTCCACGGATCTGTTCTGTCCTTTTGTTCACATAGAATGCCTGACATGCCCATGGAGACACAGTTGGTTCAAGTAGTCCTTGAGCTTGTAGTTGAGTAAGTTCTTGGACTGCAAGTGTCAGATGTTCAGGGGGCATTCCAGGATGACTGGCTTTTGTTGGATTAACATCTTCATTCTTCTTAAATGGTAAAGAGATGAAGAACTGTGAATTCTGCCAGAGAGGATGTGTGCACTTTGTCAGGAACTCAGTATGAGAGTCTGCACAAGAGCTTTGCAGAAGTTTTCCTTTAAACTCATCGAATAAAGTAGGACCTGTTCCTGCAAGGAATATGTTAGAAAAAGGGGACCAGGGGAGAAGTTGCTGTTTATACACAAGACCTTGGGGAGTCCATTTAAGGGGAAGATGACTGAGGACATCAAAACCTATAATAAGGTCTTTACCGGGACACTGGGATCCTAACATAACATGGGAGAAAGAAAGGGTTGGAAGGAGTTGGATTTTAATGGGTTTCCTAGTAACTAGGGTGATATAGAAGGTTTCACCATTAGCTGCTAAAAATGGTAATGGAGGGACTTGAGGTTTCCAAAAATGGTTGGGAAGGACCTTTGGGGACAAAATGGTTGTTGCCGCACCTGTATCCAGAAAAGCTATTAGCTGGACTGGTTTAGCATATGGTTCAGGAATGAGGGTTACTGCCGCATGGGGTAAGGAGATAGACTGACACGGAGGAGGTGTTGGGTCTTTGTTCTGGGAAAGGAAGGGGATAACCTGGTAGAGGGGATCTGATTCCTCGGACTCGGAATAGGGGGACTCTGGGTCTGAGTCTGTGAGGTGTTGGGGATCAACCTCATCTGGATAATCAATAGCAAAGAGGGAGAGATCCGTAGGCTCTGCATCTAAGGAATACAGAGATTCAAGATCAGCATCTTGTAGATCATCATGATGGAGGGAGGCGAGCATATGCAGCACCTTATCTTTCTTACTTCGGTTAGGACAATTTTTTGCAAAATGTCCATCTTTTCCACAGATGAAGCAAGAAGTATTCTTGGTTTTCCCACGGAATTGTTTTTTCCGAAGGAATTTCCACTGCGGTTTAAACCGTTTGTACCGAGAAGGTTTAAACGGAAACCGTTTCTTGTGCTTTCTGGAAGAACGAAAGAACTGCTTGTGATGGAACTGCTTCTTTGTCGGACAGTCACAGTTGTGATCCGAACCTTTGCACTTAATCTTCATCCAGGAAGTGTCACAGGCAGAGGACACTTTATCAGACTTGGACTGTAATTCTTTCCAGATTTTCTTGACATTGCACAGTTTGTCAAGGGCTGTGAGAGCAAAACTGTATAGGGACCCAATACTGCAGGATGCCAGAGCAATGTTCTGGTTGCGTAGGAACTGCAGGGTATCAGCACCAAGAGGATCTGGAAGGGAATTCAGGAAGATCTGCTTGAGGTTCTCATCATCAAGGCCACCAATCTTATGGAATCTGTCTGTCATGCGCACATAGTGTCTATCGAGATCTGGACGAGCCAGAGAACAACACTTGAGCTGTAAAAACTCTTCACGAGCTTTTATAACATCATTGGAGACAGGACCAAGGAATTCTTGATATAAGACTGTAATGAACTGGCCTTCAGGTAGTTGTACAAGCTGTAATTGTCGATAACCACCAAGAGCTAAATACCATTCCCTGAGTTTTCCTTGAAGTCGTGCAACAAACTTAGTCAGAACACTGACTGATGTAGCACCTTCTTGTAGGAGTTCAGCATTAATCCAGGCATGGAAATCAGCAAACTTAGATGCCCATTTAGAGACAGGGACATCATCCAAGGTGAAGAACTGTTTAGGGTCTTGGTTTGAGAATGGGGCATATGTTGGAGGGGGCTGTGGTGCAGGTTCAGGATTATGGACCATAGGGTCTTCCTGATCACCATCCATCTCATCAACAGTAGGAGGTGCAGGATATGGACCAGGGGGATCTTGGCCTGTGTTCATGAAGGAAGGGACAGGTGTAGGATCATGGAGAGCTAGAGTGGTGAGAAGATCTGTGAGGACATCATCACCGGAGGGAGTTATGGCACCAATAGGAGGATATTTGGGTTTGGTTCGAGGTGGAGAAGGTGAAGGTGAAGGTGAGGGATAGGTAGGAATAGGTGGTGTAGGTGCAGGATAGGAAACAGCCATAGGGTACGGTTGAAATTGAGGAGGTGAAGGGCTTTCCAACGTTGGGTTTATGATAGGGTGTTTTTGTTTCTGTTGCTGTTGCCTGGGGTTCAGATTTCGTTGCTGACGTTGTAATGCCTTTAATTCTTCAAGGGGGAAGGATCTCTGGGAAGCCACCGGGGGAGCCGGTATGGTATACACGGCAAAAGGATCATGAGGAGCCATACTGGGAACTGTCAAGGGAAGAGGCTGCTGTCGACTGGATGTTGCTGCCTGAGGTGGAGCTTGTTGAAGGCTATGAAGCTGTGCTTCAAGAAACCTCAGATGTTTCTCTTTTTGGCCTATAAGGGCAAAGGCCTGAGCTGTATCAGCAGTCGAAGACGCTATACCAGCAAGTTCCATATGGACTTGATCCATCTCAGTTTTCAGGGATTGAATCAACTGAGTATGCCGGCCAACAGTACTATGAGTGTGCTGGGTAGTAGCAAGGATACGTTCCAAGTACTGGTTTTGGACTATGGCATTTTCATTTTGCCAATTAAGAGCTGCTTCAGCTGGGGAGATCTCTTTTGGTTGTCCGGAAGGGAGAATAGGTGGTTTCACTTTCCAAACATGACGGATACCATGAGAATCAGGACCATAATCAGTAGGACCAGGAAAATTCTTCATAGGAGAAGAAGAAGAAGAAGAGGATCCTGGAGCATACATGCAACAAGGGGGGACCATAGGAGAGGGTGGAATAACTGGTAGAGGAGGTTTACAAACCGGAGTAGGAGGTGGAACATAAGGTGGTTCCGGAGAGGGGTTTCCATATTTTACCATGAAGGGGTACCGGGCTTCAGTGCTTAAGGGACCAACGGTGGTATCTCCTGACTCATATCGTTCCCTAAGAAGAGTCTGGGAGGACTTTCTTTTAGGACGATAGGTTTCTTCATCATCAGAGGTCTGGAGACAATCATCACAGTCACAGAGGTCAAAGTACTTATGACCGGAGACTGGATCGGAGAAATAGTAAACTGGGTCTCCTTGAGCATCAAAAGATTTGATTGGGATTTTCTCGTGGGAAATCATGCCCTGAAACCGAGTAGGAAAAGGAGATGGTAATGGTTGTGGAGGGGGAAACCTGATTTCAACCTCACCAGAAGGGTGATGGATATACTGTGGGTCTGTAGACTGAAGGGGTTCAACCGGAGCAGGTTGCTGGGAAGCCATCTGCTGTTCATAAGCCGTAACCCAAGAAGAGGGAAGGAGACGAAGAAGTTCATCTCGAGAAATTTGTCTTGGGACATGGGTAAGGCTAGGAACATGGTCAGAATCCACGGAGAGGAATAGAGCATCCTCAGAATGTCCTGTGGACAGATCAAAGGCATGGTTCTGTAACCGATAAGCCATTTGATAGTGGATGGTTCCTGCTAAAGCCGTAGGGGCAAGGGGAGAACCAGAGATCTGGATCTGGAACTTTAACGCGGTAGGGAGAAGAGGGTCTGCTAAGGGAACATTAAAGTTCGGGTACAGAGTAAGGAAGACGGTTCCTGCGTTCAAGGTGGTCTGGACAGTAGAACAAACAGCATGTTCATACCGGAGGAAACGACTGTCGAGAAGAGCAATTCGAGAGACCACGGGAAGGCCTTTCCTGCCATGGAAAGTAAGGGCAAATTTAATTGCACCTAAGTGGAGATGGGTATAACCCTGGTTTTGCCAATCAGGGATGAGAGAGGTCGGGATTTCCAAAGTGAACAGTTGTTCCTTATCAGTGGCAGGGATGTGATAGAGTTCACATCGAGAAGCCTGAACAAGTTCTTTAACCGGAGGGGTTTTCTTCCTAGGGGCCAGAAGGGATTTCCAGGTAGCAGAAGAAGAAGTCTTCTTTGGGAAGATAGTATAAG
The DNA here is from genome assembly GCF_013358625.1 of Macadamia integrifolia. NCBI lineage: Eukaryota > Viridiplantae > Streptophyta > Magnoliopsida > Proteales > Proteaceae > Macadamia > Macadamia integrifolia. The sequence continues at coordinate 18,782,438 of NC_056569.1, forward strand.
GGTTCAGTAAAGGAGAAGGGGTTGACGGAATAATTTGATCCTCAGGGAGATAATCAAATTCATATAGGGACGCGATGGAGGAAAAAGAAGATGACCGGGAAGAAGAAGGGGAAGTAGAAGAAGAAGAACTTCGAGAAGAAGTTGAGCGTCGTGACATACCGTGATGAAGGCTGGAATCCAAATCCGAGCAGCATCTCCCGTCGGTGAAACTCAATTAGATCAACGGATGCCTAGTCGAGGCCGATCAGGACCCCCGGAGTCCTTGGTCTCAGAGACAGATCAACCTGAGCCGTTACAGGGTATAAAACAGCCACTCCTTGGCCTGAGAACCCATCGCTCAAAAGTTCTTTCTCTGTCACCAGAGAACCGGAACTACGGAGTAACCTGCAATAGGGCGTGGCCTAGAACATCAGTTGGACTAAGAGAGGTTCGAACCGAGAAGGGGAGCCACCGGAGACGGACCTTAGCCGGAGAAGAGGACGGGGATAGGCTCTGATACCATTCTATCTCAGGGTATCCGTTTTTACACCAAGGCTCCTCTAATTCATTAATTCAGAGGCTTTAAATAGCCTAGGGATACAAAGGATAAGCACAGACATGTGGGACCCAAGCCATGTGTGCTTCACATGGACTTCACATGCTTGTGGGACCGTATGTCGGGAGTGTCGGCATACATACATAATACATACTCCTACTCACAAATATACATACTCATACTTGGACCTACTCATACTCACGTATACATACTACAGAAAACCATACGCATTACACAATACATATTTAATCAGTATCTGGATCCGAAGTACTGCTGTACAGATAGAATGCTGCTTTATCAATGAGCCAATCGTCATACGCATCCATGAGAGGGATGAGACGTGGACACAGCAGTCGACCATTCTGATGAAGTTCCCAAGCAGAATCAACGGTCTGGAGAAGAGGGCCTGGAACTTGATGAGGTTGTGTATTATTGACTTGGCACATGGTGTGGAGAAACTGTCGCCACTCTGATCGATGCTGTCGTCGATTAATGAAGAGAGTATAGGGCTTTGTTTCATACACATGGTAGTCTGTTGTGTAATCAATGCAATGGCAGGGGTTTAGGGTATGTGGAGGGTCAGTGATTTGAAGCACTGCTGGAGGTCTATGGAATAGGATAATGGTATGGTGCATAGGGATGTCAGGGGAATCATCTGGTGGAAGAAGAGAGGTGAAGAGATCCAACCATGTTTCCATAGGAGCAAAGAGCTGTAGGAACTGGAGGATAGGGCGATTAGGCTGGTGAGGGTGTATGGGATCACACCATCGAGAACACATACCATAAATGGCTTGGAGGGGAAAGCTGATGGCGATGGAGTAGGCTGTACATAAATGCCAGAATATGCATTTATATATAAGGGGTAATTCCTGTAGGTCATGGAAGGAATTGAAGGTAAAAACTGTGAGGTAGGGGAAGTCTGGGTGGCAAGAAGACCCAGCAAGGAAAAGACCTTCTTGGCGAAGGGCTATTCTGAGAAGCTGGATTGCTGTGAGCTTGCTGTAGGTAAGGATGGCTTTATATGTTAAGGTGTGAAGGATTTCGGGAGGAAGATGAGGAGGGATGTTACAGCACAGGGTATGATTTGGACTGGGTAAGGGTGTGGCTGAGGAGGAGGAAGATGAAGCTCCTGGAGTTAGAGGGTATAGTAATGGGATAACCGAAAAGGTAGAGGTTGGTCGGGAAAGGAAGTCTGCCAAAACATTTTCTTTTCCTTTGATGTGTTTGATATCAAAGGACCACTTTGAGAACCATTGAGCCCACCGGAGCAGTTGATCATGAGGGAGCTGTTTCTGTCTGAACTCAAGCATTCGAGGAAAGCTTGACATATCTAGTTCAATGAGGAATCTGTGGCCAATGAGGTGAAACTGGAACTTTTCAATGCCACGGCGTACTGCAAGAATTTCCTTGAATGTGGAGTGATAATGGGCTTCAGAGGTTTTGAATGAGCCACTCTTGTAACCACAGACTGTTCTTGTAGAATCAGGGTTTTCTTCTAGGAGAACTGCACCCCAGTGAGTATCACTAGCATCTGTTTGGAGAATCCTACGCCCATCAGAAGGAATCTGTAAACAGGGAAGTCTTGTAGTTAGCTGCTTCAAAGCTTGAATAGCTGCAGAATGTTCAGAAGACCAGGGAGGAGCATTCTTTCTCAATAGTTGATGAAGGACAGACGTGTGTCTGATTTGTTGAGGAAGAAACTCAGTCATGTAGTTGACTATACCAAGGAACTGCTGGACCTGTTGTTTTGTCAGAGGACCATCAGGGAATTGCTGTAGAGAAGTAGCAATATGTGGCTGAAGTTCGTATGTTCCTTTGGTAATAGTGACGCCAAGAAAATCAATGGTCGAGACACCAATCTGCATTTTCTTTGGGGAGAGCATGATTCCATAGTCTTGAACAATCTGATGGAAATGGTGAAGGAGGCTTAAATGTTCATCCTGTGTAGATGAAAACAGAAGAATATCATCAATATAAATCAGGGCCTGTTCTTGAATGGGAGCAAAGATTTGCATCATGGCACGCTGGAATATTGATGGAGCCGTCTTCAAACCAAATGGCATAACTGTCCACTGTAAATGATGACCAGGGACGCAAAAAGCTGTCTTTGGTCTATCTTCAGGAATAATACCAAGTTGCCAAAAACCTGCTTTCAGATCGAACTTGGAGAAGACAGTTGCTGAGGCTAACTGAAGTAACAGAGCAGGACGGGTTGGTAATGGAAATTTATCATCAGCCAGGAAAAAGTTCAGAGGCCGATAATTAATAACCATTCTCATTTTTCCACGGATTTGTTCTGTCCTTTTGTTCACATAGAACGCCTGACATGCCCATGGAGACACAGTCGGTTCAAGTAGTCCTTGTGCTTGTAATTGAGTAAGTTCTTGGACTGCAAGTGTCAGATGTTCAGGGGGCATTCCAGGATGACTGGCTTTTGTTGGATTAACATCTTCATTCTTCTTAAACGGTAAAGAGATGAAGAACTGTGAATTCTGCCAGAGAGGATGTGAGCACTTTGTCAGGAACTCAGTATGAGAGTCTGCACAAGAGCTTTACAGAAGTTTTCCTTTAAACTCATCGAATAAAGTAGGACCTGTTCCTGCAAGGAATATGTTAGAAAAAGGGGACCAGGGGAGAAGTTGTTGTTTATACACAAGACCTTGGGGAGTCCATTTAAGGGGAAGGTGACTGAGGACATCAAAACCTATAATAAGGTCTTTACCGGGACACTGGGATCCTAACATAACATGGGAGAAAGAAAGGGTTGGAAGGAGTTGGATTTTGATGGGTTTTCTAGTAACTAGGGTGATATAGAAGGTTTCACCATTAGCTGCTAAAAATGGTAATGGAGGGACTTGAGGTTTCCAAAAATGGTTGGGAAGGACTTTTGGGGACAAAATGGTTGTTGCAGCACCTGTATCCAGAAAAGCTATTAGATGGACTGGTTTAGCATATGGTTCAGGAATGAGGGTTACTGCCGCATGGGGTAAGGAGATAGACTGACACGGAGGAGGTGTTGGGTCTTTGTTCTGGGAAAGGAAGGGGATAACCTGGTAGAGGGGATCTGATTCCTCGGACTCGGAATAGGAGGACTCTGGGTCTGAGTCTGTGAGGTGTTGGGGATCAACCTCATCTGGATAATCAATAGCAAAGAGGGAGAGATCCGTAGGCTCTGCATCTAAGGAATACAGAGATTCAAGATCAGCATCTTGTAGATCATCATGATGGAGGGAGGCAAGCATATGCAGCACCTTATCTTTCTTACTTCGGTTAGGACAAGTTTTTGCAAAATGTCCATCTTTTCCACAGATGAAGCAAGAAGTATTCTTGGTTTTCCCGCGAAATTGTTTTTTCCGAAGGAATTTCCACTGGGGTTTAAACCGTTTGTACCGAGAAGGCTTAAACGGAAACCGTTTCTTGTGCTTTCTAGAGGAACGAAAGAATTGCTTGTGATGGAACTGCTTCTTTGTCGGACAATCACAGTTCTGATCCGAACCTTTGCACTTAATCTTCATCCAGGAAGTGTCACAGGCGGAGGACACTTTATCAGACTTGGACTGTAATTCTTTCCAGATTTTCTTGACATTGCACAGTTTGTCAAGAGCTGTGAGAGCAAAGCTGTATAGGGATCCGATACTGCAGGATGCCAGAGCAATGTTCTGGTTGCGTAGGAACTGCAGTGTATCAGCACCAAGAGGATCTGGAAGGGAATTCAGGAAGATCTGCTTGAGGTTCTCATCATCAAGGCCACCAATCTTATGGAACCTGTCTGTTATGCGCACATAGTGTTTGTCAAGATCTGGACGAGCCAGAGAACAACACTTGAGCTGTAAAAATTCTTCACGAGCTTTGGTAATATCATTGGAGACAGGACCAAGGAACTCTTGATATAAGACTGTAATGAACTGGCCTTCAGGTAGTTGTACAAGTTGTAATTGTCGATAACCACCAAGAGCTAAATACCATTCCCTGAGTTTTCCTTGAAGTCGTGCAACAAACTTAGTCAGAACACTGACTGATGTAGCACCTTCTTGTAGAAGTTCAGCATTAATCCAGGCGTGGAAATCAGCAAACTTAGATGTCCATTTAGAGACAGGGACATCATCTAAGGTAAAGAACTGTTTAGGGTCTTGGTTAGAGAAAGGGGCATATGTTGGAGGGGGCTGTGGTGCAGGTTCAGGATTATGGACCATAGGGTCATCCTGATCACCATCCATCTCATCAACAGTAGGAGGTGCAGGATATGGAGCAGGGGAATCTTGGCCTGTGTTCATGAAGGAAGGGACAGGTGTGGGATCATGGAGAGCTAAAGTGGTGAGAAGATCTGTGAGGACATCATCACCGGAAGGAGTTATGGCGCCGATAGAAGGATATTTGGGTTTGGTTCGAGGTGGAGAAGGTGAAGGTGAAGGTAAAGGTGATGGATAGGTAGGAATAGGTGGTGTGGGTGCAGGATAGGAAACTGCCATAGGATATGGTTGGAACTGGGGAGGAGTAGGTGTGTTCAAGGTTGGGTTTATGATAGGGAGTTTTTGTTTCTGTTGTTTCTGTTGCTGTTGCCTGGGGTTCAGATTCCGTTGCTGTCGTTGTAATGCCTTTAATTCTTCAAGGGGGAAGGATCTCTGAGAAGCTACCGGGGGAGCCGGTATAGTGTATACGGCAAAAGGATCTTGAGGAGCCATACTGGGAACTGTCAAGGGAAGAGGCTGCTGTCGACTAGATGTTGCTGCCTGAGGTGGAGTTTGTTGAAGACTGTGAAGCTGAGCTTCAAGAAACCTCAGATGTTTCTCTTTTTGGCCTATAAGGGCAAAGGCCTGAGCTGTGTCAGCAGTCGAAGAAGCTATTCCAGCAAGTTCCATATGGACTTGATCCATCTCAGATTTCAAGGAGTGAATCAACTGAGTATGCCGGTCAACAGTACGATGAGTGTTCTGGGTAGTAGCAAGAATACACTCCAAGTACTGGTTTTGGACTACGGCATTTTCATTTTGCCAATTAAGAGCTGCTTCAGCTGGGGAGATCTCTTTTGGTTGTCCAGAAGGGAGAATGGGTGGTTTAATTTTCCAAACATGACGGATACCAAGAGAATCAGGACCATAATCAGTAGGACCAGGAAAATTCTTTACAGGAGAAGAAGAAGAGGATCCTGGAGCATACATGCAACAAGGAGGAACCATAGGAGAGGGTGGTATAACAGGTGGAGGAGGTTTACAAACCGGAGGTGGAACATAAGGTGGTTCCGGAGGAGGGTTTCCATACTTAACCATAAAAGGATACCGGGCTTCAGTGCTTAAGGGGCCAACTGTGGTATCTCCTGACTCATATCGTTCCCGTAGAATAGTCTGGGAGGACTTTCGTTTGGGTTGATAGAATTTTTCATCATCAGAGTCTTGGAGACAATCATCACAGTCACAGAGGTCAAAATACTTGTGACCGGTGACTGGATCGGAAAAATAGTAAACTGGGTTGCCTTGAGCATCAAAAGATTTGATTGGAATCTTTTCTTGAGAAATCATGCCCTGAAACTGAGTAGGGAAAGGAGAGGGTAGAGGTTGTGGAGGAGGAAACCTAATTTCAACCTCACCGGAAGGGTGACGGATGTACTGCGGGTCTGTAGACTGGAGGGGTTCAACCGGAGCAGGTTGCTGAGAAGCCATCTGCTGTTCATAAGCCGTAACCCAAGAAGAGGGAAGGAGACGAAAAAGTTCATCTCGAGAAATTTGTCGTGGGACATGGGTAAGGCTAGGAACATGGTCAGAATCCACTGAGAGGAATAAAGCATCCTCAGAATGTCCTGTGGACAGATCAAAGGCATGGTTCTGTAACCGATAAGCCATTTGATAGTGGATAGTGCCTGCTAAAGCCGTAGGGGCAAGGGGAGAACCAGAGATATGGATCTGGAATTTTAACGCGGTCGGAAGAAGAGGGTCTGCTAGGGGGATATTAAAGTTAGGGTACAGGGTAAGGAAGACGGTTCCTGCGTTCAAAGTGGTCTGGACAGTAGAACAAACAGCATGTTCATACCGGAGAAAACGACTGTCGAGAAGAGCAATACGGGAGACCACAGGAAGGCCTTTCCTGCCATGGAAAGTAAGGGCAAATTTAATTGCACCTAAGTGGAGATGAGTATAACCCTGGTTTTGCCAGTCAGGGATGAGAGAGGTCGGGATCTCCAAAGTGAACAGTTGTTCCTTATCAGTGGCAGGGATGTGATATAGTTCACATCGGGAAGCCTGAACAAGTTCCTTAACCGGAGGGGTTTTCTTCCTAGGGGCCAGAAGGGATTTCCAAGTAGCAGAGGTGGAAGTCTTCTTTGGGAAGACAGTATAAGGGTTTAGAAAAGGAGAAGGGGTTGACGGAATAATTTGATCCTCAGGGAGATAATCAAATTCATATAAGGACTCGATGGAAGAAAAAGAAGATGACCGGGAAGAAGGACGGGAGGTAGAAGACAAAGAGTCAGAACTTCGGGAAGAAGTTGAGCGTCGTGAGAGAGACATACCGTGATGAAGGCTGGAATCCAAATCCGAGCAGCATCTCCCATCAGTGAAACTCCATTAGATCAACAGATGCCTAGTCGAGGCCGATCAGGACCCCCGGAGTCCAAGGTCTCAGAGACAGATCAACCTGAGCCGTTACAGGGTATAAAACAGCCACTCTTTGGCCTGAGGACCCATCGCTCAAAGGTTCTTTCTCTGTCACCAGAGAACCGGAACTACGGAGTAACCTGCAATAGGGCGTGGCCTAGAACATCCGTTGGACTAAGAGAGGTTCGAACCGAGAAGGGATGGCCGCCGGAGACGGACCTTAGCCGGAGAAAAGGGAGGGGATTGGCTCTGATACCATTCTTATTCTCAGGGTATCCGTTACACCAAGGGCTCTCTTGCCCAAATCCATTACTTAAGGGGCTTTAAATAGCCAAAGGGATACAAAGATAAGGGGGGGACATGTGGGGCCCAAGCCATGTGTCCTTCACATGGACGTCACGTGCTTGTGGGACCGTATGTCGGGAGTGTCGGCATACATACAAATAAATGAAACAGAATGGAAGCAATTCCTATTCTTGTTAAGACACCAATAAATGAAGCATTTGCAAGATATTCAACCACAGGAGATACATTGCCAACATCAAAACTATGAATAGAACATGAAAGCATAATAGTTTTCCAATTACAACCACCACGATGGAAGGACTAGCCATTTTTATTTGAGGTTCCAAGTTTTTCATTGCATTTATGATGCTGTCAGCAAAGATTGATCCAGGATTTGAGAGAAGGGGATATTTTATAGTGGGAACCATTAAAGCATCAAATTCCTATTTTCCAACCCTATCTCTCCAACCAACCAGCCTAAATTAAATTGTCCGTCAGTTAAGAAATTCCACAAAACCCTGTATTTCTTCTTATTCTTAGATCAATTTTCTGCATATTTCAGATGAAAACTAAATCCTAATCAAGCCTCTACTATGATACTATCAAAACTTAAATTTTTTATTTCTTTTCAGCCTCTAGAATCTTTACATTCTGTTTCTTGTATCAATTGTCTCTGATAATTCAACATAATTTTTCATAACCCACCTTACAACACGATGGTAAGGTTATGAAATTTTCATCCCAAGCTACGTCAACAATGTGGAATTAAATCCTCAACATGTATCAAACTCCTTTCCACATGTCTGCTGGAAAGCCATGAAGAATTACATGTATACCACCAACAGGCAATGGCCTTGTGAATTTTGTTTGTTTGTAGCACTGCACTTTTTTTTTCATTTGTGATAACATCCTACTTGCCCTTTTTAAAACACTATTTATTACAAGAAACCTAAAATAATAATAATAATAATAATAATAACAAAAAATTGGATTCAAATGAGTTAATGAACATTTATAAACAAATCAATCGCTAAATGCAAACAACCAAGAACCATTCCAGTTCCTTCCAAAATCTTCAAGAATCTTACATGGAAATACTGATAGTTCATTGGTAAGTGGTAACTGTAACCTGCATTCAGTATCACTTCTGGTTTTTCATCATGGCTTTTCTAAAAAACATTTAAATCAATTCTTACAAGTGACTGTCGTAGAAAACAAGTACTTGCAGTAAATGCTCCGACCCCCAGGAAAAATAACAGATGGTTTCCTAGAATGAGAAATTTTTTGTTCGAACAAAACCACTCCAAAAGAGGAAAAAAGATCAAAGCACCACTACAAAGAACAGAATTTGTGCCAAACCAAATTTTAGGCAGAACCACTCCAGGGAATCAAAATTTCCTCAAAATCACTCCAAACAAGTGACAAAAAAGTGCCCTAGATAACCATGAACAAAGTGAAGTTGGAGTCAGCCATGTTTCATCTTTCAAGCAGAACCACCCCGACCCCCTCTCCCACCCCCAAAAAAAAAAAAAAATCATTGAAGTACAAGCAAAGGTATCTTTCCCATTGGATGGTTTGGGGAACAATGGACAAAATATTATCATCAGCCATTCAATAGGTATCTTTCATGGAGTGGTTTGGGAGTTTGGGAAAACAATGGCCAAAAGAATATCTATTTTACATGAATGTATAACAGAAAGAAGAATTTCAAGGACTTAAAAGTTGTTTACCTCCTTTCAGAGGGGGATCTTGACTGACTGTATCCTGCAACAAATGCACAACGAGACACCAAAACCAAATGATGTTAGAGGTGTTCATTTGCACAAAAGTAAAAGATAATAAGACTGAAAATATAAGATAAATTTTAACAGGGATAGGACGCAAAGGTGTATATTGTAAAAAACTTAGTCAGTCACTCGTAAACCAATGACAAAGAATAAGGGAGGAAATTTAAAAGGAATCAGAATAAGACTGAAAATATAAGGAATGTTGAGCACTAAAGTAGTCAATTTTACCCCTATTATAGGGAACACGTTTCTGACTCCGAAATGTTTGATGGCCTCTTGCATCTCTCCTTGGGGAGTATCTTCGCTGGGGAGAATGCCTTCTGTCAAGCTTATCCCTCAAATCACTATCTACATAGTCCCTCCGACCTGCAATGATGAAAAGAAAAATATTTTATGTTGTTAACATGACAGCTTCCATCTGTTTTTCAAAGCTAAAGGCCAAGTGGATAATCCATGGGTGATATAAAAAACTAAGCTTACCATCACATGGAGCAATATGAGAAAATAATGAACAGTAACAGTGTCTCCTTGCCAGTTCCAAAGGGGCCATGGAAATAAACGCTCTCATAAAAATACATTGATATGTCTATAACTGTGTTTGATCATACCATTGAGAAAACCCTTTGAATATCAAAGAAGCATATAATAAGGATGGATGATACGCCTGCCTTCTTGAGCAATAAGAAAAACAATGAAACCTGAATGGTACAGATTTCTTCCCAGCGCCATAAACTACATATAATATATAAAGGCATCTCCCATCCAATAAAATTTGGCCCTCCAAGACCACATCTTCCAATGGTAATCATCTGTGCTATATCACCATCAAAGAAATCCTTTCCCATATTACTCAAGGAGGACTGAGGACTCATAGATGATGTCAATACCATGTGCTCCACCATAACATGTACTGCAGAACTTACTACAAAAAACATTTGGATATTCACTAAACCTGATTATAATTTAAAATACCATGGAAGATTAAATATTTGTGAAAACCTTATATCTATTATTCTTCGAACAGACCTTCACTGTTTCAGAGAAGCACTACCAAACAACCGGAATTAGAAGGTTTGAAATAAGTAATGTCATGAACTGCATTAAAAAACACCAATGAACTAGATTGTCCTTTGAGATGCAAGAGAATAGGAAACCAGAAGTTAAGTAATGCTCACATCACGGACAAAAGACTAATATCACATTAACCAGATACACAGTGGAATGGGAAATCGTCTAGTCAAGAAGAAATTACTACCAATTATTATATAATATTAACATGTACGCATTTCTGCTATATGATCTGGATACAACAGAATGAAAAACAGTAAAATGCAAAACCTATTCGCATATATTGGCACACATTCCATTAATTATTATCAACAAGATCAAGGAAAAATATTAATAATACACCAGTCAACTGGTGAGAGCCAACTTATAACTCAAACTTAATATGCAATAAAATGATCTAAAAGACTAAACCAAATCAAATGTTCTATAACAGTGAGCCCTAAACTTGAAAACAGGACAACTTATGGCCTCACAAAAATGATAATTATACGGTTCAAAATCTCTACACAGAGGCTAGACCTTAAATGAGCTAAAATTTTGCTGGGAAGGTCTGAGAACCACATGCAGGTTTGACTAAATTTAATCTACATATTCATTGCTATATATCTATAGTTTTTCATGCAAATTGGGAAGTTGAATGGAAATCTCAAAATTCACAAACCAATGCTCTACTTAAACCTTCCTTCAAAAGAAGCCATCTCGCACCATGTTCAAAATCTTCTGCAGTACAAATTGCATGTCGCACATGATTAACAGGCATGATGATGCCACATGTGGGAAAAAGGTTTAGGATACATGAGAAACCTCAACTTTGAGAAATTACCTGCCAAATGCATGTTCATATAGGCACATGCATACACAAACTATAATGCATAATCGTAACACACTTTCAATTATTTTTGTTGTCTACTACAAATAATTAACTATCAATGCATGACAATATTGAGCCACCTAAATATCATACACTAAGAAGTACTTTAATAAAGTTTAAATTAAACTACAAATTAAAAAAAGACATATTACAGAACTCAACACAAATAAGCTTTATTTAGTTTACAAAATGCGGTCAACTATACAAATCCTGTATTCCTGTTTCCCCATTCGACTCCAAGTCATATTTGTTGGCAATTCAAAGCTATCCATGTTGTCCACACCATTTTTAAACTTTCTGTTGAAATATTGCAGCAAGGATAAGAGTTTAATATTTTTGTAAAACGTTACCTAAAATGTATCCTAAAAAAAGTTTAACAATTTCAGTCATAAGAACTTACTGAAAGTATTTGCTCAGTTCAAGCTTAACTGTCATAAAAAATATTTGAAGCTTATTCAACCATCAAAAGTTATTCTTCGTTACCAATTTACCATCATAGTTGCAATTATTGTTACAACACCTCTGTTTCATTACATCTAAAGTTATTCTTCGTCACCAATTTACGGTCATAGTTGGAATTATTGTTACAGCTATCTCCACAGATACATCTCTTTTGCATATGTGGAAGTGGAGTGTAATGACTGAGAGTATGCAAAGACACAGATGGGGGTCATCCAACAAAGATTAAACAGAACTCTACACAAGGATTTGACCCACACCAGTGTCATTTCCAGCCACTTCTCTCTCTCTCTCTCTCTCTGGTTTTTTTTTTTGGGGGGGGGGGTGGTGGTGGGGTGTGGAGGCCTGTTTGCCTCAATGCTGCCAATTTGTTCAATGGAAGAATACACAGTTTCCTAAAGGAAAGTTCTTCGTTGATTACATCTTTCCCTTGATTGATGATCTCTTTCAAACTACTCAGATGTCACGACACAAGCATATGATCAATATAAACTATAAAGTCATCAATCTCACAATAGGCGTGACTATTCGAAAAATAAGTATAAGAGTATAGACCAACGAAACTGTGAACACTCATTGCGGGAAGAAAAGATGCATCCAATGCCTGGAGAAAAAAATAATAACATGCTCACATACATAAATAACAATTCCATAGATTTTCTGCCGCAAAATGGGAAACCTAATTCATTCTTGTTAGGGTATGAAAACACTCTTCTTTTTTTTCTTTTTCTTTTTTTTTTGGGGGGGGGTTGGTGGTATGAAAACACTAGCAGAAGGATACAAACGTTCTTACCAATGAAGGAACCAGAAAGCCGCCTAAGCTCCGCATCGCCATGGGCAAATGAGCAGCTTTCACGGGGACAGCGGCCTCTCTGATAAAGTATGCAAAGCTTGGTTTTGTAGAGCTTCCGTTCAAGCATCGTAAACGAAAACAAGCCCTTGGATTTAGAAATCAATAATCTCGAAGCAGATAAATAAACGCAGCCTAAATTATACGCAATCAATTGACGTCAAAGAGACATATAACGAATTACAGAATTGATCCGAGCGCAGTCATAAACCATCTGTCCTGCATGTTAAAGAAACTATAATCGTGAGTTCGACGCTTAGAAACTCAATTTCTACAGTAAAAACAATGGTTTTGCCACCATCCACCATGAATAACCGAATATCATTTAATTTGCTTCAATTCGACCATGAACTATGTGCAGAATAGCAAACTGATAGTACCTCGAAAAGAAGTGAGTTGACCGCCTCAGCGAATAAACCCTAGAAATCCACAAATGTGATATTAAACCCTAGAAATCCACAAAGGGCGGGAGTCTATTACTTCTCAGAGCTTATGATGGTTAAGAACTTACGATATAGAAAAAAAGGGGAAGTGCTTCCTGTGGGGGGGAGCGTGGCTCTGCACGTGCGGGGTGACCAATAAGAGTGCAAGAGAAAGCATAACAGGGTGTCATTTTGTATTTCATGGGCACGCGAACATTCCGGCCTCATGGGAGATCCTATTTCATGCAAAATTACCTAGGTGGAGACGTACACACGTGGGTAAAGAATCCAAACTCCTTTAGGTGTAGAATCATGTTCCCTTATGGAAATTGTTTTCGCTTAAAAAAGGGTAGGGGATTACCTGCGTGGCCCTGTGTTAGTGCGGGGTCAATGAAAGTGTACGTGCAAACATCAACATGTGTAGGATTTTAAACTTTTGAGGGACATGACAGTCATTTCTCCCTATTTTTGGGCAAATGCCACACAGCCATTCAAGCTTCTTACAAGGGAGAAAGAAAGTTGCCTCGTCGTATGGATTGTAAGGTCCCTATGCCAAAAAATGGGCAATGCAAAATTACCGTCCCACCCCTGTAAAATGAAAAATATCATTCATGTTGATGTCCCTTCACACTCTCATTGACCTCTCGCTGGTGCAGAATCACTCAACAAGATAGCAGTGGTCTCTTGCCTGAGAAATTACAACACACCCTCACCCATCTTAGCACATGTAAGGGTTCTAGAAATTCTATCAAGGGAACGCTATGGATTAATCACATAATTTAACAACCAGATTCAATATATTGTATCATAGGTACCTCTCTCTCTCTCTCTTTTTGGATAAAATCATATGTAACCCTCTCATGTATGTTTATACATTCCACTTTTATCCTTTAATGTTATTAGTTTTGGGGAAAAAAGTGTTGCTCGGTAACGTCTTTTTACGCCCACTCATATGGGGTAACGAAATGACCGTCCTACTTTGAACCGACGGAACTTGAAGGTTACACTGGCAAGTGTCAACCTCTCTCAATCAAGAGAGGTTCCTAACTGCCCTTCTGATTTACTTATGATGGTGGCGTCAATTGGCTCTGACCATAAGCCATTTGTAAAAAAAAATCCGTTTCAAGCGGCTTGGTTTATACATCCAGGCTTTCACACTTTCTTTCTTTCAAAATTAGGGGGAGGGGGGGATGTGGCTCCTCTACAGCTCAAGGGTGAGCTTCCATTCTGGTGGCTCAGGCTGGATGGGTGACACATGGTATTTTTTGTATCCAAGGAAGAGAACGTCAAAGCCATATTGGCAAGCCTGAACGTGAGAAACAGGGGATATTTGGCAAATCAATATACCCTTCGTTCGTTTGTCTCCCTCTTTGTGGGATTTTTTTCTGCTTAAGTTTCTTGGAAGAGCGACCTCCACTACCACCACCACATGCACTATTGTTGTTGCTATATTTATGTTGTTGTTGTTCTTCTTGTACCATTCTTCTTCTCTGCCATCTAACTAGAGGAAGATCCTAGATGAATAAAAAATGGAAAAGAAGACAACCTAGATGCACAAAATGAAAATGAAGAGACCTAGATACAAGAGATTCAGAAAATAATCGGATTCTTGAGAGAAATTAGTAAATTCTTGTATAGGTTTTGTTCCTAAGAACGAAAAACAAGGTACATGAGAAGTAGTAAAGTGGAGGGGAACAGAAGAAGGGAAGAAAACCCAAATGTGAGAAATAGAGAAATAAAAAACGTAAGTCAATAGAAAACCAAAATCCCCATATTTGAAAACTAAAATCTCGCAGGCTTTGGAGTCAAAATCGCCTACTTAAGGGAAGAAACATAGATGCTAACCCAAGTTTTTAGCGAAAGATGGAGATGGAGAGAGAAACTGAGAGTTCCGGATCTCCCTCTCATCAGTTCTCTTGTCTGAGAGACGAATCAACCCGAACAAAGAGCCAAATATCCCCTATTTCTCACGTTCAGGCTTGCCAATACGGCTTTAAAGTTCTCCTCCCTTGGATTAAAAAAAATACCACATATCGCCCATCCAGCCTGAGCCACCAAAATTGCAGCTCACCCCCTAGATGTAGAGGAGCCGAATCCGGGAGTGGGGGGATGGGATTTAGGATTTCAAAACTAAGGGCCCGTTTGATAATGTTTCTGCCGTTTCTGTTTCAAGAAACGGCAAAAACAGAAATTTTTGCTTTTTTGGAACAAAAACAGAATTTTGGGTGTTTGATAAACCTTTGTTTCTTGAAATGTTTCTTGAAATCTTTTTTCTCTTCTTGGAGAAGACTTGCCAAAAAGCTGGCAAAGGTTTATAAGATCACCGCTTGATCCGGCCAACTGAAGGTGGGCATCTGGTTTGATTGTGCAACAGGTAAAGTCATCTCTCTTTCTCTCTTTGTTCTACAATTTTGAATCATTCTAACAATTCTCTCTGATGGATTTTCTAGGGATTGGCAAGAGGGAATACCGGCCCTTAGTCTCAAGATAGAAACGGAGATCAGAACCTACGAGCCAAAATGGAAGTGGTAATACCGGCACCGACCGTCATGGATTTCAACTTCGACAGCACCTGTTCAACGCCTTACATAAGTGCTCCATCCAGTCCGAAACGTTTTTGGGCGTTCTACTTTAGCGCTCCCACCAGCCCTTCTCGTGCCTCTGCCTTCTACCGTGAATTTAGGGCCCGTTTGATAATGTTTTAAGAAACGCATTTCTACCGTTTCTGTGTCAAGAAATGACAGAGAAACGGCAGAAACGGAACAAAAAGCGTTTGATAAACCTATTCCGTTTCTCCTGTTTTCATAAATAGAAATCAAAATTTATGGTGATTTCTGTTCCGAGAAACGGACATGACGAAACAAGTTATACTTGTTTCATCGTTTCCAAAAACAAGTGAATGAATGGATTTTGGAGTTGTGCGCCCTCTCTTCTCAAACCTCAAATGACTCCATAGGTCTGCAACTCGAGTTCACGATGCATACCGTTCCCACTTTGTCCACGACACATACCTCTGACAAAGATTACGAGTATAGGCCAATGACTCCGATTTGGGACGAGGTGGAGATCTTGCTTACAGAAGCGGCGACATCATAGGGCTTTTCCAAGTTGAGGCCTCATCACCGAGCTGGAGATGAGGAGGAGGTTTCAGAGGTCGGATTACGCCGTCATCAAAGAGATCCTCAGCAGAGAGAGAGGTTCTCTCGTGATGCCCACTGAAATCGAAGGCGAAATCATCGTCCACATTGTCATTGTTTTTGCTGCTGGCCTTGGATTTGGGCGTCTCGGGCTTCTCTTCGCAGGGATGATCAGTGAAGTGGCAAATTCCTCCTCCGCCTACCTCTTCTATCTTTTATTCCTCTCTTTATTTGGTGATGGTGTTTATAATGGTCTCTGATACTTGTGAAACAGTTTTATTTAATTTGACTTATTCTGATGTGGTTTGGTGGTGATAGTGTGTCAACATATTTTGTAATTATCCTTATGTGTATGGTTTACCAGGTGACTATCTTTGTAAAAAAATTTGAAAATTCAATATCGTTATGTTGTCGAAATTTTTATTACGTTATGAGTTAATGGTTTATGGAATAGACCCATTGGTCCTTTGTTAATTTGTCTATGTTCTACTCCCATACATGCTATGGAATGTAAGTATTTAGACTTTTTCTTCTTATTACAGATTTTACTCGTTTAAAGCTTTTATGTTTTACCCAACCCTGGGGTCCTATTATATGACTCTATGGGATTTAACTTGTATGTTGTGTGTGAGTAGAGCATCACGCTCTAATACCACCATTGTCACACACCGTTCCACACAGAATCGGACTGGTGATCAAGTTAACACCTGTTAACCCAAAACCTGTTAGGATCACATGACATAGTAACCACAGCATAGCATACACACACTAAGTTAAATAAAATTTGTATTTTAGTGAAAGTCTTACCTGTACATATCTATAAATACCCCAATACTCTTGATACCCAAATTGTATTACATAACATAATTACATGTGGGCCCATAGGCGTGATATATACACAAGAAATACAATTTAAGCATCTAGAATACAAAAGGGGGTAACATCTCCAAAATAATCAGAAGGAATCCCTATATGGTATCAACGTTGCTGACTCATAACACAGCAATCGCACGGGCACTCGACGTCGTGCCCAAGATCTTTAGGGACCCACCGGTCCTCAATTAGAAATTCCATGGTGGCTTCCGGCTCCAGCTCTTCAGTCGGATGACCTGTAAGATCAAGTAAAAATGGTGTGCACGTGGGATGAGCTCACTAGCCCAGTAAGTGAAAAGAAATACCACACAAATATACGTAATACAAATGAACCTATATGCATGCAGTTCATTTTATTATCTTAACCCACCTAAACAACAATTCTAAGTCATAGGTTATGTGCTACTCACAACCACAGTGTGCGTATACCCCGGGTCTGAGTCACGAGCCCCATCCTGTGATACGCCTATAATGTTACCGGAGAATGCCTGCCGTTGGTACTGGAAAGTAAAATGCTCACCTAGAGCAACATTAAAGTAAATTGCTCACCCAGAACGACATTAAAGTAAAATACTCACTCAGAGTGACATTAAAGTAAAATGCTCACCCAGAGTGACATTAAATTTAAAAGCAATACGATTGGCCCTCTAATATATCACTGAAATTGTCGACAGGATATACCCAACACATAAGGTTGTAGCACAGGGATATGTCAATCCTAACTGCATGCTCTTATGTGAGATAGTACGACTGCATAGTGCCACCGCGTCCTATACCACAGGCCACCAAAGCATTCGTGCCCAAGCCGACTACGACCATCTAGTCTAACAAGCATCATAATCAATAATTAAAATCACCCATCTTACATCATGAAACAAGAACAGGCATTTAACAATTAAAGATATCAATATGTTAAATCATAATTGAATTTCATAATGCACACATCAATGCATGCAATGGCATTCATAGATGACTAGTTTACACAATAATAAATGATGACATGGCTAGTCTACAACCATAATGATATGATGCAATGTTCTCTTCCCATATACTTATTTGTGTATGATGATCACCCTTGGTACGAGGTAGATCTGCCGTGCAATGACGTGAGTTCTAGTACAACCTATGATAAAAGAGTTAGAATTTGTATACCTCCATTTTAAGGTCATAACCAGCGAGGTTTGATTATTCCAATGTGTTTAGAATCACAAAATTGGATTACCAGACAAATTTGGGTCTAATCGGAATCCGAGAAGTCGGATTGGAGGTCCACCCACCCCCTTTTATGTGCAATTTTCTCACATCTCTTCTCCTGCTCCTTTATGTGACCCTCTTTCTCATTGTTCTTGCTTGTTCCTTTTTTGGTTCTCCTTTACCCAGTCTCTGTTTTGGGCAGTAGTTGTAGCCTACTTTCTGACCTGCGAAGAACCCCCCCTCCCTGTGCAACCTCTCTCACCCCTCTTCTTCCTCTTCCTTTCTTTTATGTTGTTGTTACTACCCTGTTCCTGTTTTGGGCGATACTCCTAGATCCAAGAGAAAGCTTTGCTGAAGCTTTTAATCTCAATCGATTGATCTTGAGATTTGGGTTAAGAATAAAGCTTTCAAAGGCGATCAGGGACCTGGAGTTTCTTTTCCTAGTCCTTCCCGTTGTGAGCAAGTAAACCAATTGTAGGTTCTGGTTTCGCTGTTACCGCCATACCCACCTACTGGAGTTGGTCTTTTATGTTAATGTGTACATGATGATGACTCCATGGTTCGGAGTTCACATGGTGAGGGTTTGCGATGAGCTTTCTTGTGTTACTTAGAACCTTAGATGGTAGGTTGGATTGGTTGTAAGGACTTACTTTGGCTGGTTCTATACGTCTTTCAAAGGTTGAAGACAAACCTCCCCCACAACTTCCTTTTGTTTCATTTTTCATTTTTATCTATACCCACTTTCCAATTATACCCCTATAAGCCCCTTTAGGCCACTTTGTCCTTTAATTTCTTTTAGTTCCAAATCCAGCCTTGAACAATAATTCAAATTTCCACTTGTGTCCTCTCTCCTTAACTGATCCATTAAAACATTAGAAACTTCTAGTTATTACTAGATTGCCTTTCCACTTTTAAACTCCACTATAATTACAGTTTGCCATTATGTTCCAAGATCGGTTATTACACTTTTTCCAGTCCATTTAATTACCAAATTGCCATATTTCTAGTATTTGGCTTCCAAATACTTAAGTGGGCCCATAGCCATCTGATCTTTTGGGATCCACCTGTCCCGCATTAAAACCTGACCAATACAAAATGGATGAGACAAAACTTCAGTTACACCACATACAAATCAATGACATAAATCCTCTTGACTTCAGTGTGACTTGGGTGAGATATGCATTCCAAAACATTAAAGGATGGATTTCAAGCAATAGTTCACCTTTGATAAGATGAAATCACCAAGCCATCTATTACAGTCAACATAGTTGGAGTGAACAGAAGCTATAAACACCTGTAGCAGTAAAGGTCACATCGGTAACAAAAGTAATATTACAACCCGTCATTACTCAACAGGAAATTGCATTTATAAAAAAAGACTGACTCATAGGAAATTGCACATATTTTGTGGGGAATTTGGACGGATCCTCGGTCCATGTAAAAGACTTCTCAACATATGTCCAGAACTCTGCAACAATCTTAAAATTTTTTACAATAAGGATATCAAGAGAGAAGATAATGGTAAATCGGCATTAGTCTCTCAGATTAGAAATATCCCTAAAGGAATATAAATCAATGTACTAAGACTCTTAGCATTACTTTCAAAATGAAAAGAAGAAAAATGTAAATGGCTGAAAATCACAATGATCATATAAATTTTATGATTGAGAAAGCCTGTTGTAGGTACCATGACCTCCGCATGGTCGCGATATAGCGCGTCGCGTGGACACACGCTAGGGTTCGACCCTAATGAGATAGTATCCCCTAGTTATCAAATGCCATGGGGGGATACACGTTATGGGTAAAAGGGAGTTGCCACCTAGAAATGGTCTATGATCCATAAATGTCTCCCCCAATCAAGGGAGAGAGACTAATGACTCTGATGGATAAGGTTGGTTTACACCAAGATTCTGGACAAGTGTCAAGTGATAGATTATGAAGGTGTTAGGCACCCAGCCTGCCCGGCCCTAAGGCCGATCTCTTTCTGTTTGACCAAATTTTGTTTGTACCCTACTAACTAGTCTTAAATCTAGGTCACTGAAAACCCTAAACTAGGTATCTAAGCATGACATGTGAAAACCCTAAACCAAGTGTCTAAATTATGCTAGCTAGGTTATGATGCAAATAATGAAATGATTAAGCTAATTAAAAATTAAAGACCCTAAATGATTTAATTAATGGATTATGAGTCTTAGATTAAGCTAATTAAATAAGTCTAAACCTAGGATTAGTTTAGTAACTTATGAAACCCTAAATTAAACTAATTCGATTAATTGAGCCTGACGTAAATGGATGATCAATGAATTTGTGAGATCCTAAATTGAATTAATTAAAATGATTAATCCCAATCCCTAGTAATTTGTAAAATAAACATTTGCAATTCTACTTAATCTAATTGGTAAAAAGATTTATAAATTAAATGAGACCTAATTAATTTATAAAAGTGAAATGGATTAATTACATTAAATGAATGCATTTTTACTAATCTACCTAATCTAGTATAGGAGGATTAAATTAAACCTAAGGCTTAATTATGAAGCCTAATTGCACTAATTTTGTTTACCTTGAGCTAATCCTAAGATGAGTTAAACATTTTTCAAAACCCTAGTTAAGCTAATGAGAAGAGAATCTTTTAACTAATTAATCTAGTTAATTATCCTACATTAAATAACTAATTAGTTGATTGATTAAAATAAACAAACCACTAGAGGGAAAAAGATTGGTAATTACGCAAATTTAATAAATTGAATTCAATGAAAAAATAAAATGCAGTGATTTAAAAAGCTAAATAAACTAACCACAATTAAACAAACAATAGTTGAAATGACTAATTAAGTTAACTACGCTACTTTAATCAATCTAAATTAGTACCACACTAATACGAGTGAGGGTTGGAGTATAAAAGATAGGAGATAGTAGGAAAACCTAAATCCCCAATACGCACCTAATGCTACGAGCCGGTTTGAGGGGGGGCCAGCCACGCCCTTGCTAACATACGCCTTAGACTACGTCCCATACGTTATTAAGAGGGAAATAAAAGAAAATTATTTTATTTTAAAGTTTAAAATTAGGGGAATCCCAACCCTAAGTTTTAGGACTGGATACATTACAAACCTAAAAATCAAACCAAAATGGACAAAAATAAAATTAAAGAACGAAAGGAGGGGAAGATTCCACACAGAAAACAGAAATGAAATTACAAGTTGTGGGTATTACAAATATGGACTATCTAATCAGCAAATTAAAGAAATAACAAAAAACAAGAAAATAAAATTGGAATAAGAAGAGAAGATGATGGGCTAGAGATGGATTTTGGCAAAGGGAAGAATATGGGAGTTGTAGTGGTTCAGATTTCGGTTATGGAGAAAGGTAAGTGGGAAGGAGTAGGTGATGATTTCAGTTATGGAGAAAGGAGGGGGAGAAGAGGAGAGGATGAAGGAGAAGAAGATGGGTTTCAGTCGCAGCAAGGGAGGGGCGGCTGAGATAGGTTTAGGTCACAGGGGAAGCACGAAAGAGAGAAGGGAGATTGGTGAGTTGCAGGTTCAGCAAAGAGGAAAAGAAGAGGAGGAGAAGGTGAGTGGTGTCGGCCATGGAAGAAGAAGAAGAATAAGTAGTTGCAGGTTTATGGATTCAGCAGCAAGGAACATAAGAGAAGGAGAAGATGAGAAGAAGAAGAAGAAGAAGTACCAGTAGGTTTCAACCATGGGAGAAAAGAGGAAAGGGGAGGCTGGGTTTGAAAGAAGGAAAAGAAGAGGAGGAAGAGGAAGAAGAAGAAGAAGAAGAAGAAGAAGAAGAAGAAGAAGTAGTTGCAGGTTTGAGGTTTTAGCAATGGGGAAAAAAGTTTGGGAAGAGCTAAGAAGATGGAAACGGTCCGGCCATGGCAAGAGAAGCGGTTGGCGAGGAAGGTAAGGGAGGTTGAAGATGGTTTCAGTGACAGAAGGAGGAAAAATGGAGGGTTCGGTGTGTTTCAGATTTGGAAGGGAGAAAAGGGCGGCTGGTGGTTAGGAGAAGAAAGGAAGAAGAGATAGAGAAAAGGGAGAAAGGATTAGGGTCCTTGGATCCTAATCCAAGGGCCTAGATGTATAGAACAAAAGCAATTAACAATTAAACAGAATCATAAAGCCAAATGTAAATCCAAAATCGATTTAAATTAAAACAAACCAAAATGAACAAAATAATTAAATCTAGATGAACCTAATTATATCTAATTGAACCGGATTAAATTAAAATAAATATAATTAAACCAATTAAACAATAATCATATTTAATTGAACCAATAGAATTAAATAAACCAGATTAAATTAAGATGAATCTAATAAACCATATTAAACCAAATCGAAACTAATTAAATCTAATTAATCTAAATGAACCAATTAAACCTAAATACACCTAATTGAATCGGGATATATCTAATAAACTATATTAAACAAAATTGAAACTAATTAAACCTAATTAATCTAAGTGAACAAATTATTAATAAATTATAACTCAATCTATTAAATTAGTTAATCTAACTATAAATTGTCATTGGGAGAAGAAAAATACCTTGAACTCGGCTTTAATCAAGAAACAATGGGAGATAACCTTTGTGCTTCAAGCTCCAAATCGAACTGGCTCAAGGAATGATTAATGTGTTTAACTTTTAGACTTGGAAAATATTTGATTTTAGAGAGAATAAGTTAGCCAAAACCTTTATGGGGCCATCCTCTCTCCCAAATTCCCAGTTTTTTCCCTCCTCTTTGGAAGAGAGGAAGGGCTATACTTATAGCCTTGGGACTTGAGACAATTCTCTCTTATTTCCAATGTAGGACTAAAAAACTAGAGAGAATTATCCAAAAAGGCTTATTTTTTAACAAAAGGGGTTGGGCGCCACGTGACACTCCATGATTGCTCGGAATGGAATTTGATATCGAACTTTGGAGTTAAATTTCGAGGGATATCTTTCAAACCGTTAATCAGAATTCGATGTGTAGTATGTAGTTGGAAAGCTCAATCCGAGCACTATCCAATGACGTAAGACACGATTGTGGCCTCAACCAGGAACCTTTACGAAAATACTCATAAAGTAAGGACCCGGATCCTATAGTGAAAGAGAGAATCGGGCATCGATTCGCATCGTTCTTGCATCAAAGTGTAATGTCTGACTTGAGGGGACAAACAACAATAATCTACAACATCAAATTCTAATTTTTGAAAACGTTTTCTCTTGAAAGTTTATAGAGGAAAAAATGGTCATTTTCTACTCTAAGCTCGAAAATTCTCTAAGTTTAAAATGTCCAATATGTAATTCTTCTTGTGTCATCATCGTTGGGGGGTGACAAAATTAGGTGTCTACACCTGTTTTTTCTTTTAAATATTTTCCATAATGACACAAGTTTTATGATTTCATTTGAGTGTTCTAAAGGCTGCAATTGGTGAAGTGAAAAAAGAAGATTTGCATTCTATTTAACTGCAAACCACTCAGCACAGAGCTGAGTAACCTACATATTGTGTCTACTCTTTTTATCACAAATAAGAAACTAGTCTCCATTGGTGGAACTCTAAAAAACCAAGAAAAAGAAGATGGGTGTACCTTTCATGGACCAAATCTTAACTGTATTATCCATATCACAACTTGTAACACGGTAAATGTCTGAAGGATGGAAGTCCTGCAACAGTGAAAATTCCCTTCCAATGTTTAGCAGTTAAATGTTTCTTCTCTCCTTAATAGCCAAAGAACAAACTTGATGAAACTAGATAAAACAAAAATATAAGGGAAAAAGAAAAGAAAAAAGATAGTACATAACCAGCACTTACCACACTCAAGACTTCATTGCGATGACCCCCAACTCCAGCAAATATCAAAATCCAAATCCCAGTACGTGCATTCCATATCCTGACAGACTCACCTTGCTCCAATAACAAATAAACACTCAAATACCACAAGTCGAACAACATATAAATGTCTCAATTATAGCAGAAAGGAGTTCTTACTTTGCTTGCAGAGATCACAAGTGATGGTTTCCATGTTTGAGTCCTGACTTCATTTGTTGAGTCTCCATGACCAACAAAAATCTGAAAGTACACAAGCATCTCAGAAAGAATCCAATGTCCTTATCCGAGGTCTAAAACGTAGATCTTACCTCTTTGCTCAAGAACGCCTCAAACCGTCAAATCCTTCTCTTTAGCTCAAGAGATCAACAATAGCTTCACAAATCTTGCAAGTCTTCCTCCAGATCCTTCATAAATAACATATAGAACCTCTGTTAAACCTTAGATTCATATTCTCAAAAGATAGTCGCAAGATCCAAAGGATTTCTGCCCAAATCGAAGGGTTTTACTTTGGGTTTCATAAAGGCTTAAGGAATATGGACTTTACTCACTTCAAATTGTAGATCTCGAGATGAGGATTGTAAATCTGGTGTCGGATTCAAGAGATCTGACCCCAGCAACACACAATGATCATCTCCTTCCCCATTTTTTTCTTCCTTCCTCTCTCCTCTTTCTTCTTTTTCTTTCTCTTCTTTTCTTTTCTCAACTACCGTGTAAAACAATAAATGAGGTGAAAGAGAGGTAATAAATGTTATTTATAGTGGGGTAAAAATATCTAGTGACTAGATTGGTAGGTCACACTGGTGGGTCGACCCACATATGACCACCCACTAGTCGGCCAGAACTTAGCCTAAACATTGGGATTTTCGATGGGGCTTGGCCCTGACACATATTTTACTCCTTGTAGACTATTTATATGCATACTCAATATAAAATGTTACATACCTTTATTTTGCATACATGGCCTCGTGATACGTACAGGAGCACTGCTTTGGTATGCGGACTACACTAGGAACTGACTCCAGCTCATTTGGCCAACCTGAGTTTCAGAGTCACCCTTGTCATCATGTTCAATAAGGTACTTGCCCCGACTCACTCGAGTTCAAGTCCTGTAAGACCAAATTGAACCAACTGGGAAATTAGACCTATCACATCAAAGTTGTGGGATTGCTACCAGAAGATCTTTTTTCAATCATCGCAACTTCAATTAACCTAGTAAAGCAGCTTTCTTGATCATTTCCATTGACTTGTAGCTATTCCACCTCATGAGTTACGAAGAACACTTCAAACCTCAGTTTCATTTTGGCGGCGGTTTCATCGAACCACTGCTCAACATTCCCACAGAACGGGAAATCCTCTCCTTCCTTCACAAAATACCCATTAAGAGTAGGATAGTATGTGGCAGATATTTCTTCTGGTCATCTTCAATATTTTCTTCTTGCCCTTTCTTGGAGGAATATACCCCAGTCCATTCTTACCCTTGTTGACAATGGAAATGGGCAACTTGGATACACCTTGTGCATATTTTCCTAATCCCATACTGGGGAAGTATTGCATGTTTTTCATCATCCGACCCACTAGAGGGCTCAAAGTTGCTTCATATTGAACTGAGATGCTTTCTTCGACTGACCCTTTTGCCAACAGCGCACAATTCCCCTTTATTTCAAACACACCGAGGTGGACTTATCTGTTTGCTCTTCCCCTTTCTCTATTTTAGCCAACGTATTGACCACTTCAGGGCCTCCTGAGACAACGATCACTTTCCCTTCATGTAAGAATTTGACCTTCTGATGGAGACTAGATGATACTGCTTTGGCATGATGTAGCCATGGCCTCCCTAGAAGTATGTTGAAGGAAGCCGGTATATTAATCACTTGGAAGTCTACATCAAACTTCATTGGGCCAACTACCACAGTCAAGGTGATTACTCCCAGAATTTCCCTCTTTGTATTATTATAGGATTTGATGGTTTGACCTGATGCCTTCATCTTCTCAACATTGACGCCGATGCTACTCGCCGACCTTAATGGTAGGACATTCAAGGCGGACCCATTGTCAATAAGCATCTGAGGAACAGTCTTGTTCAGGCAATCCACCGTGATGTACAAAGCTTTGTTGTAAGAACCCCATTTGGGAATTTCAGAGTCTGAGAATATGAGAGACTGCACTGCATATGTTGCCCCCACTATGTGGGAGAGCTGCACTGGGTCTATCTCAATCGGTACTTACACATGAGTGAGGGGTTTCAATACTACCTCACGGTGAGAGGGAGAGGCCATCAACAATCCCCATATGGAAATGTTAGCTTGAGCCTTCTTCGGTTGAGCCAACACTGGATTTTCTGGTTCCTTCTTCAAGCTACTGGACCCTGCCTCATACTTGCTGGGTTGTTCCATTGCTAGAGCCTTGCCTTTGTAGTCTTTCCCACTTCGGGTTTCCATCACTCTAGTGGGCTTCTTTATAATAATCTCAGTGGGGTACTGATTCTCATTATCGTTATCTGTAATGGTGATAGTTCCAACCATCGGATCATCTTCTTCAGATTCTCCTTCTCGACTCAGAGTGGGAAGTCAAGGTCCTCCACAAATGTTAATAGCCTTGACTCGTAACTTTTTGACTGTATTAGACAGCTATTGGAATGCGGCATCTACTGCCCCTATGAATGTGTCGTCTGGCCGTATTTCCACCAGATCATTCAACTGCTTATAGTAGTAACGATCACAGATAGTTACTTCACCTAGCATATTGTCAATTTCTTCTACTCTTTTCTACATCCTGAATGTGTTTGAGTACACTTCACACAACTTTTCTTCCATCTCTAATGTGGATTCCCGTTAGTCTATATAAACTTGCATCGGCTCTCCAGATTCCTCATCATTTTCTGAGTCTGATGTAGAATCATTTCCTCCCATGCAGAGGGAAGGCTAAATACTACCTGTCAGATCAGCTATTAGGTCATCACCACTGATAGCATAAACTGAGAAACATGTTTGGTGATCTGGGGAGTAATATTCTGACTCATCATCCACATCCTGGTTTTCGGGCCCAAGGTAATCATCCCAGTTTGGATAATTGTCATCACTTTTATCTTCCTCATCATTGTTCAAATCTTCATCCTCTTCATCATCGTCATCATCACTGATTTCTCCTTTACTAGACTCTTCATCAGGTTCTTCATCAGGCCCCCCGAATTCTTCTATGCCCAAATGTTTGTAATACTCGGAACGCATGGACCGAAAGATATCTGTGGGGTTTGACCCATTTTCATTAGCTCGAAGTTAGGTCAAATCAGACTCATCCTCCTCTGTGTCACTCCCTATGTGGATTAGGGAGGT
This sequence comes from Macadamia integrifolia, assembly GCF_013358625.1. NCBI lineage: Eukaryota > Viridiplantae > Streptophyta > Magnoliopsida > Proteales > Proteaceae > Macadamia > Macadamia integrifolia. The sequence continues at coordinate 18,809,652 of NC_056569.1, forward strand.
ATGTTCCTTGATCTGTTCTCCTACTGATAGTGCTATTACTACCCTCAAGAGATCATCTGTAACTTCCTCAATGGTCTCTGATCTATCCTCTTGTGATACCTTTGGCTGAATCAAAGGCGTGGGATCTATGACTTGATCTTCTTCAAGGGCATTGACTGAACCTGATGATGAAGTCATTTTTGGGGAGTCGGGCAATCCTTGTATGCTACTCCAATCATATCCACCAATCCACCCTTCTCTTGGGTTATAGACTGAATCCTGGGAATGGGAGTTATATGAGGTTGACGATGGGTATGAAACAGGGTGATATGATGATGATGTTACATAGGAGGTGGGAGGTCCTGATGGAGATGATGAATGGTAAGATTACACATGGTAGGATGAAGATAGGGTCCCTTACCCTTGAGGGGCGATAAAGGTTAGTGTTGTAGGGGGTGATAATATTGTAGAGGTAGAGAATGAGGGTTATATGACGGGTATTAGGGATAGCTAGATGGAGGTAACAGTTGATTGGATGATGATGGAAGGTTTGATCTTGGATAATAGGGAGGGAATAGTTAGTTAGATGAATGAGGGAAGGTGGACATCTGCTCTCCCTTTTCTTCTTCTGATGACTCTGATGATTCTTCTTCTTGAGGAAGTTTCATGGCCTTTGTTCTTTGTGCCAAGATCTTTTGATAGGCATAGGTGGTCAGACGACCCTTTTGCTTCTTCAGTTGAATGAACTGAGTGGGGTCACTTTCTTCCGACTCATCATTGGTGGTAACATTAGGAGATTGTTTGACCTTAACTTCAATCGTCCCATTATCCACCAGATCTTGAACTGCATGTTATAACCCTAGGCATCTTTCTATGGCATGCCCCTTTTGGGTATGATAAGCACAATACTTATGGTCTTGATACCAAGTCAGGAGAGGAGTGGGAATTACTCTTAGAGCCACTATTCCCAACAACCCTTGCTTCTTCAGTTTCTCATATACTGCTGTGATTGGCATCCCCAAGTCTAAAAATTGTCTTCTTTGATGAGGGGGCTTCTGCGCTGGAGCATCCACTTGTATCACAAATGGTTGTGATGGAGAGATGGTCGCCACTGATTGTTGGGTTGAATTGACAACGTTGGCTTCGGGACCTTTCCCTCATCCAACCTTTGTACCTTTTTCCTGTATCCTGAGAAGTTCCAAGGTATTGTGCTTCTCGTAGGATCCTATTCTCAATGCGTGTCTCTGTGGCTATCAATGCCTCAAAGGTCTGTAGATGTTGGTAGTAAAGAACATCATAATAGGGCTTGGACATGTTTTTAATTAGCATCTCCACTTGCTTGGCTTATGAAGGTCACTCTGCCATCTTGGCGGCCTTATCCCTGAATCTGATGAGGAAGGTAGTGAATCCTTCTCTTGGCTGTTGCCTCAAGGTGTCTAGCTCTCGACGCTTCACATCTACCTCAGTATTGTAAGAATATTGTTTGGTGAAGGCTTTCACTAATGTTGCCCAATTCTGTGTCTGTGTTGGCTCCAACTGTGTGAGCCATCTTAAAGTTGTTCCTGACAATGTCAACATAAATGCTTGACCCATCTAATTGTCTGCTAGTTGCCATGACTTGGCAATGCTGAGGAAGACTTTCAAGGGAGCCTTAGGATCCCCTAATCCATCAAATCTATCAGTTTGCTACTTGAATTTCTTAGGGATTCTTGCTCCAGAGAAGAAACTCATTTCATCAGAGTGTGCCATCTGACTTTCTTGACTCTTTCCAATTCGAATTAGATCCTCCAGCTTTTCTAACTATTCTCGGAGCTTTCTTTCTCTCTCCATCTCAGGAGGTTCCGTTCTGACATGTGCTGTAAATTCTTCTTCTTCATCCTCGATCACCACCCTCGGAGGGGGGACTCGAGAGTAAACTCCTCTCTGGCCATTCTGATGGGTGGGGGAAGCTCCCCGATGCCTCGTAGGTCTATTATGATCTTGCTCTCCTAGAGTTGGGGTGGGATCGATCCTGGGAGGGTTCCGAAGTAGGTGGAATACTCGTGCTAACCTATTCTTGACCTCAATCATTTCTTCTTGTAATGCCTCAATGGGACGTACCCATGCCTGAACTGGAGTTTCACTGTCTACTGGATCCATATCTTCTAAAGTGCACTCACTTGGTAGTAGACAATCTCAGAGAGACAACGTAGCCGACATTGGTCTTAAACTAGTCAATCGACTGCCCTGACGTGTCCAAATGGAGTATGGCGAATACTTGAGATGTGGAATTGTGCCTGAACCAAAAGGCAATTTATTTTAGGGTTATGATATTCTCATCCCATGTTCAATCATTTATTCATTTTGATCACTCAATACTTCAACCAAAGTCAGTCCACCGTATGATAGAAAGTGAATAGGGGAACATGCCCCTAGTCCACTTGATATCATTGGTGAGAAGCTCATACAAATGGCTTGCCGAGAATATTCGCATAAGACATTTTATATAATAAAGTCATGCTTTCCTTGCTCTTTTTTCCACTAGGTGTCCTTCCTCCTGATTTTCTCAGGACTTCTCAGAACTTTATGTGACTTTGATGGGATTGTCCCTAAGTCACGTATTTAGACATTTTTCTTAAGGAGGAGGGGCACCTTTTATCCAAAACCCACTTAGGAAAGCAATTCTTTATGGCAAGAATATAGTGTAAGAAAATTCCTTTTCAAGACCGCAAACAAGTTCTATAGTTAGCTTGTGGCGCTCCTAGCTTCTCCATCTATTTTCTACATGATGCTGAGTATGCAGTGGATGGAATAGGACCGACAAAGCTACCTTGATAAGATTGATATATGCTAGGTACTGATCCTTTAACGCACCTCAAGGGTACTTGACCAAGGGTGTAGCTCCCTACCCCATTCTATGTGACTTCACACGAGGGGATGGTAAGGACCACTATGGGGTTGGTGGAATCATAAGTGAACGTGTGTGAGGTGTAGTGTAGGGTAACCATCATTTGATCTCAGAATGCCATAAATTGCATGGACCTCCCCGAGGGTGCTGGCACAATTATGGACATTCTCGTCGTTTGATGATGCATTTAATCTCAAAATATCATAAAGTGTATAGACCTCCCCGAGGGTGCTGGTACAATAATAACATCCTTACCGTTTGACGATACCTTCCATTCTTGTATAGGAAGTGGCTATCGTTTGCTCTTAGAGTACTCTCTATATCATACACTGACCTCCCTGAGGGTGCGGGCATGATAGGGAGTCCCTCGCCAAATGATTTCACTTCAAAGCACGATGCATGATGCAGTAAGTGAACACAATTTACAAACATGGGGTTAACCAAACATGTTTTCAAACAGACATGGTGGAAAATGTTCTTGTATTTAAAAGTAGCATCTAGTATTGGAAGCTTAACAAGTCCCCAGTGGAGTTGCCATTGTGAGGGCCTTGGATCCGGATCTCTTATCCCTCGTTCAGGGGAAGGTGTCTATGTCAGATTCGGGCCTTCTCTCCTCACTCTTGATATCCTTTAAGGTGTATAAGAAAAGTGTTATGTGTGGTTCTACAGGCCCCACGCCATCATATCACCACTCAAAAATACGTGGAGGCCTATTTCGCAGGTGTACCGGGTTCGTCATAAAGACAGGGTTTGATGATAGTCCAATATGAGGGATTGGGATCATGCAAAAAGGGTGTGGAGTTGCCACCTATGATTGTGGGCATAGAACCCGAGAGTGGGCCGATTCCTGAGAAAAGGCCCGGAAGTTGGTCTGGTCCAAAGATTTAGGATAAGAGTCAGGTTGTAGAATTGGGAAGGTGGTAGGCACCCAATCTACCTGGTTCAACCAGTCTTCCTACTAGATGCTTAAGAACAAACATTTTTCATAATTATTCATATTCCGCATATATGGCTAAATTATCAAGCATATATACATTAAATAAAAACAACTATTTATGTACACTAAAACAAGGTTAATTAGATATCTACATTATGCTTAAATGAGGAGAGAGATTATAGCTAAATTTGACCCCTATTTCGGGTTAGGAGTGCTGGGCCCTTGATTGATACTAACTTTTCTCGTGGATTCTCCCGGTTCAGGGGAAGATGGTCTTGGACTCCAACTTTCGATTTCGGGAGAAGCTGATTGTGGTAATCTGCGAACGAAGGTCTGGCTTAGGATTGGTTTCTTTACTTCGGTAGAGCTTCCGCTATGGATGAGCTACTTCCGGAAAAGTCGAGTTAGTACTTTGGAAGAGCTTTCACTAGGGATGAGCTACTTCCAAAAAAGCAGGGTCGAGATTTCGGCAGAGCTTCCACTAGGGTTGGCTACTTCGGGAAAAAGATTCTGGTGGCACTCTGGCAGAGCTTCAGCTAGGGATGACCTATGAGAGGGTTAGGTTGAGGTGATACTCCGGCAGAGCTTTCACTGGGAACGTCTACTTTTAGCAAAAAATAGATTGACCTAAAAAATGGATTGAAGATCCCCAAAGCCCCGAAGAACACTTTAAAGATCTGAACAGAATTCTGGATCTTGACAAAGATCTCTTCATAGACCTGAAGAACCTCAAGGGGGGAGGGATTTCTACTTTTAGTAAAAACCAAGAACACTCAAAGGAGGGAAGCTAAAAACATACTATTTTTAGCAAAAAATGGATTGAACTAAATACTTGAATTGAAGATCTTCAAAGTCTTAAAGAACACTTCGAAGATCTGAACAAGATTTCAGATCTTGACGAAGATCGCCCCGAAGACTCGAAGAAACTCAAAGGGGGAGGGGAGGAGGACAGAGGGCAGAGCTTCTCTACAAGAATGCTCTTAAAGAGGCTTTGGTGTGTTTTTTTCAAGGAGAGGGAGGATATTTATGGTTTTTTCCAGCCAATGAGGTGAGGGCACACATTTTTACCCAGAGGATAATGGAAGGGCACTCTCCCTATTGCCCAGTGGTATATTTCGAAGTTTAAAGAGATTCCTTCTTCACCCAAAAATGTGAGAAGATATTTTCTTGCAAACCAATGGGGTGTGGACACACATACTTTACCCAGAGGATAATAGGAGGTAGCTCTCCCTATTGTCCAATGGTATAATTCAAAGTACGGGGAAGTGAAGATATTTTCTTGCTTTTGAAAGTGAAGAAGATATTTTCTTGCAAACCAATGGGGTAATGACACACATTCTTTACCTAGAGGGTAATAGGAGGTAGCTCTCCCTATTGTCCAATGGTATAATTCAAAGTTTGATGGGAAGTGAAGATATTTTCTTGCTTTTGAAAGTGAAGAAGATATTTTCTTGCAAACAAAATCTTTTCACAAAAATTGGGATTTTAGCAAAAAATTCGACTATCGGGAATATTTTTTGAGAACGTCGGGAAAGATATTTTTTAAAAACTAGGATTTTAGCAAAAAACCCGACTGTCGGGAATATTTTTTAGGAAAATATTGAAATGTTAAAAAATCTACAAAAGTGCCAAAAAAAGTCTGCGAGAGTGTCGGAAAGGATCTTTCTCCAAAAATGGGATTCTAACAGAAAACCTGACTACTAGTGGGATTTTCTGGGAAAACACAGGAGTGTCGGGAAAATATATTTTTGTCCAAAAATCCATTTTTTAGGAAAAAACCCAGGGAAAAATATGCCGAGGAAAATCCAGGCACCAAGTAGGTCTGTCCAGGGCTGCACAACCCTAAAAAGGGCACTACACAAAGCTGTAGGGCTCTGTACAGTGCCGGGCCAGGTCGGTCAGTGCCAGATTGGGTTGATCGCATTTGATCAGGGTTCAATTGGGGTTGGTCCGGATTTAAACAGGGCTGGTTTAGACTGATTATGGTTGGGTTGTGTACAGGTGTAGGATTGCATGCGTCGGTGTTGCCCGTGTGCGTGCATCAGTGGTGCCTGAGTGTATGCATGCATGGGCGGGGTTAGGGGGTTGTGTGCATGAGTGACGCCCATGTGTGTACATGAGAATGTGCCCGCATGGGCGGGGTTATGTGGGTATGTGCAAGGGTGTGCGCGGGGTTGTGCACGTGCATGCACGGGGGTGTGCACGAGCGTGCGGGGCCACTTCCGGGAATGATTACAGGAGATCCGTAAGTCTGATTTTGACGCACCATATATCATTGGAATCATATTTCCAAGTACTATCCATTCGTACAATCATTTTAGACTGTATTCCTTCGTATATAAAAAGTCAAAATTGGACTTTCTTCCTGCATTGGAGGTTTTTCGAGTGAGTTGGGGGCTGTTAGGGTGAGACTACCACAATTAATTGCATCTCGTCAACTGAAAGTGAAGATTTACGTCCATCATCCAAATATCATCATTGCCAGGGGAGGGTGACAAAATTAGGTGTCTACACTACTCTTTGAGGTAATGACCTTCTAGAACATAAAGACAATGACACATTCCTCGTCTTGCACACTAAGGTTGTGTTTGGCATGCATTCTTGGAATGCATTATGGACTGTTAAAAACATTTTTTAGTAAGCATTCCATTCTCAAAATTCTAAAACACGGTCAAGAATGCAATCCATTCTGGAATGGGATATTTCCCCATTCTGCATTTTGCATTCTCCATTCTCCATTCTCCAACGAATGTCGACATGCAAGCGAAGGGTTTTCACCATCCCTTGGGACTTGAGATATCGATTTAAGCAATACTATCTAAGGAAGCATTCAAAATTTTATATTTTTATTTGTGAGTTATTGATATAAAGTTGTCTGGGATTTTCACAGGAGAGATTCTGCCTATGAAGTGTTTGATAAAATGTCTGAGCATTCTAAACAAACATTTTATCCAAACAATGTTCTCATTCTCAATTAAGAACACATTCTATATTTTCAAAATGGGAATGCATACCAAACACAACCTAAAGAAAGGCGAATCCATTATGGTTTCCCAGTTTGTAAATGGTTAAACGGTTCTAAAAACCATTTGCATTGAAATCTAACGACTCTTATCTCTAATCAAAATGAATGTCGTAGCAAGGGAAATTCATTCCCAACCAACGCATGGGTGAATCATTCGATTATGGCCAAAACGTTCCTTTTAATAATCTAATATTGCATTGACATGGTAAGCAATTGTACATAAAAACTACAGCAAAGAAATTGGCTAAACACAAGAATACAATGTTAAAATGGTTTCAAAAAGTTTGGTTAAGCAGTTTCAAATCATTAGTTTAAACGGTTAAAATCAAATTGAACCGAACCAAACCAAATCAACCCATTTAAATAATTGTTTCAAAATGAAATCAGAACTGAACCATTTAATAAATGCTTTGATTTCGGTTTAGTTTTGACACCCTTTAAAATTTGGGTTGCCCGACGAACTACGTTAGTTCCTTCTATGGGGCCTGTGAGCTACGTATTGTTCCCTGTCTTGGGCCTAAGAGCTATCCATTGCTCCTCTCTTGGGCCCTTTAAACCTCCTAAATAAATAAAAGACCCAATTTCCCTTAACCCACGGTGCATGTCAAGTCATTCCAATAGTGGGGTATGCATCAGTATGAGGTGAGAGACTTCTACCAAGTAGGTGGCACAGTAATAATAATCCTAGATCGGTGTACTTTTTCTTCACCCATGTGAGAAAACTTTCTTTAAAAATAAAAAGAAAATTTCACACATCAAAAGAAAAAGGGGGACAGGAACGGGTCAACAATTTTTATACAAAGCTCGTACAAGCATAAGGTCATTTCTTCTTTTTCTTTACAGATTTGTAATTGCTGTAAACTTTTTGACATGCCATGATGACATGACGAACATGGGGATCATCTTGAGGTATTTTTTTCAGCATGTTCCTTGTAGATGTATGTTCCCCTGAAGCCAGAAGGACTTGATACATCCTGCATTACATTCAAGAATGAAACCTTTAGTGAGAGTGCCTGAGATACATTCTTTGAAAAAAAAAAAAAAAAAAAAAACGAAGATGAGATATAAAAACTAGGGAAAAAGAATGCTACCCGATAGGTGTTGGGTACGCCCAGACACATGGGGAAGTGGAACTAGGCTGATGTCCATGCTCCACTTCCCAATGTATTTAGGTGTATCCAACACTATCGGGTATCGTTCTTTCTCCCTAAAATCTATTCCGTTCAAAGTAATATAAACAACCGTTAGAAAAGACCAAATCCTGAACATTATATGGCCAAAAAACACCAAGTCTTAACACTAAAAATGTTGTGAAAACTAAAGGAGATCCATAACACCAACACCAGTAATGAATTCTAATAACCCAAACCCAAAGTTTCAGATGTGACAAAACAGTATATAAGTAGAAAGCAATAATAACAAGGACATATTCACCTTAAGTAAGTTAAGGCATTGTAGGGAAGACCGACTTTTTGATACTCATCATAAATCAACCGAGCACTTCGCGGATCTTTGGCATTTACACAACTACTGAGAAGGAAATCTAGGCTTGTTCGAGATGGAAGTATGCCAAGTTCATCCCTGAGAGCTTGGAGCAAATCCAATCCTATTTGCAGATCTGTGGGTTCCATCTCCGAAATTTGACAGAATGCCTAATGATGAGAAAAAATAACAAAAAAATATAGGTCAAATGCGAACTTAGAGTTCTCTATTTTAATAAGTCTAGCAAAGGTACAAAAGATCTAATTGGACCCTATTTTATTAAAAATTGAAATCCAACAAAAGACAAGCACATCAAGATACAGTTAAAGGAGTTCTCCAAATCAGTATCGACAAATTTCTTTTTTTGAATCAAATTGCCATTAACCTAGATCTCGTTTGAAATTTATCACAAGACGCACCGGGACAGGTTATAATTACAAAACTACAACTTCAAGGTTTTCTGGTTCAAAATTTTAAGCATTAGATTGATATATTGAAGTTATTGAATGAAATTGGATCCTGGAAATAGGAATAAAGAAGAGTAAATGTGCCTTGCCCTTCTTCCAGGAGTCTAGCTGTGGCAATGGAGTTGAATTGTTCTATCTGCCTCAAAACTTGGCTGGGTACTATTGCAAAGTCATCACATCATAGAATGTGTTAATGGGGACATGTTACAGGGTGGTTCCAAGTTCCAACTAAGAAACCTACCAAGCCAAAGTGGATAGACAAATTACGGAGTCAAATAACTGAGACTTGAGACCTTGTGCTGGTCATTCATCAGATACTCCCGATCATGCTAGCGAAAGCGCACATTCTAAAATGCCCATGAGGTTCCTTTCTTGACATCATAAAACCATTGCAAACCATTCGTTATCCTTTGTAACTAAGTACTACTACACTCACCAAGTGTCTACTGCCCATGGTTTAAAGTATCTCCGATATGATACGATACCCTTCTGATACGTATCTTAAATTTAGTCAACCGATACGGTGACCGATACCGATACTTTAATCCTTGATCCTTAGCATATCTTAGCATATCTCCGATACATATCTTAAATTTAGTCAACCGATACAGCGGCCGATACCGATACTTTAATCCTTGCTACTGCCCTTACATCCAAAGCATCTAAGCCCCATCAATTGATACCACAATTGATTGGCCTTTCATTTCATATCTATCCTTATATTAAAGCTTCTCCCAATTCCTCTATTTGTATTACAGCCTATTCACTTATGCCACTGAAGAGATCCAGTTTAGCAGGCATTAACAATTTATTTTGGTATCCAGACCTATGTGGCAAACCATCCCATAATGTTCAGTTTCTGATGAAAACTCTCACCTCCATAGAAGTCTTCTGTCTTCCTTTGTTATCCTTCTATTCCTCCTCAAATTAGGAAGGGTGCCATGTCTCACTCTTTTCATGGCCCCTTCCTTCAGCAGCCACATTTGTTTCTTTAACACGATTCTTCAGTGAGAATTCGGTTTCCTCATCATTCATGGTTGATTCCCCACTCTTGTGACTCTTGTGGAATCCATCTTTATCACACCCTCTCTCTCTCTTCTATTACACTTCGGCATGATTAAGGTATCTGTAATTCACAATTGGTTTATTAACCCTACTATTCTTGTTTTTTGCCTTAGAAGTTCCAAAATCCTTTTTTCCCAGTCCAATAAACCCTATCCTACCGCAAAATTTCTATCCTGATTCCTATCTATATTTTTGTCCCAATCTTCAATTATAAGTGTTGAGTTACAAGGGGTATTTTGGTCTTATTATTCTTTTTAGTTGTTTTATGTTAGGTTGCGCAGGGTACATGGGTATTTTAGTCCCTGGTGTCTTTTCACTATAATATATATAGAAGGGAAGGGCCCTGCGGCTAGGTAATCCATTCTAACCGCAGGCAGCCTCCCACGGTTTGGCTGTCCTCTCTTCTCTTCTTCCTTCTTTCTTCTTCTTCACTCTTTGCCTTGGTTTGGTTGCAGGATTCTAACATGGTATCAAAGCTTCTGTAATCAGATCAAGGGTTTCTCATTCTCTCTTCTGCTGATATCTTTTTCTTCTTAAAACCTTATGGTGCGCAGCCACCTATTGCTGCATCTATTATGATTTAAACCTCCTTCCTCATCAATGGAGTGCTTTCCTACTATGGTGATCTTAAGTTTTCCGATCTACAGTTGTGGAAGAACAAGTCGATTTCCCCCCGATTTCAAAAATCGATTATCTTTCAGGTTTTCCCGAAAATCGATCTCTCTTCAGGGTTTTGTATCCTGTGATTTTTGTTTGATGGCTGATTACTTGGATGTGTTGGGTCCTTCATGCATGGCTGCTGCTATTAGATCTTCCAGAATCTATGCCTCTACAGATAGGTGACTTCGATTTTTTTATGCTCCATCAAAACCTTGCAAGATCGATTTTTCTATCTATGGTTAGCTGCTTTTTTCTTTTTTTTTTCTGATTCTTCAAAACCTTGCAAGGCTGATCTCGATTGTTTTTGGGACTAATGGTTTTCTCCACTGCTGCTGCCCCCTACTTGTCTCATTATGGCTAAGATCAAGTTGACTACCCCCCCCCTCCATGGATAATATGAATGTCACCATCGCATATATCAAACACAAATGGAGCTCCAACTTTTTACTTGGGCTCAGGCTGTGAGAGTTTACATTATGGCCAAAGACAAGCTCAAGAATATTACATCTGTTCTACCTGCCTCTGATGATACAGGTAGGGTGAGTGGATGAAGGAAAATGCTATCACCCTCATCTTGTTATGGAACAGTATGGAGCCGTATATTGCTGGTAATGTTATGTTCCACACCACTGATAAGGATGCTTGGGACGACTTGAAGGACACATTCTCAGGAGACGAATAGGACTTGTATTTATGATCTTTATGGGAATTTGTTTCAACTTCAGCAGCCTAACAAGTCTCTCCAAGATTACTACAGTGCCTTTAAAGGCATGGTTGAAGAGTTGAACGTTTTTCAGCCTCTTACCATTGATATTGAGAAGCTTAATGAATTTTTTTTCTCCAAATTCTTAGCTGGTTTGAATCCTGACCTGAAGGCTGTAAAGGGTTACTTGTTGGCGAGACAGTTCATACACTTGCTGATACCTATCTCACCTTCAGCCTGCTGTCTCTCCTACAAAATCTGATTCCTCCACTAAGGGTAGTTTGCGTTTACTGCTGGTCGTGGCTGTGGCAAAGGTCACAGGGGGAGGTCACAAGTCTGATGGCCGCGGTTTTGGTGGACAGAAGACCAATTGATAGCGTTCTTATTGTGGCAAGTCTAATCACACTATTGAGACTTGTTGGGCCAAGCATGGCAGGCCAGAATGGGCTCATCAGTTAGCCAATCATGCAACGTTTAATGGAGGCAATGATAAAGTATCAATCAGTGATCCCATACGAAGAGCCTCCTCAGGTGGTTCCTCTACCACTCTTTTGTTACGTGATGGCATCACTCAGTTATTGAGGCGTTTATAGAGTCTTGAGACATTCAATAATACATCTACTGGGGCTTCTCCTTCCATTGCTTCCTTAGCTTGTACAGGTACACCCATGGTTCTATGTATTGGTACTGGCTGAGATCGATACCGATACCTAACTGATCCAGGTCGGGTATCAGAATCGGTTTAGGGGTAAAATCATGAAAATCTTATACTTTTAGTCAAAAGTAAGGGCAAAATTGACCGATCCGGACCAATGATCGGATCAGTATTGGTAGATACTGATACTGATATTTAAATCCTTGGCTACACCCGCCTTCTTTACCATTACTTCTCCTCTCTGGATTATTGATTCTGGGCCTTCCGCTTATAAAACTGGTAGGTCTTCTTTGTCTACCTCCTTAGTCTGCGAAGGATCAAAGATCCCAACTCTGTGGGCATCCTCAATCTTATCTCAAAACTTGTTTCCAAACAAAACAACATTTGGGTCTCTTGGGTTTACTTCTATCTCCCCAATAATTCCCTTTGGTCTGCTCCCCTCACCTCGGATGCTTCCTGGGTGTGGCGCAAAATCCTCCAACCTAGGCCTATCGCCCTGAATGCGATTCAATCCAATATTGGGGACAACTCTTCCACATTCTTTCGGCTAGATAATTGGCACCCAGATGGTATCCTTTCTTGGCCCAAGATGCGTCTAGTCCTCAGAGATTGCTAACGACTCTCCAGTCTCCTCCATTATCTCCAATGGTTCCTAGTTTATTCCCCTTTCTTCCTTTTCCCACTGCCATCTAGTCTGCACTTCCTTCCTTGCCTCCTCATGGTGGTAGGGACTGCATCGTTTGGTCCCCTCTTCCTTGGGAAGCTTCTCTTCTTCCTCTTCTTGGCACCTGGTTTGCTGCCATAGTCCATCTGCCCCTTGGCATAAAGTTGTTTGGTTTAAATCTTATATCCTTGTCCACAGTCTCACTGTTTGTAGAGCTCTCTCGAATTGCCTCCCCACCCAATCCTTCCTTATTTATCGCCATATCCTTGTTCCTCCTATTTGTTGCCTGTGCTGGAATGGTTCTGAAGACATCAATCACCTCTTCTCTGAATGCCATTTCTCTAGCTCCACTTGGAAGTGTGTCCTGGAAACATACTGGCTTGCTAGAAGAAGGCCCCCCTTTAAAAATAATGGATTTGGATTGACATGTCCTTTACTAGATACTCAATCTGTGACAATGCCGGAAAGCTAGCATTCTGTACTTAATCAGTTATATTTGGATGGAGAGAAATCTTCGAAGATGGACTTCCAACTCTAGATTTTTTGATAAGATTTGAAATTCCATCTACTTAGACGTCTCCTCCAAACTTACTGCGGTTACTAGCCGCCCTATTGCGGACTCTCTTAGGAATAGATTATTGCTTCCTGGGGATCACCTTCATCTCTTTTGTCTCCCCATCCCACCCTCAGGGGTGTAACCTCTTTTGGTTGCAATTAGCTCCCTTTAGAGCCTCTTCTTTTTCGCTTCAGGGCCTTTTATATCCCCCCTTTTCCTTTGTTATTAATTCCTTATCCAACCCAAAAAAAAAAAACTAAGGCATGCTTGTTGATTGCATTCGATTTCATTATGGAAAGTGAAACTACTAAAGAATGGCAAAGGCATGATTTTCTTTTCCACGGTCGGAGGGAAATTCTCATTCTTTTTCAAGGTCAGTTGGTAGGTCAGGTCAAGTTGTTAAGGGAGGATCCCTTCTTCCTCCATATGAAAGGAAGGAAGGTTTTTCAATTCCCCAATCTATAGGATGAAGTAGAGGACCTCTTTCCTTTTTGGGAAGGTTGAAGAGTGATCACAAAAAGAACAAGCTGAAGAAAATTGTTATCTAACATTTTTCCCATCTCACTGTGTCTTCTAGGATCTTCACATGAGAGAAGGTGATTGGTGGAGGATTGAGAAGTATGAACTGTACTACCACATTTGTGGTGCTCCTACTTCTTCTGCTGCTACTTATACTGTTTGTGGTGACTCCTTTCCAATGGCATTGTCATTTAGGCCATGTATCGTTGTCTAGGTTAAAACTTTTGTTTCTCCATTTCAAGTCTTTCTCTAAATTATAATGTCAAGCTTGTGAGTTGGGAAAGCATCATCAATCTTCCTTTCCTTCTCATTTTATGGCTCGTAGTCCGTCTTTATTTTCTTTAGTCCATTTGGATATTTGGGGTCCATATCGGGTCAAAAATAGGCATGGGTTTATTTATTTTGTGACTTTTGTGGACGACCATTCTCGTCTCACTTGGTTGTACCTCTTTAAGGATTGATTGAAGTTTTTATCTATGTTTCAAAGATTTTATAATAAAGTAAAAACTCAATTTGATATCCCTATTAAAAATTTTTGTTCTGATAATGCTTTGGAATTTGTTCAAAAGAAAATTCTGATTTTTGTTCTACCCATGATATGATTCACCAAATCAGCTATGCCTACACTTCAAAGCAAAATGGGGTGGCGAAAAGCAAAAATAGACATTTATTAGAGGTAGCCCGTGCTATTATATTACATATGGATGTTCCTAAGCAATTTTGGTGTTATGGAGTTTTAATTGCCTGTTGTTTAATTAATCGCATGTTATATCCTATTCTTGCCAATAAATCCCTGTTTTCTGTTATGTTTCCTAACTCACCCTCTTTCTCCTTTTTTTTAAAGATGAATAAAAATCCATTACTGAAGAAAAAAAAAAATTAAATACAAGGAGGGGAGAGAGGGGGGAGGGAGAGACTACGAAAGGAAGGGCCCTGACAAGGAGGGAATAGAAGGGAGAAAATCCTAGGGGGGGCGGAGACCAACAACTAAAAGCAAAAAAAGGAGGCAACACTCAAAGGGGGCGGGGGGAGGACAAAATGGAAAGAGGGAGGCCCCAGGATACACTAATGAGCCTGTTCCTTGGGGAGTCCCTAATTGGCTTCAACCTAAAGGTGAAAAGCTTGCGGCGGACATCAAAAGAGATGGCTTTCCAAATTATGCCAAAGGAGTAAGAGTTGGAAGTCCATCTTTAGAGATTCCGTTCCATCAAGATGTGACAAATGGTGGTGCAAAAAGCAAGTTTTCAAGCGGAGTCACAGATAGAGGAGCCAGCAAAGGTCATATCCACCCAAATCCATTCTCTACAAAGGGGAAGGGGAGTTCTTCTGGAAGGCTAACAAATGGTGAGGAATTTTTTCCAAATAGTGGAGGAGGAGGAACAAAAAAAGAAAAGATGGTCAACATCCTCTGTTGCAATCCAACAAAAGCAGCAGGAAGGAGGCACACTGATGTGCCTATAAAGGGGAAGGATGGCGTGGGAAGGCAGTTGGTCATAGTGCACCAAGCAGTGAAGCTATGGCAAGCGATGTGCCCTTTGAACCAGATGATTTTGTGCCAAGGGGAGATTTGGCTAGAGGGGCGGATAAGGTTCCAAGTTGAGGCAGAGGAGAATTTCCTAGAAGGGGAAGGGATCCAGGAGATGGGGTCGTCTCTTCCTTGATGACCGGGAGGGATAAGGGGCAAGGAAGACCAGATATCAGAGAGGGGGTGGAGATGGGGGTCACCAGACTCCATTGTGAATGATTGAGGAGATAGTCGCATTCCTCGCAATGCCAAAAGAGTAGATGATTGCGGGGGAGAGAATCGAGAGGAAGATGCCAGCAGGGTGCCAAGGGTCAAGCCAGAGACTGGTGCTGGAACCGTTGGCAATGGAAAAGGAGATGGCCCTAAGGGCAGAGGGTCTAGTGAGAAGGATGTTGCGCTAGAACCAAGAGGCATCAGAATTAGGGGAAATTGTCCAAATGGAGTTATTTTTAAGCAGATGGGAATAGACCCAAGAAACCTAGATGCTATTCTGCTTGGAAGTAATTCTCCAGATGAGCTTGAGAGTGCTGACAGAGGTAACCTCTTTGATCCTTCTCAATCCTCCTTCGAATTTAGGGAGGTAAACGGAGGCCCAGTTGAGGGGATGGAGGAACTTGGAGGAATCAATGCCCTTCCAAAGGAAGGAGTAGAAGAGGGATTCCGATTCCATGGCTTTGATGGTGGATTGGGGAAGGACAAGAACACCAGACCAATAAAGGTAAAGGGATCGAAAGATCGATCTAGTGAGCTCAAGATGACCCGCATAGGAGAGGAGCTCGCCTCTCCACAGCTGAGGACACTTTTTGATGAGGTCAAGCATAGGAGTACAGTGATGTGCGGTTAAGCAGATGGAGATGAGAGGCAACCCAAGGTATTTAACTGGGAGGGATCCTAGAGAAAACCCAGTGAGCTACAAGAGATGAGATTTAGTGGAGTTGGAGACTCCAGAGAGGAAAAGGCGGGATTTGAGAAGATTAATATGCAAACTGGAGTGGGACTCAAAGAGGCAAAGGGAAGTTAAGATGGTGGAGATGGAAAGGGGCTTAGCTTTAAAAAAAATCATAAGGTCGTCAGCAAAAGCAAGATGCGAGAGGAGAAGAGATTTGCACTTAGGGATGGGAGAGATGAGGTAAAGATCAATAAAGAATTGAATGGATCGAGAGAGGAATTCAAGGGCAAGAGAGAAAAAGGGGGAGAGGGGGCATCCTTGTCGGATGCTGACAGAAGAGGGGAAATAGCCCATCAGGCTACCATTAACAAGGACCGAGAAGCGAACAGAGGAGATACAGGAATCAACCCCAAGGGGGTAGCCGAGTTAGTAAGGGACCTTCGCCTCAGGAAGCGTGTGGTTCTGAGTTCGACTCCTCTTACCTCCTTGGGGCCACTCACACTGGGTCGTTTACTGCTCTTCACTGCTTTTAGTGAAAGTTGAATAATTCTCATTTAACCTTAGTATGACCCGATCCACGCAGTTGTGCGGTCAGTATGGACCTTTAGGATTAGTCAGGCCGAAGGCCTGGATACTCGTCATTTAGAGGACTTTGGAAATGAAGTCCCATCGGATGGAGTCAAAAGCTTTACGGATGTCGATCTTGAGAAGAGCAACAGAGGAATGAGATTTCCTATCAAAACCTCAGACAATTTCATGGCAAAGGATGATATTGTTCACGATGCTTCTTCTAGCAATGAAGGCGGATTGGTTAGGGCTGATGAGAGCATCAATGATAGTCCGGATCCTGTTGGCCAGGATCTTGGCAACAAACTCATAAAGAAGGTTGCAAAGGGAGATGAGTCTGAAATTGGGCAGGGAGGAGGCATGAGACGCTTTAGGAATAAGATAGAGAAAGGTGTGATTGATACCCATGATTTGGTCTGGGGTAAGGAAGAAGTCGCGGATGGCTAAGATGAGATCAAACCGGATAATATCCCAGCAAGCAGTGAAGAAACCCATGCTGAACCCATCCGAGCCAGTAGCTTTGTTTGCTCGGTGGGAGAGGATGGCCATAGTAATTTCATCATCAGAGGGAATGGAGTGGAGGGAGGGGATAAGATGAGGGGGTGCAAATTTACTGAAGAGGTCAGGAAGAAAAGGGTCAGAGGAGGGGGAGAGAGCGGGGTGCATGAGGTCCGAGAAGTAAGAGATAGCATCCGCTTTGATTTCATCAGGAAGTGGAGGGGAGTGCCATCACGGTGAGAGAGGACCTAGATGGAATTATGATTCTACCTGGCTTTGAGGGAGCAGTGGAAGAAGGCAGTGTTGGAGTCGCCCAATTCAAGCCACTTGATCCTAGATTTCTGGCGAAGGAAGCTTTCTTCTTGCTCAAGGAGGGAGGAGAGCTCAGAGGAGACCAACTTCTCTTCCTCGGCAAGGCCAACATTTTGGAGATCACCTAGGAGCCTGGAATGAATAGAGTTGAGCTTGTCTTTGCAAGAGGAAACTCTGGAGGAAATGTTCCCAAAGGAGGAGTTTCAATTCTTTATGGCCGATTTGACATTTTTAAGTTTTCTGGAGAAGGCAATAAGAGAGGTGGAGAAAGCATGAACGGGGATAGACCAAGCCTGGCTGACAATGGAGAGGAAGTCATTGTGGGAGGTCCAAATATCAAAAAATTTGAAATGTTTTGGGCCGAAGGAGATGGATGTGAAGGGAAACGAGGCCGTGGTCTGAGATGCTAGGAAGATCGAAAATGCAGTGGGAAGAGGGGAAGCAAGAGAGCCAGGTCTAATTAACTAAAGCACAGTCAAGTTTGCAAGCAACATGAGAGTGGCCATTCCGGCAGTTGTGCCAAGTCAGCTTAGGGCCAGACCATCAAAGATCATCCATACCAATGTCATCAATGCAGTTATTGAAAGGGTCAACGGATGAAGGGTCCATGGGGAACCCCCAATCTTTTCATAACTGAAGCAGACAATATTGAAGTCTCCACTGTTTTCCCAGGGAAGGGGGTCAGAGGAAAAGGCAATAGATCTTAGATCATCCCAAAGGGGGATCCGCTCAGGAGCCCAATTAAGGGCATAAATGAATGTGAAAAAGCAGTTGTTAGCTCCAGAAGGATCGGAGATAGACCGATGCAAGAGTTGGGGATAGAGGAGATGGTATTGACAAAGAGCTTAAGCAGATTCCAAAGAACCCAAATGTGACCATTAGAGAATTGGAAGTAGGTGAAAGACCGGGAGGGACCAATTTTCTTGGCAATAACACGGGCATTTGGCTCAAGAACTCTAGTCTCTAAGATGTAGCAGAGGTTAAAGTGAGGATTGAGGCATACTTTGCTAGGGAATTCAGGCCCCGAACATTCCAAATAGACCAAAAGGGCCGTTGGAAAGGAGGGAAGAGGGGGTAATAGGCTCAGAGGAGCGGGAGGGGATATCAGAACCCGATTTGGATTTTGATCGGCGATTACACTCATGGAGAGAAGGCTGGGGAGGACTAGGATGGTTTGGGGTGGAGGGCCTGCGGGTGACAAGGAGTGTTGCAAGGAGGAATGGACTGTGTGGATTTGGATGGAGGGGGCTTCTGCTTGGTGGTGTGGGGGGAGGTAGGGTGAGGGGAATTGGGGATGCAGAGAGCATTGTCGGTTGGGTGTAGGAAATAGGAATGTTTGTAGAATTGGCAGCATTGATTACATCATCACCAAGGGTGGTTTTGGCAAGGGGCTGGTCAATAACCACAGGGGATGCCCGAGAAGACCTAGACGCAACATCAGAAGCAGGTAGGGTAGCAGCCGCAATGGAGGAGTCATTTGATTGATCAACAACAAACGAGTCTATATACACAGGAGGGGCTTATGCAGACCTGAGATCAGCAGTAATAGGAGTATAAAGTTGAGGCACAGGCACGTCATTTGTTAGCGAGGTGAATGGTAACGACACAAAATGGGTCTATGCGCATTTGAGAAGACTAGCAGAAATATCGCCAATTTGAGCAAGATGGGCTTGCACAGACTAGAGAACAGAGGCTGACGAATCCAAAATGTCATCAGGAGGCTGCACAACATTGAGATGCAAGGGGCAGGAGGCCAGGGTCCTTGCAAAGGAAGTCGTGGCAGAGCAGTTGAGGAAGTCATGGCAGTGCAAGTTGAGGAGGCGGATGGTGAGGTCCCAGAGGCCATGGGGCCCAAGGGAAGGCAAGATAGGCGGAGTAGATTTGGGAAGTAAACCATCAACAGAAACCAGGGAGGAGACGGTAGACTGGGGGCCGGAGGATACAAGAGCTAGGAGGCCCGAGGAGGTAGAGGCGGGCGAGGAAGACAAAAGGGGTGGATACCCGTTGGGTTAAGAGGAGAAGAGGTTAATGGAGATGAGGATCGGGTTTACGTTGGAGGAAAGGGTTGAGTTGCAAGGTAATGTCAAGAAGGGAGGTTTAGGAGGGCTGAACGGTTGGGAGCGGTTCAAGGGGCTGTGGTTTGGCCGGTTTAGAGTGGAGACAGTTTGGCTAGAGTTTAGTGAAGGGTAAGGGAGGAGGCGACAAAGGCAACGGTGGGCTCCTCAAAGGAGGTGAGAGGCAGGGGAAGGATGGGAGAGGTACGCGTATAAGAGGGGAAGTGGTTTAAAGGACTCGAGGAAAAGGTGGTGATGTGGGTCACGGAGGACAGGGCTGCTCGAGCAATGCAACAAGGAGCTATGTTCGAGGCATGGGTGCAAGTCTGCAAGGGCAGCAGCATGAGTGTCTCTAGCAGATCTCGAGGAGACATCAGAATCGCCATCAAAACCTGACGAGGCCAGCAGAGAAAACCTGTTAAGTCCAACAGATTTAAGTGTAAGATCCAAAGGCCCGATGGAGGAGGGGCGAGAATCAAGGCTGAAATCGTCAGAGGCCTTCTGAAGGGCCATTCTACTTCATTCCGATGATGGCGGTTTTTGGAGATTCTGGTTTATTTTCTATGCAAAATAGAGGGGAACATGCCCTAGAAGGGGATCTGGATGGGGGAGCCATCGTAGCCTAAGAGGTATAGATTGGTGCTTCTCTTGCAGCATTGAAGGAGGTGCAAAGGGTGGTTTGATGACTAAAACCTTACATGAAGTACACTGAGGGGGGGATCCATTCATGGATCCAGCTCCTCTCCTTAGCGTCAATCGCCCAGGTTTTGCCCATAGCTACCTGGGCAATTGACATGTGTCCATAAATCATTCAATAGTTGTGCTTGTTTTCACAGAAAAACCACCCATCCTGAGATTGCTAACCCATACCCGATTGTTCTCCTCGGACCCATCTGAGATTTCTCCTCTCATCTCTTCTTCTTCGACAATTTGGTAGGTTGTATTTCTCTCTGTTGAGCTTTTATAAGCACATAAACACTTCAGACAGTAACTAAGAGAGAGAGAGAGAGCGAGAGAGAGAGAGAGATGCAAAAGGAGAAATTTGGCAAAAGGGGGTTCAGACCCAACGTCGCTTCGGCTCGAGAGCAACACCACCGTTTCCTGCTTTAATAGGAAAAAGGTCACATTCATAGGCGGTTGCTCGTCTTGCGGCTCCAAGAAGCGAAGATGCCAAGTTACATAAGAACCAAGAACCTGTAATTCATTAAGCCTGCAACAACCTGTCCCCTTCTCATTTTTGATCCTGTTGTGGTTCCAATCTCATTGATGCCTTCACCAAAGAGCAACAAATTACGACTGTGATGAAGCATCCTCTCTCTCCATTGCCCTCCGGTGAAATTATCGATAATGTCGGTGGTATTTCAGTAAAAACAGAGTCGACATGTGAAGATATTCCTCCTGAAGCTTTCAAGAAGTCGAAGTGTGCAAGGGTTAGCATATAACCTTGGTCTCTTACACTCCTTTGCATTTCTACCTGGAAATGGGTTTTACCTCTGTGAAGCAAAACCAGAAACCATGCCTCTGTTCTTAGGGTCTCGGCAGTTTGGGAGAGAAGAGATCGGAAGAGGAGAAAAGATCGGCAGTTGGGGATTTCTGTAGGGTCGCCTTCAATCACCAGCGTCGGCAAAACAGTCTCTGCAACTCCTTCAGTGGGCTTCCACCCTCTCGTATGGGTAAGGATTAGCCTCCGGTATGGGTTACTGATAAAGGTGGGTGGTTTTTTTCTGGGCAAAGATTGAGAGCCGTTGGATCCATCATGTACACGTGTCGTCTTCCCAGGTAGACCTATGCAAGACCTAGGTGATCGAGGAGGAGCCGGATCTGCCATTTATAGTGCACCGATTGAATGGAGTGACCCTCTTCATCAATAATGGTGATTGCAGCAGGAGTAATCGATTCAGGAGTGATCTCGATGCAGATACGAGCGAAGGAGATTCTATCCATTTTTTTTATTCTATGATCGGAATAGAGGGGTTTTCCAATTATGGATCCAATGATGCTTAGGCCTTTTGCACACCAGAAGTGGAGAGGCAAGCTCTGTAGGGGACCCACATAGGGATGTGATGGAGGTCCACTTTGCTAAGAATTGAGTATTGGTCCCATTGTATTAGGAAAATGGGTTTTCTGCCCACCTACCATAGCCCTTCTTCAAGAGCAGTGATTTTATCTGATTCCTCAGAGAAGTAAAAAACAAAGATCCCATTATCCAGCAGAAACATGGACATAGAACCGAGAAGCCTCCATTGCTAAGATAAGGAGGTCTTGACAATGGAGAAGGGGGGCGGCTACCCAGAAAACTGTCGATCACACAGTTCTTCTAGCGGGAGATTTCTTGCTCGAGTAGCCCAGAAGGGCAAAGGCCCACCTATCGTTGATAATGGAGGGAGGTACGAAGTGCAGGGAAAGGCCAGAGTTGGAGGGGTGGGAGGGGAAGGAAGAGGAGGCAACAGAATTCCAAGGTTTAGGGAGGACAAAGGAAGGAGGAACGAGAGAGGGTGAAGCGCCTGGAGAGGAGATGACGTTGGGGGGGAGGGAAGGGGAAGGAAAGGTTGCAAGGGGGAGGGAGGAAGAGGGAGGGAGGTTCCGACGGTCCCAGCCATCAAAAAGAGGTCAGACATGAGGGTGGGGGGAAGATCAGGGAGGCATGGAAGAGGGTCGCTGTCCTACCCTCTTTCTCTTTACTGCCTCATGTGTTTGGTTTTGTGTGTTTTGTGCACAACTTACATTCACATTCTAATAAATTGTTTCCTCGATCCACGAAGTGATTTTCCGGGTTTCCCTCTTACTAAAAAGGGCTGTGGGTGTTATGATCCGGTTACCCAAAAGTATTTTGTTAGTGGTAATGTGTCCTTTTAGGGCACTTCTTTTTTCTTTTTTTTCTTCCCAAACATCTTACTTTGGGGACGAGTGGACTACTACTGAGCCTCCTCCCATTCCCAGTCTGAGCATTTCCTACGTTAGACTGGCAGGGTCTTTTTCCCTTATTTTATATACAATTGGACGTATGACCATAGTTGTTAAGACACCTAGGCATCTTTGTCTGGATTGGCACCTTGGTCGCTAGGCGTCGTGACAACTATGCGCAAAACTATAGCCTACTTCAATTGATGCGAGAATTCAAATCCTCCAGTTCGTTTTTCATCTTAGTAACCAATGATCTGGTCCGAATAAGGTTTTTGAGAATCAAAGATCGAGAAGAATCAAGACATTTATTCAATATGAGTAATGCAAAGACAAGTATTATCAAGTATGAAAGAATGGGTTACCAGTAGCAAGAGCTGATTTTGAACCAGTGGCTTGAGGCAGCAGTATCCAGGGTAAAATGAAGATGAGGTAGAGGCACCTAAATTGTTGGTAGTAGCAAGCAGGTTTTGAAGAGCAAATATTACACTAGCCGGAATGGAGGAATAACTTTCGCTAGAGAGACCAGCTGTTGAGATGGGGCAGTATTCGCTTGTTGGCATTGAAAGCACCACTCAATGATGTGCCATTGCATTTGCAATGCAAGCGACAACATTTTTTTCTTTGAGTTCAAATTAGATTCTGGTTGAATGAGAACAAAACTATATTTCCAGAGACAAATGGACCAAGTTTAAAGGCAGACTGCTGACGTGTTTCCTCTTGCATGACCATAGCCATTGCCTCATCAACAGAGGGAAGATCTTAGGTTGAATGGAGCCATGAAGGAGAGAACATGATAAAATCTGCTCGAAGGCCCATAAGAAGAAAGACATTTCTGTGTGTTCAAGGACGACAGCCGTTTCACCAGAATGCTAAGGAGTCAAGAGTGCCATCTAATCCCAAATGGCGCACAACTTAGGGTAAACATTATGCACTGATAGATCATGCTGACAAATCTCATGGAAATCTTGTTCAAGTTGAACAGTGGTCAGCAACAAGAATATACACCTCTTCGAGCATGTGCCACTTTGGTAATTCCAACGATTTGTTTAAGCCATACAAATTGTGACCTGGATCTCGCAGACATTTCAATTCCAGCGAATGATGATGCTATCGCTTCAATCCGATTAATTCTTAACAAATTAGAATCCACAATTTGTGAGGCCGTTCGAGCTATATAAGAAATTGTCAATTAATAGTAAGGTAAATCAATTACTTCGGGAACTCCATATATTTGTTAATTTTTAATTCCCTGTAATGACTTTGTCAGTCCAAAGCTATGACATGCTTGCCTTAGATCCTTGTGTTTTCACTCATATGTCAGTTATGAGACACATTTTAACTCACTCACCATCTAAACACCCATTCTTGCTTAGTTTTAACTTCAATTGGATAATCTAAAATGGGTGACATACACATGAATCGAATTTCAAATGACTCTCATACTGGAAATACTGCACTGCAGTGGAGTGGTTTTTACCGACCACAATCATGGACCAGGATATCATACGGAATCTAGTGAAGTTCAGTTACTTTTGGAGCCTAAAAACTTACATCTCCAACAAGAATCACAACATATAAACACTCAATAATATTCGAAATTATATCTTCTCTTTAGGGATTGCGGACATATTGAAGTAAGAAAAACAACTGTAATGTAAGAAACACTAATAGGACCACCAATAGGACTAATATGAGAGAATTATACATCATAATAAACAAAAAAAAGGGTATACCCAGTGCATGAGGCTCCTGCCACTGCTGGGTCTAGGAAAGGTCATAATTGTATGCAGTATTACCCCACTTTGCGGAGAGGCTGTTTACCGACTCAAACCTGCGACCACTAGGGCACAATGGAGCAACCTTACCATTGCACCTCGGTCCACCCTCAGTTATACATAATCAACTAGTTATTTTATTTCTTTCTACTCCAGCAGCTAAGCTAGACTTCAACATGTGAGTTTGGTTGCAATACAGGCATCCACCAGTTGAGCTATTCAATAAACCCAGTTGATTACTTACGAAGAAGTTTATATGCAATAAAACAAGGGAAGAGATAGAGAGAAACCTGATCTAACACAGCATCGGTACCCAATTCATCTTTATCCTTTAACTGCTTGAGTAAGTCAACAGCAGAACTAAACCAAATAATGCATAAGTGTAAGGAGAAAGAGATAATATGAAAGCAAATACATAGAAAAGTAGAGAATATGGCATCAGTGCACCTCAGATGCTTGTATCGGATACAATATTGCACAACTCTGCCACACCCATCAAACCACATGACAAGGTCATTCAACTCCCTGAGCAGCTCAAACATTCTACTCAACTCCCCTTCAGTTTGAATGTGTTCCTATCAATAGGGAAGAAAGAGCAAAATATAAAAGCATTACAAGTGAGCCAGTAGGTAGAACTAACATTCATGAATAGTAATATAAAAAAATGGTGATAATAATAAGATGTTTCTTGTTACAATGAGGTTTAAAATGGCCTTGGGCTCCACAATACAATCAGCTTGCTTTATTTCTTCATATATTTTAAGCGCATCTACTGTTTGCCCAGATGTGGCAAGAGCTGATACTAACACACTCTTAATTTCATTTATGTTCTTCACTGGAATCCCTTGCTCCAAGACCACCTATTACCAAAAAGGATGAAATAAAAAATCAAGTCAGATAATTTTCATCAAGTATTAAATAAAGCCATGGATCATGGTGAAGATTGCTAAGAGCAGCATGGTTCCTACCCATTAAGAAACTTGAAAATGGGGGAGGGGCATACAGTATTTGCAAAAAAAAAAAA
>NC_056569.1:18834818-18835180 GCF_013358625.1 Macadamia integrifolia
GGGTAAGGGATACAAAGCATCATATAATTATGAAAACACAGCAAGAATATTGCAGATTTGATTCAATGGAGAGGAACATCAAGATGAATGATCAAGGACTCCTATGTATAATACAATTGTACTTTTGCCTATTTAACTTCTCCATATTAGAGCCAGCCACTTACGATATTTTTTTGGATGAATAAAATAATCCATTACCAAGAGGAAGAATATACAAAAGAGGGGGGAGGGGGGGAAGGCTTAAGCCAACAAGGAAAAGCCTACCCGAGGGGGATCAGGAAAAAACAAAGCTGCACATAGCAGCAGCAAAACAAATGAAGCAGCCTTGCTGCAACAAGAACAAACAAAGGGGGGGGGGGGGG
>NC_056569.1:18835200-18835457 GCF_013358625.1 Macadamia integrifolia
CCAGCAGCAATCTCAAGAAGGATGGATGAGGTCAACCTGCAGGTTCCAAGAAGCTTTGATGTGAGAATTTTTTGGGGTGGAAGGAGAGGGGTGAGGGTGAAGGGCATGAAGTCTCTGGGCTTTAGGTGAACGTTCCTGTTTTTATCACTTTCTGGAGAAGCATGTTCTGTGGCCACCTTGGAAAGCACATAGAAGCATGCTTATATATCATAATGGATGTTTCCCCTAGCTTTCACAATGTTTCAAAATAATTAAAA
>NC_056569.1:18835477-18842419 GCF_013358625.1 Macadamia integrifolia
AAAAAAAGGAAAGAATCATATATAAAAGTTTAAAAAATTGCTACAGTATCATTAAAGCTCCCTAAGTTCTAGAATTTACACAGGAGGCCAACATGTTTATGAGGATTCTTCATTTCCACTACTTGCCTGAATCAACAACTTCAACCTTGGGCATGATAGAACCAACTTTTTTTATGGGAGGAGAGAAAGAAGAGGGGGAGAGGGGGAGAGGGGGAGAGGGGGAGAGGGGATCACAAGCTACAAAACACAGGGCAAGGGCCCAGAGCCACACAAGGAGGATACATCAAAGGGGGGGATAACTGAGACAGGGAGACCCCAGGACACAATAGTGAGCCTATTCCTTGGGTTGCTAGCAACAGTGCGATGCAAATGGCTAAGGCAACCAAGTTTGGAGCTAACATCAAAGAAGATGGCTTTCCAAATCTTATCAAACAAGTGGGAGTTGGAACTCCATCTACGCAGATTGCGCCCCATCCAAATATGACTGATCGTAGCACAAAAGGCAAGCTTCTTGGCTGTACCAAAAATAGAGAGCCCTCGGAAGGTCATATCCACCTAGATCCATTCTCTACTCAATGGAATGACAGGTCGCGGGAAGGCCAACAAAGACTGAGGAGGAGAAGGGGTAAGAGAAGAAAAGATGATCAACATCTTCAATGCCATTCCAACAGAGATAGCAGGCACGGGGGACCTGGATGTGACGGTAGAGGAAAGACTGCGTGGGGAGGCAATAGGAGAGAGCACGTCACACAGTGAAACTGTGGCGGTGGATGTGGCCTTTAAACCATAAGGTGTTTCTCCAAGGAATAAGAGGGTCTCTGAGCCGAATGAGGTCCCATGTAGACTCCGACGAGAACCGCCCCAATGAGGTTGGGGTCTAGAGGATAAGATCATCTCTACCTCTGTGGCTCGGGGGAACGAGGGGAAGGGAGGCCCAGAGATCAACAAGAGGGGGAGTCCAAATGCCATGAGTCAGAATGGAGGAGAATTTGGCAGGACGGTTCAGACCAGACGAGTAGATAATCTTAGGAGTGACCAAAGGAAGGAGAATACCAGAAGGGTGCCATGGGTCAAGCCAGAGAGAGGTCATGGTACCATTGCCAATGGAGCAAGAGATAGCACCCATGGCGGTAGGCTTAGAGAAGAGGATTTTACGCCAGATCCAAGAGGCATCAGAGGAGGGAGAGACACACTAGATTGAGTTGGTTTGAGGGGGGCGGAGTAGACCTAAGAGACCTAGATATTGTTGCTCTTAGAGGCAATCTTCTAAATGAGCTTGAGAATGCTAGCACAGTTGACATCTTTAAGTCTCTCGAGGCCAAGCCCACTTTCGGATTTGGGAAGATAAATTTGATTCGAGCCAATAGGGTGAAGAAATTTGGAGGAGTTGGCACCTTTCCAAAGGAAGAAGCAGAGGAGACTCTCACTGGTTTAATAGCAGAGGCCGAGAGCACAAAGATACTAGTCCAGTAAAGGCACATGGATTGAAGAACGCATCGAATAAGCACAAGGTAACCAACATAGGAGAGGAGTTTGGCCTTCCAGAGTTGGAGCCTTTTCCTTAGCTAGTCAAGGATAGGGGACCAATGGTGGGTAGAGAGCCTAGAGGAGATAAAAGGATACCAAGATACTTGACAAGGAGCCAAGTGAGAACCCAGGGATCTAGAGGAGCGTCCTGGTGGGATCCGAAACACTGTAGAGAAAAGGGTGGATTTATGTAGGTTGATACAGAGGCTAGAGAGGGACTGAAAGAGATGGAGGTGATGGAGGCGGGATCCGCCTTGGAGAAGATCATGAGATCATTGGCAAAGGCGAGATGAGTGAGGAGAAGGGGTTTGCATTTTGGGATGGGGGAAATAAGATGAAGGTCAGTGGAAGATTGAATAGAGCGGGAGAGAACCTCGATGGCAATGGAGAAAAGGAAAGGGGAAAGGGGACAACCTTGCCTAATACTAACCGAGGAGGGGAAGTATCTGGACAGGATGCCATTGATGAAGACTAAGGAGGAGGGGGAGGAGATGTAAGAGAGGACCCAACGAACAAAAGAGGGCGGAAAGGACATCTGAATCAAGACTCTAGAGAAGTAGTCCCAATGGATAGAGTCAAAAGCTTTATGGATGTCAATCTTAAGCAGAGCAGCAAAGGAGTTTTTGATCAAATCCTCTGACAATATTGTGGCAAAGAAATGATATTATCAGCAATGTTTCTTCCCACAATGAAGGTAGATTGATTGGGACTAACAAGGGAGTCAATGACTTTCCAAATTCTGTTCGACAAAATTTTAGCAATGAATTTGTACAAGAGATTGCAAAGAGAGATGGGCATGAATTCAAATAGGGAATCAACCCCCTCTTTTTTGGGGATAAGATAAAGGAAGGTGAGATTGATCCCTTTAATTTGGCAGGGGTTGAGAAAGAAGCTTTTGCTAGTAAGGACGAGGTCAGAACGGATGATGTGCCAGCAGGCAGAGAAGAATCCCATGCTGAAACCATCCGGCCCAGGGGCTTTGTTGGACTTATGGGAGAGGACAACAACTAGGATTTCATCATCCGAAGGAATGGCCTGAAGGGAGGGGAGGAGATGGGGGGGGAACGAATTTGTTGAGGAGGTTTGGGGGATGGGAGGAGCAGGGGCTGCAGAAGGGGGTGCAGAAGATTGGAAAAGAATGAGGGTGCCTCATCTTTAATATCTTCAAGGTGGAGGAGGGGGGATCCAGCTTTGGAGATGAGCTTGGAGACGGAATTGGCATTCATCCTTGCTTTGAGAAACCCATGAAAGAACTTCTTTTAATGAATCTTCTCTTCTTATTCTTCCCGTGCCAACTTCTTTTAAGTACATGTCATTTCCTTTGAAGTATGACTTGATGTCTATAATGAGGGAATATCTCTAATTCCACTTAATGGCCTCACTTCAGGGATTGCTTCATAGCGCTGAGATTCCCAAATACAGATGTAATGATAGAGGAAATTCTTCTGAATTTTCATTCCCCAAAATCAAGGGTATGATGTTGAAATAATCAGCTAATAATTGGGCACTCACAATAATGAGATAGTATTTCAAATATGCTAAATTCAATGAAGCTAGTATCTACAGAGTTTCTTAAAATAAGAGTTTCTATAACAAAACATTTACATATCCATGTTAAAGAAAAAAGGAACTGTCAGAAGCAGTGCAGGATTATGTACCATAGGTGTTTGTATGCATACTTCTGCCATAGTGCCACT
Organism: Macadamia integrifolia; assembly: GCF_013358625.1. Classification (NCBI taxonomy): domain Eukaryota; kingdom Viridiplantae; phylum Streptophyta; class Magnoliopsida; order Proteales; family Proteaceae; genus Macadamia; species Macadamia integrifolia. The sequence continues at coordinate 18,838,702 of NC_056569.1, forward strand.
GCATTGCAAAGTCTGACCGTGCACTATCATGCGTCCCACTACCCATAACCCGAAGACACACTTTATGTGTCATTGCTGATTGCACACAAACCGCCAAGATAAGTGGCAAAGGAGAAAAGAGAAAATGCCTTCAGTGGGAGTAATTTATAAAGATTGACATGAGAAATTTTTAGCTAATAGAGGCATTTTATTTCAAGAGAAAAAATAAGGTACAAAGATATGAAAGAATATTAGTTGGATGGATTACTTGGGCTTTATCATCTGAATGGGGAGACTTTTCTTCTACTATCACGGAAAATCAATTTTGTTTTAAGAAAGGTAGATTTATGACAAAGGCTATTTATCTATTGAAGGGGCACATGGAAGGATATAGAGCCTATAAGAAGGATCTCTATATGGTCTTTATTGACCTAGAAAAATCCTATGACAGAGTCCCTAGAGATTTAACCCGGCATGTACTAGAGAAGAGAGGGGTGTCAAGTAAATATGTGGAAATAATCAAAGATATGTATGAGGGCGTGGTGACTAGTGTGAGAATTGTGGGAGGTTAAGGCAGGGAATTCCCAATTACGATTGGGTTACACTTGGGATCAACCTTAAAGCCTTTTTTTGTTTGCACTTATCATTGATGATTTAACCAAGAGCATTCAAGACAAGGTCCTGTGGTATACCTTCTTCGTTGATGATATCGTTTTGGTAGATGAGACAAAAACAAAGATTAACGCCAAGTTGGATTTATGGACATCAACCTTGCAAACAAGAGGTTTTAAGATAACTAGATCAAAGACGAGGTATATAAGGTGTAACTTTAATCACACCAGATGGATAACGATATGATGAAAATTGAAGAGAGAGAGACCAAAAAGTGACTATTTTAGATAACTTGGGTCAACCATAAATAAAGAAAGTGACATATCGTTATCCATCTAGTGGAATCAACCATACCTTTCTTTGCCTCATCCCCAAGAAAGAAGGTGCGGCTTTAATGAATGATTTCAGACCCATTTCTCTCTGTAACCTTCTCTACAAGTTCATTACCAAAATCCTCACCAATAGGATTCAGAAAGTTAGTAACTCTCTTGTGAGCCCTAATCAATCTGCTTTCATTGCTGGAAAGAGCATTGCAAAAAACATCATCCTATGCCACGAGATTGTTTGGGGTTTTGATCGAAATCCCACTCTTCTGCTGCCCTCCTTAGAATTGACATTCATAAGGCTTTTGACACATTAAGATGGGACCTCATCTCCAAAGTTCTGCTCCATATGTCTGTCCCTCCCTCCTTTGTCCATTGGACCCACTGCTACATTTCCACCCCCGGTTCTCTGTTTTGGTTAACGGAAGCCCAACAGGCTGTTTCCCCTTTGGTCATAGTATCAAGCAAGGATGCCTCCTTTCCTCTTTTCTCTTCTCCCTATCCCTGGAAATTGTCTCGTTCCATCCAATCTGCCGCTGACCTCCATCCCATCTCTCCTAACCCCAAATGCAAATCCCTTTGTCTCTCTCATCTCGATTTTACTGATGATATCATGATCTTCTCCAAGGCCGACCCCTTTCCATCTCCAATGTCATATGTCCTCTGTCCACTCCTTTGAAAGTCTTTCAAGTCTCAGTATTAACCTCCTCAAGTCGAGTCTCTTTATCTCGGGTGTCTCTACCAGGACCTAGGCTCATCTCTTTGGTATCACATGTTTCTCCTTGGGCTCCTTGCCTTTCAAACACTTGGGTCTCCCTCTCATCTCCTCTAGGCTTTCTGCTCATCATTGCTCCCCTATGCTTGATCTCCTGAGAAAAAGACTTTAGCTCTGGAAAGGAAAGCTCCTCTCCTATGCTGGTTGTCTCACCCTCATTAGATCAGTTCTCCAGTCCATGTACCTTTACTAGTTTGGCATTTTTGTCCTCCCTGCTTCTATTATCAAGTCCATTGAACAACTCTTTTGCTCCTTCCTTTGGAAGGGTTCTGGAAGGGTTCTAAGTTCCTCCATCTCCTTTGTTGGGACAAGGTCTGCCTCTCCAAGGCTGAAAGAGGCCTAGGACTTAGAAGAATCAAAGAGGTCAACTCTGTGGGTATTCTTCAGCTCATTTGGAAAATTGTATCTAAACAGAGAAGCATCTAAGTTGATTGGATCCATTCCTCCCTGCTTAATCACAACTCTCTCTGGACTGCCCCCACCCGTACTGATGCTTCTTGTATTTGGAGGAAAATTCTCAACCTCAGACCTTTGGCCCTCAATGCCATCTCCTTCTCTATTGGCAACGGCCAGTCAACCTCTCTCTGGTTGGATCCCTGGCACCCTTCCAGCATCCTTCCCTCCCTGTTCATTCCTAGGACCATCTACTCCTCTGGCCTTCCCAAATCTGCGCTTGTTTCCCTGTATCATTTTTCCCCAAGACTGGTCCCCCTGCCTCCCCCTCCTCTTGTCGACCTCTGATCTTCCCTCCCTCCACTCCCCCCAAGGCGCCGAGGAAGGGAAGACAAATGCACTTGGCTCCCCTCTTCCAATAGGATTTTCTCCTCTACCTCTGCTTGTCCTCGTCAGATCCTCTGGCCTCATGTCCCTTGGTGCAATCTCGTCTAGTTTAATAGCCACATTCCTCGCCATAGCTTCACTATTTGGAGATGCCTCTTCAACTAACTCCCAACCCAATCCTTCCTCATTTGCCGCCACATCCTTGTTAACTCCTCCTGTTGCCTTTGCCCCTTAGCTTAGAGGACATTTTGCACATTTTTTTCTCCTACCCCCTCTCTTCCTCGGTCTCAAAAATTGTCCTCTCTAGGTGCTGGCCCTCCAACGGACCTATTCTCCCTTTTGATAGGGAATGGATCTGGATTGACATAACCTTTGCAGGCTCCTCCACTTGTGTCACCATTGGAAAACTTGCTTTTTCTGCAACTATAAACCACCTCTAGATAGAACGTAACATCCATAGATGGTCATCCAATTGCCACTCTCCAAACAAGATTTGGATAGCCATCTTTTATGATGTTACCTCCAAAATCTAACCCCTTCATCCTCATCATGTCCCAAACTCCCTTAAGAACAGGCATATCATTGCCTCCTAGAACTTACTGATTGACACCATCCCTATACTTGATGTCCCCCACTTTCCTTTTTTCCTCCCCTTTGTTGCTTGCCTCCCCCCCAAAAAAAAAACTTTGGATGTATCCCCTTGATCTGCTGGTTTGGTTTTCTTGTTGCTTTGATGTAATTGCTCCCCCCGGGTTGGCTTTTTCTTGTTGGCTTAAGCTTCCCCTCCCCCACTCTCCCCTTTGTATGTCCTTCTCGCCTTTGGTAATAAATTAATTTATTTATTTATCCAAAATAAAAAGGTGACATAGAGGACAATGTTTCACAAAGGTTAAAATGGGGTGGATGAAGTGGAGAGGTGCGATCGGAGTGTTGTGTGACCGACGTATTCCTTTAAAGCTTAAAGGAAAATTCTATAGGAGTGTTGTATGACCGGGTATGATGTACAGGGCATAATGTTGGGCAGTTAAGAAGTGTTATATAGATAAGTTACATGCATAGTTATCACGGCGCCAAGCATAGTTGTCAAGGCGTCGCCTTGGCGTCCAAGTGTTTTTTTAGGGCCAGGGCGAGGGACGCCATTGCTGAAGTATAAAAGGTGGTCGCCTTTGGTATCAAGGCGTCTCCTTTGGCGCCTTGGACGACTTGTTATGAAAGGCGACCGCCTTAGTTTTTTTTTTTTTTTTTTTTT
>NC_056569.1:18842930-18858176 GCF_013358625.1 Macadamia integrifolia
TTCCTCTGCATCTGGTTTTTTTTTTTCCCCTCTGATGTTCTCAAATGCTGTAATCTGTACAGAAAAAATATAGATTACTTTTGATTTATGTGATAACCATGCTTTTTCTGTACAAAACATTTTCCCCTGCAAGTATACATAGACTGTAATCTGTAATTTTATATTATGAATTTATAATTGCATGATTATTATTGTTGTGCATTAGTGTTGTGCATTAGTGCATTAGTGTTGTGCAATGTGCATTAATGCATTAGTGCATTAGTTATTATTTTTTAGATTGTAAAGTGCATTGTACAGTGATATGCTTTTTCTTGTTTTTTGTTACTTAGTTTCTCTTGTTGTTGTTCCTTATGTTTGTGTAGTGCTGTAGTTTATTCAAATAGATATGGCTACTAGTGGTAGTGGTGGGCCATCTACTAGCACTGGCGCATCAACATATGATCCAAGCAATGATCCAACTAGGAAGGCCAAATCAAAAGACCCCGGGTGGAAGTATGGATATTGTCCAGATCTTAATGATAAGAACTTAGTGCGATGTACACTTTGTGGAAAAGATGCCAAAGGAGGAATCAAAAGGCTTAAGCAACATTTAATTGGTGGGTATGGAGATATATCAAAGTGCCCAAAGACAACTGCAGCAATCGCTAGAGAAATGCATGAAGCTATCATGCGAAATCAGAAGAGGAAGCCTGATGTATTTGATGAGGATTATTCTGTTGGTCATCAGGAGGGAGAGGATTTGCCTGAAGAGATAGAAAGTGGAGGGCAACTCCAGTCTGGTGTACCAAGGCCCCCAACTATAGACTCCTCAATAAAGAACCTTGGACCAAGTTCTGGGACATCTTCCAAAAGGAATAAAGCTAATGTTATTACACAAGTGGCAGTAAAGGGTCCGATAGATTCTTATATTAGACGGACTCTTGAAGAAATAGTTGGTGAGAGGAGGTCTAAAGGTTCTACCCAGACAACAATACAAAGCAGTTTAAGATCAAATGCAGACAGAAAGAAAACTAATGCATATGTTGCAAAATGGTTTTATGAAGCTGGCATCCCATTCAATACTGTCAAGTTAAGGAGCTTTGAGGAGATGGTTGAATCCATTGCACAGTTTGGGTCAGGATATAAGCCCCCTTCTTACCATGAGTTGAGAGTGCCCTTGCTACAGGATGAAAAAGCTCAGATTGACTGTATCAAGAAGAAATATGAAGATTATTGGAAAAGGCACGGGTGCACTCTTATGTCTGATGGGTGGACTGAGAAGAGAGGTAGACACTTGATAAATTTCCTTGTCAATTGTCCATTGGGGACTTATTTTATGGGCTCTGTAGATGTATCTAGTGAGTCTCAATATGCAGCCATGTTATTTCAGCTGCTTGATAGTAAAATTGAAGAAATTGGGGAGGATAATGTGGTACAAGTAGTTACAGACAATGCAGCTAATTATGTTGCAGCTGGTAGAATGTTGATGGAAAAACGGAGTAAGCTTTATTGGACTCCTTGTGCAGCTCATTGTTTGGACCTCATGTTAGAGGACATTGGCAAGTTGAAAGCTTATAAAACAACAATAGAGAGGGAAAAAACAATGACAAGTTTTATCTACAGACATTACAAACTTGTTGATGCTTTGAGGAAAAAGACAAATGGAATAGATCTGGTGAGGTCTGGAGTTACAGATTTGCTACCTCATTCTTGACACTACAAAGTTTGTACAAGAACAAGGATGCCTTGAAGCAATTATTTGTATCTGATGATTGGAATAGTTCTAAGTTGTCCAAGACAGAGGCAAGTAAGAAAGTACTTGAGACAATACTTGCACAAACATTCTGGAACAGTGTACTAGATTGCTTAAGAGCATCCCAACCAATTTTAGTTGTCTTGAGGTTAGTAGATGGTGATGAGAGGTCTGCATTGCCTGAAGTTTATTTGGCAATGGAAACAGCAAAAAAAATATAAAAGTAAATTTTGCCAACAAAGAACGGTCATGGAAGAAGGTGTTAGTAATTATTGATGATCGTTGGGAGGTCCAAATGGATCAACCTTTATATGCTACTGGCTTTTACCTACATGCTAGCAAATATTTTGACTACATCAATGATGAGAGACTCCCTTTTGAAGAATCATGTAAAATACAAGATGCATTCATGTCAGTTATTGAAAGAATGGTGCCCGACTTAACTGTGCAAGACAAGATCATACGTGAGTCTCAATTGTACAGAAAATGTGAAGGTAGCTTTTCAAGGAGTTTGGCTTTTAAACAACGGATAGCCTGTGAAGGAGCATTGGATCCTAGTAAGTACTAAGTATTTTTTTTTTTTTAAATTTTAATAAGTATTTAACAATATGTGTATCTAATTTTTTCCTTATATATAGTCTCTTGGTGGCAAACACATGGATCTTCGGCCCCTACGCTTCAACAATATGCAATACGCATATTAGGCCTTTGTTGCTCCGCTTCCGGTTGTGAGCGCAATTGGAGCACATTTGATTTTGTATGTATGATCTTGTATATTAGTTTGTAATTATACTTTTTACATCTATTTCTTGACTTAAATAAAGAGTATTTATGGATTCAGATTCACACCAAGAAGAGGAATAGACTAGAACATCAGCGCTTGAATCAAGGATTAAAGTATCGGTATCGGTCGCCATATCGGTCGGCCAAAATTAAGATACGTATCAGAGAGTATCGTATCGTATCGGAGATACACTAAAAGACGCTAAAGATACACACATAAATGGATAGGAAACATTTTTTTAAACACTTTTGCATAAAGAGTTTGTTAAAAAAAACTATTGATAACATGTATTATGCATAAACACTAAATTGAGGGTATTGTACTAAGAATTCAAGGTTTGTAGTTGTCCCATAAATGTAAAATCCTTGTTCCCAACCTTGATTTCCACTTTAGTTAGAGAGAAATATGGCTGACAGCAACTTTGGAACAAAACCCCTTCAAAAAATCGTGGGTTTACTGAAAAATTACCATCTTGGCCATATATGACATTAGCGCACTGCTCATCGTAGAATAAACCGATACCCCACCGAAATGTATCGATATATATCGATACTCACCGATACGTGCCAATATATACCGATACGTACCGATCGATACATACCGATACTCACCGATACGTACCAATACATACCGAAACGTACATTTTACCTCAATTTTATAATTTTCATAGTCGTATCGAGGCATATCGTATCGTATCGTATCGATGTATATCGTATCGGTCGGCTAAATTTAAGATACGTATCGGAGGGTATCGTATCGGTATCGGTATCGGAGATACTTAAAACCATGGCTTGAATGATCTAGTCTATATCCAATATAATCGTCGGCTTCATTCAAGGTTCCAAGAAAGAAAAGAAAAGGGCAGCAATTGTGATCCATTAATTCTTGATGAAATGAATTGGAGTAGTGAATGGATAACAGGGGATCAAGAAGATGGAGATTTAGTCCATCCTGGAGACGACCTCACATGGGGAGATGTTGATAGAGCAGTTGGTGCATCTACATCGGTGGGGGGTCGTATTTACCTAAGAGGGCTCAAGGATCAACAAGTGCAGCCAATATTTGCTACACACGTCGTGGTAGGGGAAGGGCCACTATTGAGGAATCGTCAGATGATGAAGTTGAAGAAGAGGTCCACGATGTGGTGCGTGATGATGAAGATATTGAAGAAGACTTTGGTGATGGGCCAACTGATTCTATGAGTCAACAACAACAGGAGGGAGAAGAAGTAGATGTTGATTTGTTAGCTTGATTATGGTTAAACAAGAACAAAGTTTAGCTTGATGGTTTATTTTGTTGTTTTAAAATTTATACTTTAAAGCTTACTAAAGTTTAGCATTTTGGTTTATTTTTATGTTTCTCAATTTCCATTAGGTGTTTTTAATTCTCCCCAGATAGGATTGAAACCCATAGCCTATCACCTATCATGAGTCATAACTCATATATTAAGGAACAAGGTTTCTCTTGTTGCTCAGTGTTTTAGTATCACTAACTTATATGTATTGATTGACAGGGGGTTAAACATTAAAATATCATGGTTTATGGACTCATGGTCTATGATGGACTTTGTGGATCTCGTTTTGGGCATCATAGAGGTAAGTATATCTAACTACATACTTAAATACTTAAATATTATATTATTTATAATATTTCATTAGGAATTATATGTTGTTATGCCTTTTGTTTTATTTATAGCTTTTTTTTTATGAATAATTTTTTTATTTTTTGTTGTGTTTTCTCATGTTAGAAAATATATCACTTTGCAATTTGCATTGATATGAATTTCATGTTGAATGTTGATTCTTGTCTCTTGATGTTGCTTAAAGTGTGTACTTTTTTCCCTTTATGTTGCTTAAAGTCGTGCTTCTTGTATTTTGATATAACTTAAAGGCTTGATTTTTTACAAGCAATTTAAAATTAAGTATATCATTGTTATACAATTATACTAGATATTATAGATATATTAAAAAAATAGTAACGTCTTTTTTTACGCCGTATTCGCCGTAAGGCGGGCGCCTTCTCGCCTAAGTGCTTAGACAACCCTCCATCGCCTTGGCTCGCCTTGGCACCGTGACAACTATGGCGCCAAGGCGAACCCAAGCGTGGAGGGCTGCCTAAGCCTTTAGGTGACAAGGCGCCTGGCCTAAAGAGAACAAGTGCTATATTTTATTTTCACTTTTTTCTAACATTATTCAGTATCATATACCTTACATCATAAAAAATCAACATTAAGCCACATTAAGTCATTAAAAATCAACACTAAGCCACATCAAATCATCAAAGATCAACAATAAAATCACATTGAGTATTAAAAAATCAACATTTTGAGAAATGCTCAAGTTCTATAATAAGTTTTACTGGTCAAATGATTTTATTTTTACATGAGACCTTTTGTATTAGGTATATCACAAAACAGTTTTCCAACAAGTCTACAATTACTTATATCTGAGTTCTAATGACAAAGTTACGTTCCAGTCAAACTTATTTTAAAGTGCTTGAATATTGTTAAAATTTTCTGAATGAAAATAATTTTAAATACATTTAAACAAAAGATTATTTTACCGAACGATTGGTTTTTAGCAATGTTTTACCATAATAAGATTTATAAAATCTTCAAAATTGAGAAAAACCCCAGCATTTGAAAGTTGAAAATAACCACAAAAAAAAAATTCAGTTTTTGCTTTAGGACAAGGGGTTGACTTTTTATCCTTTTGGAATTTGGGTTTTAAACTATGTTTTTTAGATTCAAATAGGGGGTATTTTCTTATTTATGAATAATATCTTAAGTAAATGTTAACTTATTCAAATGATATTTGGCATAAAGAAGTAAACAAATATAAGGCCACATGCAATGCAATAGGGCGACAATGGCTTGGACCCAGACAAACCGCTTAAACGCCAAGGCGTTTCCTTGCAACTATGGTTGTGTGTAGTAGAGATGAAGATGTTAATATGGATCTGTGGTAAAAATAGGACGGATAAAGTAAGGAATGAACATATAATAGTTGATTTGGGAGTTGCCCCAATCAATGATAAGCTTTAAGAAAATCTGATGCAGATTAATCACCAAAATAGGCTTGTTTTATTAGGAATAAGCCTAGGGTTGGGTACCATACATGTTGGGCCTTTGATCCCATATATTTTGAGTGTAATAGGCCACTTTTATAGGTCTAAAAGAGGGGCTCTAAGGATGCATACGGGATTATTAGTTAGTTTCCTTTTCACTAGTTTCTTTTTTTTATTTGGGCTTTGATGGGGTTAATTAGTTTCTAATTTCAGTACCTAGTTAGTTTCTAATTTCAGTACTTCTTATTTCCTAGTTTCTATATCCAGTTTTAGTAACTAGAGGACTTTCTATTTTGTAAGTTTCCTATTTCAGTTTTAGTAACTACAGTTTAGTTTCTAAATTGTAACCCATCATTATTATAAATAAAGGAGAGGGCTCCCATTAAGCCCCAAGATTTATACAAACAAATTGCCTACTGCTGCTGCTGCTGCTGCTGCTGCTGCTATGTCTCTGCTGGGACTGCTGTGTGTGTGATCATAGTGGAAGGGAGTGGTGTTTAATCCATTCGATACTCTGCGATGTGAAGCCCCAGTGGTCTCTTCAAGTTTTATCTTTCTTCTTTCAATTGTCTTTGCAAGGTTCTGCAGACCAGGTACAGATCTAATCTATTTTTATTTTTGGGTTTAAGAAATCCTGATTTCTCTCCTACCGCTCCTATTCTGTTATGAAGTTCCAGCCATCCGATAGCTTTGGAATTTTGATCGATGGTTAGACCTGGTTAGAGGGTGGTTCGACCCTGGTTCGAGGTGCATCAGACCAGTGGATTAGTACTTAGTAGTTATGGACATTACTCCTATTCTGGACGATTCTGTTTTCTGCCCAGAATTATGATTCTCTCGGTACTGTGTTGTTACTGGTTGCTGATCATATACTTCACTGTTTATGCCTGTTAGTTGATGAGTTCAGCCCCTAAAACCTTGGCTGTTATTCTGCTACAGAATTTCTGAGTTGTTGAAATCGATTGCAAGTATCATATTCTGTTATCTCAGTTTTTACTACTATACTGTCGTTGATTTGTTTGGGAGATGCTTCGGTGTTCTTTAATTAAAAGTTCCTACAATTGAGACTTGGTTACTCCCTTATTCTAGTCTACATTAAAGTCGTTCAAGGTGCTATGGTCCTATGAACATGTTCAACGGAGGCCTAGGGATGCCCCAGTAAAGAGGAGTGATCTGATTCAGATTGAAGGAGCTAAGGAGTTAGGAGCAGGCCTAAACTGAACAAAGGAGAAGTGGTGAGGAATGACATGCATAGTCTAGGGATTGTCCCAAGTATGACCTCAGATAAAGCCGTTTAGAGGGCAATGATCCATGTAGCCGACCCCATTTAGCTGAGACTTTCCTGACTTGCTAGTGTTGTGCTATTTACTCTCATTTTGCCTTTCCTTTTGTTTTTGCATGGATCCATATAGCCGACCCCATTAAGTTGGGATAAGGCTGAGTTTTTTGTTATTGTCATAATATACGTTTCTACATGCTCATAAGATAAGTTTAGTTACATAAATGAGTCATCACCTTATTAGAAAGAATGCCTTCACCTTATTAGAAAGAATACCTGTTTTGCCTTCTCATACTGTCCACAATGAACATATGCATTTATGAGTGCCATGTAAATATGCTTTGTTGCTTGAACTCCAGCATGTTGCATTTCTTCACAATACTGCAAGCAGTTCACAATTGGAATATCTAGATTCTTAGCGAGGCATATCCCAAGTAGTGGATTCTCTAATTGTACCAACAGCAGTATGCCAATAGTATTGTTGACAGCAGAAGGCATTGCACATTTTCCCAATAAAAACATATATATTCCACAGTAAGTTGCATAAAGTAAACCAAAGATTGGGTTGATCTAATTTACTGCAGAACTATTCAGTAGGATATAACCTCATGTATACCCAGGAAAAAGACTTCTATATGTCAATCTCAAGACGAGAAGAGAATTCTGACACTACTGTTAACCCAACATGAAAACAATACAAAGTTAATATATGTCTTAATAGAGTTGAGGCCTTGAGGGTTGTAAGCTGACAACCCTGTTCAACCCAATAGCCTTTTAAATGTAAGAATGCCAACATTTTTATCTGTAGTTTGTATGCATGAGATTAGGAGGTAAACGCATCTCATTTTCATTTTCAAAAGAAATTTCAACTCCACGAATTTGAAATAGGTCAGATTCTAACATGGCAGAAACAGGACATTGACCTGAAACCCAAGAACATGAAACTAAGAGGATCTAAAATTATCTATAGACACAAGTAGCTGTGGAAGGTTTACCAGAACAGGATCCACTTATCAACAGATTTTGTTAGGGCTTGAATTCACAGACATGATTAAAAATGGGTTGTGTTTGGGATGAGGCAAATTTGATACAATCTTAGCACAGCCCATTTACCTACAAGGCTATAACAAGGACAGAGGAGGAGAGAAGTAGAGAAAATTTTGCTCCATGAGGAAGTTCACATTTTTTTCCTCCCACAATCAAACTTCAACACTCTCCCATATTCCTCATATTAATTAAATTCCCTACCCGCTTATAAGTTTCACAATCTTTTGACTGTCAATCACTATATTTTCCCATTTCACACATGCCCTAGGGGCTTCAACAGTTCAGCTATAAGTTTCTCTAAGACAATTCAAAGGTGCGCGCAGATCCAAGTATTCAATGGGTTACATTTAATTATAATTGCAAAACATGGAGGTGGTGGACATATAAACATGAATAGATTGCAATCCGACAGCTTTTGCTCGCCAAGGTGCAATGATAACTACGGTCTAAAATTTGACATGTTACCTGTTAGAAGTCTACCGAGAGAAAGGAATCTACCGCAAGTCGCAGATTCCTCCCTTGGGTTTTCCTAGTCCTATTAGAATTGTGGATTTGGCTTTTCCTAGTCCCATTAGGATTATGGGTTTTCCTAATTCTATTAGGACTGTCCTAGTCCTATTAGGACTGAATATAATTAGAAGTTGGAAATTAGTATTAGTTTCCTATTTTGTTCTTTTCTATTCCCTGAAGGACTTGTAATAGCTTTCCTTCCTATTCCTAGAGAACTTGTAATAGCTATTCCATTTAATGAATGAAGGCAGCCACAATCAAATTGATTGGGACTCCCTTTGCTCCACAATCGCAGGTCTCTCTTTCTATCTCTTTTTCTTATCATCTCTTTACATGGTATCGGAGCAGGTTATTTTTAACTGATTGTCTCATTGATTTCCCGTTTTGAGAGTCGATTTGGATTTCCGTTTTGAAGAAGGAAACCCTAGTTCATCAAAGAAGAAGAACTAGAGTTTCATATACTGAATACGGAAGATTGGTGTATAGGTTTTTTTATGTAGATTGTGTATGATAATCATCCGTGATTATCGTTTGTGCGGCTGGTCAACTTTATTGTCGCTGCTATTTTGTTTGAATCACTATTTGATGTGATCGTTTTCTAATCCTGCTGCTTGACGCTATGGTTCTTTGTGCTAACGATGGCGATGTTGGTGTTTGCTGATTTACTAATTCTTCGATGGACAAGGTTATGCTAATTTCTGCTTGTTGAAGAAGCTCCGATTGTAGTCTATGGGTTTCCTTGGATTGTGTTGTATGACTGTCGAAGATGAAGATTGTCTACTGATTTCTGATGGAATTGATGATTTATGTGTTGATTTATTTCTCTTTCATTTGCTGATTTTCTGATTTTGTTTTGGAGTTGTGGAGTCGTTGAATTGGGTTGAAGGAATCCATCTCGAGCTGGAATTTCCCCTTTGTTTTACTGGCTTTCTGGTTTCGTGTTTGTTAAGTTATCGTTGGTTCTTCACTTTGATTGTTGATGCACTTAGTTGGACAATTTATTTGATTATATGTTCTGATTTGCGACCGTGAGGGGGAGATTGTCATTATTATATGCTCAAGTCATCAGTTGAAGTCGTATTTGCTCATGTGTCTCCTCAGCAACAATTTTATCTTTTTAAATATGGTATATTCAGCAACCTGATGTTGCTTGGTTTGGGGAGATCTCTATTGGGCTCGTGAGTGCTTTTGTTGTAGCTATTAGGAGCTACAGTTACTATTGGAGTGCCTTATTTGGAAGGTCTTTTGATTTAGCTGTTGGATGCTACACTTTTACTGGAGTGCCTTCTTTGGAAAGGGCTTTTGGTGTTGCTGTTGTTCGTTGCTATTGGACTGCCTTCTTTGATAAGGGCTTTCGTTGGTATTGGAGTGCCTTCTTTGGAAGGGCTTTCATTGCTTTTGGAGTTTCCAATGGCTTTACGATGGTTGATTGATGTTCTTTCTATGCTCGTTGGAGTTCTTGTTGGCCCAAGCTAAAGCTTTCTGTTGCTATGTGTATAGTCCAGCTTGAAGGGGAGTGTCAGAAGTATATCAATAGAAAGGAGTCTAGCACAAGCCGCAAACTAGTCCCTTGGGTTTTCCTAGTCCTATTAGGATTGTGGGTTTGGGTTTGGATTTTCCTAATCCTATAGATGTAGAATTGAAGACATATACCTGAAGAGGGAAGAGGGTCAACCACCACCACAGTGGCTGAGGTCGATCAAGGCTGTTTCCAAGCCCCACGGCTTGGGTATTGATGGGGATTTAGCTTGGATTAAGTTTATAAATTAGTTTCTAATTTTAGCTTCTAATTTCAGTCCAATATTAGTTTCTCATTCCAGTCTATATTTAGTTTCTTTTTTCATTAGTTTACAAATCTCAGTTTTTAGTAACTACATATTAGTAGTTTTGTTATTTCAGTTTTAGTAACTTTGAGTTACCAATATTTGTAAACACTCCCCATCATTATAAATAAAGGGAAGGGGCTCTTTTATGCCCCACGATTTTATGAATAACTATATGCTGCTGCCGCTGCTTTCTCCCTGTGAGTTCGCTTTGTGTTTGATCAAAGTGTGGGTTGGTGTGTGATCCGACGACTCCTTGCGGCATGAAGTCCAGGAGGTCTACTTCAAGCTTTATTATTCTCTTAAGTTCTTCAGTATTTTCAAGGTTTAACGACACTACAAATCAGGTACACTTAATTCTGAATCTGCCCAGAATTTTCTGCAAAAACAGAGCATTCGGCCCTACTGGAAGAACCAGTTCCAGTTGTCGGATGGTTCTCAATTTTTGGTCGAATGTTCCCCCCGTCCAATTAGGGTTCGACCCAAATTTTGGCTGATTCTGTTCATCCAGTTGTGAGTTATTAAAAATCAGTGTTCTTGTCTTTTAGTGATCTGCTGTGTCCAGAATTGAAGTTGACTGCTGTGTTTGAAGTGTTACTATTGTCTTAGACTTTTGGTTCATTGTTTACTGTTGATTTGAACCAATATGAGCTATCTGAAGTCCCTGATATAATTATCTGATAAATTCTGTTCTGTCCTAATTGATACTGATGGTCTGAGATCGATGGACTGCTGAACTGTTACTGTCCTGTTATGGTTTGTAGACTGTTGATACGCTATTCTGGTTGCTGGTTAGTCCTATTGTCTGGTAATGGGTGGTTATTGGTTGTTCTTTGGTTTAAACTTTCCTGCAGTTTGGGTCTAGTTTGGCTTGTCAATCCTAGTCCTACATTACCTATTAGGACTGTCCTAGTCCTATTAGAATTGAATATAATTAGAAGTTGGCAATTAGAATCTGTTTCCTATTTTGTTCTTTTCTATTCCTAGTAGGACTTGTAATAGCTATCTTTTCTATTCCTAGTAGTACTTGTAATAGCTATTCTATTTAATGAATGAAGGCAGGCAGAACCAATCAAATTAATTGGGACTCCCTTTGCTCAACAATCGCATGTCTCTCTTTCTTTCTCTTTTCGTTCTCCTCTCTTTACAAATCTAGATATAGACCATTTCATAAACATCCATATGCTCGATGTCACCCTTCCACGTTCAAGGTTCAAAATTTCAGTCAAAAATAACCGAAATCTTGACAACTTGGGTCAATTTCAACAAAGGTTGAGACAAAAAAGGGGTCGACTATACAAGAATTAATTGTTCGCTAGAAATAGCTGAAATTCCAAAACACTACACTGGCCTGTGAGCTGACTAATGAGGTCAAAATTTTGACCTTGTTTTGGCCAAAATCGCAGGTTTTAAACGAAACCACTGAAAACTCCCAGAAAATAGGACTTTTGGCAAAAATACTTCAATCTCTTGCTAGAAAAAAGATATTGTGGACCACTTTGGAGCATCTACAATGATCTTTTGGTAGATTTGTGCAAGATTCGAATTTGAAGGTAAACCCTTTTTCTTTGATATTAATTATTGCAAAATATAGGTAAATATACTGTTTGGCCTTCAATTTTTTTATATTGTTGATACCGTAGGCTGATCTACGACTTCACAGAGCGTTTTTTTTTAAAATATACAGTGAAAAAATATTCTATTCTGGTTTGAAAAAATCATGAAAATTTGTGAATTTTTGTTGTGTTTTGAGCTAAAAGTGATTATTCATGTATTGTTCCAGAATTTTTGTTAATTAGGTAAATAATAAAAATTAAATTAATTAGGAAAAATATGACTTGGGAAAAAAGTAACATGTAAGTTATAAGATCTTGTTTAGCAAAAATAAAAAAAAGTTATATGATCATACTCATTATGTTTTTATGATAACACTTTTTGACAAGTGTACTATTAAACAATTCTCCGTTCTTAATACACATTTTAGTACTTTTAATTGAATTTAGTATGTTCTAGTATTAAATTATGTGTAGAATAGCCTATAAAAGAGAAAGGACACAAAAAGCTATAATATTCACTAGCAAGTAGCAGCATAAGGTCCGAAGCCAAACTACCATTTTTTGTGTGTTTTTTCCAATATAATGGATTGAATATGTGTAATTAGGGGTGTAAGTTTGGCCCTAACGGCTCTGGCCCACCCTGAGCCCGAACAAGGACTGGGCTAAGAGTTTTGACCCTGATGGAAGGTTAGGGTTGAAAAACACTAACCCGCCCAACCCAGCCCATCCATGATTTTAATCCTGATTTATATAATACAATTTAGGGCTATTATCCTATCCTTTTATTTAGAATAATGAAATTTGGGTCATTGATTCTTATGGTTGAGTGTACTAAACACCTATTATTGTGTTGCACACTTGCACTTCATAATTTCAATTGTGTATTGATTATTTGATCTATTGGTGCTTCTTACAAGGTCAATTAGGGTTGGCCTGAGCTTGGCAAAAATCAAGGCTAATTAGGGCCAACCCAGTGTAACCCAGCCCAATCAAGGACAATTAGGGCCGGGTTGGGTTGGCATGAGCCTGACAGGGCTAGGTTGGGCCTGAGTTAAGTTTTGGGACCTAGGTTTGTGTTGGGGTTTTAAGAAACCCGGCCCAATTTCACCCTTATATGTAAACATGCTTGTTGCAGACAATAGAGCTTTAACAATGCTTAAATAGGGTTTGCCCTGAATTTTTAGGGCAAAATTCAAATCTTTAACCCACAGAAATGGCAATTTCAGTTTTTTGACCGAAAGGGACCATATTTTGACCGAAATTTCACAGTCAAGGTTTAAAAAAACTCGTTATGTTTTGTCATTTCGGTCAAACTAAAACTATGAAATTTTGGCGCGATATTTGTTGGAGTTGTTTATTGACACAAACAAAGTCAGGGAAAACCTTTGAAATGATTTTAATATTGCACCTTGGACATATAAAAGTTCCAAATTGAATATCTTTAGAAAGATCTTTTGTATCATGGTAGCTTGCTCCATTCCCCTTGTGAAATTTTCGTTGCTTTTTGGTTGGCCATATTAAGGGGCTAATGGCTGAAATGAGAGAAAACAAAATGACCGAAATTTCGACAAATCAATGCATTTTTTGTACGGAAATGAGCAAAATTTTGGCGAAGCAATGCTGATTTTGGGTTTCTCCTCCTGTTTCTTTTCGGAATGTTGAAATTAACAAAATTTCGGTGAGTCTTTGAACTATGTTCACAGAGTTTAGAAATTGAAATCTCGAACTTTGGGTGCCAGGCTAGAGATACCCTCCAATCTTGCCATATTTGAAATTTTTTTTCCTAGTTTAAATATAATATCATAACAAAAGCGTGTACCCAGTGCACAAGGCTCCCGCCACTGCGGCGAGGTTTGGGAAGGGTCATAATGTATGCAGACTTACCCCGCTTCATGTAGATTTTATTATTATTATTATTATTATTATTAATATTATTATTATTAAATCATAATAGTTAACTAACATTTTAAATATTCAGTGCCAAAAATCACAAAGATTTGAGGAGCCACATAGTGATTTTACCCATAAGACTATCAATAATTTAACTAAAATTATATTTAACATTGGTCCATTTACGTTATCAGAGACCTGAAGAAATAATTACAATAGTAAAAGCAAATTGCTTGAGCAATACCTTTTTTTGTACTTTTTAAGGCCTTAATACTTCTAAGAAATTCTTTTTTTTTTTTTTTTTTTTTTTTTTGGTAAATAATAAATTCATTACTAAGAAGAAAGAAGGAACAAACAAGGATGAGGGCAAAAAAGGGAAAAAATAAAGGCAACTAGATAGTGCAACATGCCCCATTAAAGAGGGGGCAACAGAAGAATGGAAGGGAGAAGACCAACAATGAGCTTGTTCCTTGAGAAATCCCTTACAGGTCAGTGTGGGAGCATGTTGAGCTAAGAACTAACATCAAAGTAGATGGCATTCCAAATCTTGTCAAAAGAGCTAGAGTTGGAAGTGCATCTATGGAAGTTACGTTACATCTAGATATTGTTGATGGTTGCGCAGAAGGCGAGCTTTCCTAGAGTGTCACAAATTGAGGACCCTGCAAAATTCATATCAACCCAAATCAATTCTCTATGAAGGGGTAAAGGACTTCTCCTGCCAGGCCAGCAGTTACTGAGGACTCTTTCCAGATAAAGGAAGAAAATGGGCAATTGAAGAATGGTTATCAAGGTCTTCGAAATCATTCCGACACAGGAAACAGGTAGGGAACCTTTCAGGCTTATACGCAGACTTGATGATGTCCCAACAAGAGGAAAAGAACCCCATGTTGAACCCATCAAGATCAGATCTTTGCTTGCTTTTTGAGAGAGTACAGCAGTAGAGATCTCATCGTCAAAGTGGATGCACTGGAGAAGGGGGAGGAGGTGGGGGGATTAAATTTATTTAGAAAAGACTGAGGGGATTGGAGGAGCTAAGGGAAGGGAGGGGGGTGGAAGAGATCAGAGAAATATCCCGAGGCCCCTAATTTGATGGCATCCGGGCTGAGAAAAGTGGATCCATCTCTAGAAATGAGCATTGGAATGGCATTATGGTCGGTTCTTACTTTGAGGGATCTATGGAAGTAAGGGGTGTTGGAGTCACCATGCTCAAGCCATTTGATCCAGGATTTCTGCTTGAGAAAGCTTTCTTCCTAAGCAATAAGGGAGGAGAGCTCAAAAGAGGTAGCTTGCTCATCAGAAGCAAGGATGGGGTTGTGGAGGTCAGCCTACAAACTAGCTAGGATGGAAGCAATATTGCAGAGATGAGAGAGGAGATATTGCCGAAAGAAGAGTTCCAGAGCTCGAGTGTTGCTTTTATATTTTTTAGTTTTCTGGAAAAGACAATGAGTGGGGAGAAGAGAAGGCTTGGACAGGTTTACTCCAGACTTCCCTAATAGCAAGGTTAAAAATTTCAGGATTCAACCTTCCTTTTTTTTTTTTTTTTTTTTTTTTTTTTTTTT
>NC_056569.1:18858196-18860637 GCF_013358625.1 Macadamia integrifolia
AACCTTTTTTTTTTTTTTTTTTTTGCGCTAATTCTAGAAATTTGGGTCGAAATTTCCGAAACTTGGAAATCTTGGGGTGAGTTGAAACCACCAAAATTTAACCTAGAATATGCCTAATAATAGGGAGGAAATCCTAGTGATGGGTCCAAATCTAAAAAAACTTGAACCGTTTAGGACCAAAGGAGATTTAACGTCAAATGAGAAGGGAAATGGAGTTGTAATCAGAAATACTGAGAGGTCAAAGGAGGCATGGGAGGAAGGGAAAGAAGAAAGCCAAGTTTCATTGACCAAAATTCTATCAAGCCTGCAAGCGATCATGTTGGCACTGCTTCTCCTATTATACCAGGCGAGCTTCCCTCGGACCATCTGAGGTCTTGCATACTGATAGTCTCAAGGTAGTCAATTTGAAGCCTCAACATCGGAAGAATCAATGGGGCATCGTCCTTGCTTCTCATGAGCAACTCTGACGACATTAAAATCGCCTCCCAAACCCCAAGGCTAACCAATCTGAGGAGCAATGGCGCAAAGGTCATCCCCAAGCAGAATTCAATGGCACGGTTGAGGGCATAGATCATCATGAAAGCAAAGTGGAAGGAATTGGAGAGGTCAGAGATGTTGAGGTGGATGCATTGGGAAGAGGAGAAGGTAGCTCTAATAGTTTGGAGGGATTCCAAAGGACCTAAATACAGCCCAAGGGGGAAAAGGTATATTAAAAAATAAGAGAACCAAGAGAGGACGATGAGGAGCAATTTAGGAGGCTTTAGCTTCGGGGACTCTTGTTTCAAGAAGACAACAAAGGTCAAAGTGAGGATTTGAGGAAAGAGTGGACCTCACCTTGTTTGGCCTTGGACTTGAGGTTGCAAATGTTCCAGATGGACTAAAGGATCATTTTGAGGCTAGGTTTTAAAAGCTCTTGGAGCTGGAAGAGGTTGTGACCTAGCAGGAGGATTTCTTCTTGAGCCACCTACAATATTCCTGGATGGAAGGAGATCTGTTGTTGAAGTTAACCTTTTGAGGGGCTATCTTGGGCAAGGGAGAGGCCTTTGAGAGCATTTGTGAGCCAGGAGGGCGCGCAAACAACTGCATCTGAGAAGAATGTATGATGGTCGGAAGAGGAGCTTCCGGGATGCTTAGCATTAGATAAGAGACAGTCTCAGCTGTCGAAAGAGGAGCTTCCAAGGTAGTGGAACTAGAAATGGTTGACAAACGATGGAGTTGATAAGGAGCCTCGATGCTTGGAGACAACAATGTGGGATGAAGATCGACGGTGAGAGAGGCAGAATCTGCACGAGGTGTAGCCTCATAAGAGTGCTACAGAATGGGTAGGAGCTAATAAAGAGCCTCAATGTTGGGAGTCGACGATGGGGGATGAAGACCAATGGCGAGGGAAGTAGAGCTTATACGAGGGGAAGCTCAAGCAAGTGCTAGAGGAGAGGCAAAGTGATTTGCAAGCCGATGGCAAGGGAAGCAATTGTGTGATGCCGACAGAGTAGAGAACTGGCACAAGGAGACGTCAATGTGGGGTGTAGACTGGCAGTGAGAGAAGTAGTGCCTAAAAGAGGGTAAGCCTCATACGAGTGTAGGCGAGAACACAGTTCTTCAATGGCAGGTGAAGTAGCTCTTATGGATAAGGAGAAGAGTTCAAAATGACCCAAAATTGGGGGAGGGGGGATGGACCAGGGTGGATACTGGAGTTAGGCCCAAGTGGGACAAAAGGGGGTTCCATATGGGTTTGGGTTGGAGGAGGGTGTTCGATGGGCTTAATGGTGGGGTGCTGGTTTAGGTGGAGTTGGGCTTGGGGAGGATTAGGATATAGCGGGCCCGTGGGGGAAGGGGTAAAAGGGGAGGGAGGATGTTAGGGTTAAGAAGGGCGGTTAGAGCGGAGGTTAACGTGGATGAGGGGTTAAGGGGGGAGACGTAGATGGTTGAGTTTGTGAATAAGAAAGGAAGTGGTGGATGTGATAGCGTCAGATGGTAGAGGAAGAAGCGTGGTAGCAAGAGAAAAGGTGTGGTTGATAAGCGGTAGATAGGAAAGGAGGAAAAAGCAGCAGTATTTGACATCAAGCGAAGGGAGGCTGTAGGAGAAAGGGATAATTTCCTCAATTCGAGAGTCGCGGGATCCCAAGACCTCAAATCTATTGTGACCCATGGAGAAACCTTGAAGGACTGAAGGTCCAAGGGAGGAGCTGTCACTAAGCTGCGATTGACCATGAGAGGAGCTCGGAACCGGAATATTGGTGTGAGGAATGGCAAGAAGAGTATCAGCTCCATCGACAACTGCTGCTAGGGTTTCAAGAGACAGGTGCAGCCATAGGGATGCGAGGGGGTAGATGGAGCTTCTGTGGACAAGAACTTTTAAGGTAGCAGACGAAGTTTTTTTTTTTTTTTTTTTTTTAGGGAATTTGACCCTGCTACATCTGACTGTCATTCATACACACATT
>NC_056569.1:18860657-18878161 GCF_013358625.1 Macadamia integrifolia
GGGATGAATATAAAAATTATATCCAAGGGAAACAGGGGGGATATACAAAGCTAGAGGAAGGGGGAGGGGGAGCCAGAATTGACAGAGGGAGCCCCCAGGAAACAACAGAAAGTTTGTTCCTTGGGGAGTCAATAACTGGGAGTGGGGAAGAGAACCAAGTTTGGAGGAGACTTCAAAGAAGATGGCCTTCCAAATTGAATCAAAAGATCTGGATTTGGAAGTCTATTTACGGAGGTTACATTCCATCCAAATATGGTTGATAGTAGCCCCAAAAGCAAGTTTCCCGGCAGTGTCGCAAATGGAAGAACCAGAAGTTTTTTCTTCTTAATCAACACCAACTGATGGATTAGGGACCTCTCCTTCGATCTCAGAGATTTTGGCAGCAGCATGTTTAGGGGAGCAGCTATCTATGTGGTGACCAAACACCTTGCAATCAGACATTATGGAGGGATCCAGTCGTAGACAACTCTTTGATGCAATGCATGACCTTCGTCATCAATCACAATGACTGTAGTGGGTGGGAGAGAGTCTGCAGTAGCTTCGACGCAGATGAGAGCAAAAGAGAGACGTTCCTGGTTCTTGCATCTAAGAATAAAGGGATGCCAATAATTGATCCAACGACACTCAAGTCTTGTTCACACCAGAAGTGCAACGGAAGATTGGTGAGGACAACCGATTAAGGGATGGAGTGGAGATCTACTTTGTGCAGTTGATTGAATTGAACCCACTGTCGAAGGAAGATGGGTTTTTGCCGACTTGCCAAGGCCCGTCTTCAAGAACTTTGATTTTATGTTCGTCAAGGGAGAATTTGAAAAGAAAAATGCCATTGTCTAATAGGTTAGTGCCTATCAATCCAAAGTGTCTCCATTGTTTAGTGAGGGAAGACTTGACAATGGGGAAGGGGAGTCTGCTACCAAGAAAGTGGCCTACAAAACAATTTTTCCACTTTGAGATTTCGGAAACAAGGATACTGGAGGGGCAGAGGCCATCTTTCTGATCATCAATGAGAGATGGTGGGACAAAATGAAGGGATAGGAGATCTCTAAGAGGATTCTGGGGCAAGAAACTTTAGATTCCAAGGAATCACAAAAGAGGCCTGCTCTTCATAAAATGCTGCTGAAGAGACGCCTCCTGAAGCAGTCAGTTGAAACTCAGGAAGGAAATTCAAAATGTAGACAATGTCACAAACTAGTAAAGTGTAATGGAACTAGACATAGATCCTTGGACTGACAGATCATTCAATTAACATTTTAAGTGTTAAGATTGATTATTAAAACCAATATTTCCAATGCTAGATTTTAGCATATTCAGTTCATAACCTGAGACGGTTCAAGCTCAAATTTCTGCTCTTTCTTTTTTCCCCTCTTTTTGAAAAAAATCAAATTGTTCTAATTATTAAATATCACACTTGTACACTTATTATTCACCAACAAGTCAAGCAGAGGAGCAACAAGTATCAAAGTGGGAACAAAGTATAAACAAACTATCTAACGCCTAAATTTGATACCTCAAAGAGGTTACAAGTCTAGAGCTTAACATCTACGTTCTGACTGACAAAAGGGATGGCAGATTAAGCAGGTTTCATTAACAAAAGCTGAACTCAATGTTTTCAATGAAAAAAATTGCAAAACTACAAAAACATCGATAAAAAGAGGCATACCTAGTGCACGAGGCTCCTGCCATGCGGTGTCTAGGGAGGGTCCTAATGTACACAGCCTTAACCCCGCTTCGCGGAGAGGCTGCTTCCCAACTTGAACCCACGACCACTAGGTCGCAATGGAGCAACCTTACCATTGCACCGAGGTCCGGCCTCTAAAACTACGAAACATTGATACAATGTGGAAAAGCGGAACGTAAATACCAACCATATTTATCTCAAACAAGCTAAGACCACTGAAAATAGAACGTTTCAGGCTTATATGCAGTAGATGGGGAAAGCACTGAAAAAATACAACAGATTGACTCCAAACTGAACCAAACTTAAGCCTTGGTTTCCCTCTCAACTGCATAGGTCAGTCATCAGCTCTGGTCAGATTTCAAAAACAAGGATGGCTCAGATAAGATATCACAACTACAAAAATAATTAAAGGAAACTGGCTGACCACAGAGGAAATAATTTGCAACCCCAGATTTTAAGATTTCTATATTAAAACTCAATCTGATTCACAATCACCCAGTAACGCAGCAAAACTTGAACAGAACAGCAGAACTCTATGTAATAAACGAAAAAGGCATATCTGAAAAGAATGGATTTGAGAAAAAAGCATCAAAGAACCGCACACCACATGACTTCTACAGCTCTACTATTCAATTATATCCAAAAGAACCATTTCCTCTAGACCATATTTTTAAATAAATTCCCAAGCTAATAGAAACAAGGGTTAAAGTTTGCCACAATGCCAGCTTATAAACCAAACTGCATGCCCCCACCATATTACTGTAGCAACACCCTATAAAATGTCCTAAATACCATCCCCTATTGGACAGGTTTCCTGTAATACCTTGCCTCCAACACCCGAAACTGCACACAGGAGTCGAAGGGAATGAACCCTCCCCCTAGAAAGAAATCCAGACTCAAACAGTCAAAAGGACTTCCAACTTGAGTCCATGACCATAATGCCTGATGACTTGTATTCCAAAAAACTACCCTGATACCAGAGAGAGAGAGAGAGAGTACCCTGGATATGGACATATAGATGAGGCACACATTACATTGATTAACCATGAAACATAAGTCCCAACTTCATCAACACAAAATTCAATTGGGCTTAAGACAACCTCCTAAACTTGTTCTGTAGGCTAGCCCAGTGGTCGAAATAGCCAGACCTTCTCTCATGTGAAGGAAAATGAACATCAAAGGCCTCTTTATATTCTTCTTAACCATAGGCCCTGAATCAAAGATACATAGAAATACTTTTGGGACAACATTTACCAAAGCCATCAATTTTTATATGGACAACAATGCATCCAAACTCCGCCAACTTAAAAGTCATTGATAGAACAATACCTTTTTAATATCTTCTTCACTTTCACAGTTTCCAATTAAAAAGCTGAATGTCTGAGTATCTGGTTTTACACCTGCACGTTCCATTTGTTTGAGAACCATCAACCCCCCACTGATATTTTTCTGTAATGTGCAATCAATTAGTAACATAAAAAAAAAAGTTGAGAGCAGAAACCATATGCAAGTGAGACTATAACAAGATAGATGCCAACACTACAAGGGTTTCTCTTTGTATAAAAAGAACTTTCTTTGAATCATTTTGTTGATTTGCAACATATATAATGATGACAAGAATAGAAAAGATGCAAGTCCAGAAAACAAGACGAGTATTACAAGAAATAGAGGAAATAGACAAAGAGACGAGTACAAAGACATAATGTCCAGCAAAATAACTCCCATCCATCAACTTACCAGCTTGTATCATCACCAAATGAATCACTCCCAATCAACATGACAACTCACCATTAACATCCAGAAGGAAGACTGAACAGAGAAGAGTGGAAGAAAGCTGGGTCACCCTGGTTGCAAGCTCAAGAGGCTCACAAGGTGCTGGTGTGCGTCCAATGAGCTGAAATTTGACCTTTAAGTAGTTATATTATAGGTTGTACTTTTATTTTATTTTATATTTTTTTTAGTTTCTTTGTAATGGACTTAATTTGTAAGCCCATAAAGATTAGGATACTTAATAGCTTTAAGAGTTCTGTTTTGAGTTTCTTTACTTAATTGAGTGTGAAAGTGATGAAGAGTCCTTCGTTGTAAGGGCATCACCTATCCATCAGGCACCCTTTACTGAAAGGGCTCCTAGGCGACGGCTTGGCTTTTTCCCCCTCCAATGCCTAGGATCACCTAGACGCAATGACAACTGTGGTCCTTTTTTTAGTCAATTTAGGAATGTAAAATCTTTGTATCCCATCAATTAAGGGTGTTTAAAGTAAAGAAAAGTGAGTTTCTTCTGATTTGCTTTTATCAAAGTGTTATCTTACCCTCTTCTCTTCTACTATTCTTCTTCTTCCTACTTCTTACTTCTTATTTTTCTTAATCCACACAAGGTGGAACTCCTATTTGTGGTTCAATTTTCAGATTTCTAAATTTGGTTATGTTCAAATTTAAATTATTATAAGATTCAAATTACCTTTTGGTTTATTGTGTCTTTTCATTTCACTTGACCATCTTTCTATCTTCTTGTATGACCTCTCACATGTTTATCTCTATGTATTCTCAATGATCTTTCATGTATTTACAAATAACACTTAATAGGGTCTCTTCATTTTTAGACTTTAGTCTCTTCATCTTTATGAGAGTCTTTGTCTCTTCAATTTGAGAGACCTTATCTCTTCCTCTTCTTGTGAGAGACTTGAGTCTTTGTCTCTTCATTTTGAGGGACCTTATCTCTTCCCCATCTTGAGAGACTGTCTCTTCATGTCTTTTCTAGAAGTCTCTTTTCCTCTACAAATAGAGGGGATCTCTAGGCATTCTATACACCAATGACCAATTACAAAGTTCACTCAAGTTATGGTGTGTTGTGAGGATTGAGATCTTGTTTTACTCTCATTTTGAGTGTCTTTACTTAATTTATTTTCAGTGTTTTATCTTTAGTTTGAGCACAACGTTGACTCGAAGGGGTCTAGTAGTTGAGTGCACAACTACTAGGGGTGCCATTGGGCTGTTTCATCTTGGAGGCCAATATGTAACTCACCCGGTTGCACCATTGGGGGCGTCTACGGTCTTAAGGAGTGTCAAGTGACACGACTTAGCCCGTCTATTTTGCTAACATATTTTTTTACAGGATTCCTAAGAGTTCGTAGTTTGAAGATCTCTTGAAAGCTCAAGTTTCATCCAATACTTGTCCATGATCTGACCTACTGATTCTACATAGATCCTGGATCTCTGGTATAACTGCAGTTTTTGTTACTAGAATCTTTTTTAGAACCCTGAACTACATTAAGGAAGGAAAAAACATAACTAGTTTAACTCACAACAGCCTCAGCTCCATGGTCATTAAAAGCTTCAGCCGTGTTGCCGTGCCCCCAATTTGAAATTATCATATTGGTAAGCAACAAAAAACTCAAACCATCTACCACCTCAATCCATGTATCTGTGATGAGATCCCAGGGTTCGAAAACCCTGTTTGTGTTCGCTATGGGTCCTCCAATTATACACTAGCCAAACGTAGGAGGGTATGGGAGAACCATAAATATTTCAAAGTTACATGGGGGGAATGGCAGGCCCATAATTGACCAAACAGGAGAGGGTCACTTGATAGAATAAAGACAAGGACACAAGGGGAATTTATAATTACTAACATAAACTAGGGATAAACGCAAATAAAGGGACAAAGTATAATAAAGGGCAAAGAGTGGGGGGCAATATGGGCAACCAACATCAAAAGGATAATATCATGGGGTCGGGGGTTGTCTTCTACCTTTGATCACAACAGAAACCAGCAGAAAGGCTGGTAGCTTGTGGCCAAGAGACTCCCCCATACAAGTTTTAATCAACTCATGATTTCAGAACTATTTTCCAAACTCCCAATCCTCCTGAATCCACCCCACAACAGCTTCAATGATCAACAGAAGAAAACAAGAAAAAACTCTGAAATCCAGAGGGGTGTTACTTTAACAGCCAGTCCTAGTTGAAGATTTTACGCCCTCAACTGAAGCTGAATATGGTGGCGAGAACCTGGGTTTGGTTGATCTATGGAGGG
This sequence comes from Macadamia integrifolia, assembly GCF_013358625.1. Lineage (NCBI taxonomy): Eukaryota > Viridiplantae > Streptophyta > Magnoliopsida > Proteales > Proteaceae > Macadamia > Macadamia integrifolia. The sequence continues at coordinate 18,866,366 of NC_056569.1, forward strand.
GCAACCTCTCTTCCCAGAATATCAGGAAGACATGTAACAGATAATGAGTGAGATCAACTCGCTACTATGGTCTGCTAGTATCACCTCTAAACAGAGTAGGCCAGCAAGGAAATAGTAACAGGGAAGAAGAAGAAGGGGAGGGGAACCAGATCGCAGTGAAGGGAAGATAGGAAAGAGAATAGAGGGAGAGAGCATGAAATCATAACCCACACAGGCACACCCAGATCAATTTTCTGTTCCATATTCAACTATCCAATATTGGATTACAAGCATATTATAAAGAAGAAATTGAAAGTTTCCTCGTTGTTGTCTAAAACTGAAATAAAAGTAGAATCTAATTCTATCCTAATAATCTAACCCAATCAAAAAATTCCCCATATAAAATATAGTGCAAATTACATAATAACCCAAGTAAATTGATAAATCCTTACATATCCTACTGAGCCAAAACCAAATTTGGACCGGCTCATCTCCCTCTGGGCTCTCCCATGGGTTTGCACCTGTCCAAGGAAGTGCTCTTGCATCAATTCCTCATTTCCTCCATTGTTGAGAAAAACACGCCCTTGACTCTTTTAGAACTCGAGAATCAGCACTACTCGATCAACATCCACAATTATCGGCTTTGATGGGGCTGATCCAACACATCTCATGATCAAGTGCTATAATCTCCTAACACTCATTGGAAATGATATCTCTCAGATTGGAATCTGATCATGGGACTTCACATCTGCAATCGGGCCAATTTCCCCTTCTTATTCATACCTTTCGTTGTCCACCAATTCTGCCATATCTGATCCCTCCTCTGAATCTTCTATCATACTCAATACTCCATCACAGAAACGATTTTTATTATCGAATGGATCCTACACCGTAGCCTCAACAATAGCCGGATGAGAGAGAGGGAGCCATTCCAAGATAGGGATTGCAATAATAGGGAAAAATTGTGCCATACGTCAGTTTGAGCTTCAAACTTCTATTTCTTCATGTGAGGCCTCCTCTTGATGTCTCTATGATCTTCATCCAAGTTCATCTCATGATTTCTTCTAACTTTTCACATAGTATTCTCTTCCTTGGAACCCCTTTGTAGCCTAGGGTTCCAAAGAGAAGCTTGTAGCACGAATCTCAAACCTAAACCGGGGGCTCTAATAACAACTTGAAATGTAAAGGTTGTAAAAGAACATGGGAGCAAGAGAGGAGATGCAAGTAGAAATTTGAAGAAGGAGAAAGGAGGTTGTGGGAGAGAAAGGTTGTTCTCTAAACCTTTCTCTCCCCTATATTGATTCACTTAATGTACAAGAAAATTACATCCTTACCCCCCATGCTAATATATGATAGCCAACAAAGGTAAAAGGTAAGCAAGTAAAAACATATTAGCCTATTTAAAAACACATTACAGCTTAATAGCCTAGTACCCAAAGTACCCTTGTTACATGAAAATGCATAACCATAACAGGGTTACAGGAGGACACAGAAAGGATGCCAATGGTCGAGCCATAACCAAGTGGAAGCACCATCCTCAATATTAGAGGTAGCAATCCTAAGAGCTAGAGGTCTGAGATTGAAGATCTTTCTCCACCCAAGAAGCACCTAGGCAAGGAGCAACCGTCCTAATAGAGCCATTATGAAAGAGCCCCACATAAATCCAATCAACCCAAATACTTTTCTTCTTAGCAACAAGCTTCTAGATCAATTTGAGAATGCTACCCGTATTAACCTCTTTGATTCTTCTCAATCCAAGACCCTCTTCTTTAGGAAGACAAAATAAAGCCCAACTGATAGGTTGGAGGAATCTAGTAACATCTGAGCCTTACCAAAGAAATGAACACATAAGAGATTCTAGCTCCTTGATGGAAGACTAGGCAAGCCCAAAGATACCAGAACAATGAAAGTATGATTATTGAAGAACAGGTCTAATTAGTTCCAAGTGACTGGAAAAAGAGAGAAGCTTGCTTTTCGAAAGTGGGAGCCTGTTGCGCATAAGGATCTAGAATGGGAGTGCAATGATGGGAAATCATCCTGGCAGGGATAAGAGGCAACCCTAGATATTTAAGAAAAAGGTGACCAAGGGGAAGGCTTGGTCAACTTAGGGTGATGGGAATAGTTGGAACAGATAGACAAAAAGGTGCAATAAGGAAGGCAATACAAGAGGAATTAACTTCTTAAACCCTGGTTTCAATCAGGCAACAGAAACAGCATGGAGAAGCTTAATACGGGACCAAGCTTCCACTTAAAATTTGACTGAGGAATTGAGGCCTCAAGTATTCCAAAGGAGACATCGAATCATTGGGTAGAGCGGTGGGGGTGCAACAAGGTCCTCTCAATAACTAGGAGAGTGATGGAGGGACAGGGATGGAATGCTTTTTTAGTGGCGCTGGTACGATCAGACAAAGGTTACTCCAAGAGGCAGAGGTGGAAGGGGGAGGCCTGCTAAAGGAGAGGTAATGAAGGAGGGGCTAACCAACAACGCTAGAGGAGCTTGAGGCAGGGGAGAATGTTTTAATTAGGCTAGATTAGAATTCTATAAGTCTAATCCTGTTCTGAGTCAGTTAATGTTACCTTATAAGTTAATGGTTGGTTTAGGCCTTTCCTTTCTAGTATTTGAGTCTGTTTTTGAGTCTTCTATATCAGTTTGTAAGGGGCTATAGCCTGGTACACAAATTTGATTAATGAGATTTTGGTCTGAGCCTTTTCTTATATTCTGTGAGATGTAGTGTTATGCGGTGGGATACTTTGAATGGCTGGTGGGACTCCAAACGAGGCGAAGTGGGATGCTTAGTCATATCTTCTTCATCTTCTTCTCAATCAATATTCAAGTACTCCATTGTTTTCTGCAACACCATATCCTGTCCAATGATTTCAATAACAGTATTTTTTGTTTTCTGCACCACCATATCCTACATCTGACTGTCATTCATACACACATTCATGACTCCATTAAAATCCTGCAAACTAGGGATTAAAACTTGTTATTTTCAAGTCTGATTTGAGGAGTTTTAATTGAACAAGGAATCTGTCCAATCTCAACAGCCAACCAATGGATTAATCCGAGACTAGTGATGTAAGGCTAGGTAGGAAGTACCCAACTGCATTAGGATCCCAAAAATTCAAATCTGAAATCAGATTTAAAACCAAATTTGAATAAGGCTGAAATAGGAGGAAGCCTGCGGTTGGCTGTAGGAGGCTCTAATGGAGCTCAAATTTTGATCAAATACTCCTCTTCTGGTGCTAAACAATCCCTCAGAATATGAGACAATTCCGAAGGTTGAATTGAGGGTTATGTTGCAGGCATGAATTAGGAAACTTTTTACCACTATTCAGAAACTAGGGTTCCTGGCATCGGATGATCCCCAAAATTGGAATAAAGATCCCTCGCAACTTGTCTAGATATCCTTCAAAAGATGAGCTTGAACTATTCTCTGGTTTGGGAGATCTGGACTTCGATCCGAGTTTTCAAAATCCAGACAATGGCTGAATCGGTTATGATCTCCTCGGCTGTTCTTGAACTGATCTGTAGGTTGAACTTCAGGTCTTCAAATAACTCTCAAACACTCTCGCAAAGGCTAAAATAGAAAATAAGAAAGAAGAAAAGAGAAAAGAGAAATTGATGGAGGGTCGAGAAGGGGGAAGAAGTAGGCTAGGTTCTGAGCATCTCACCCAACTGCATCCCATGGTAAAACAGCATAAGTCATCTCCAAATAAACTTCAATCTATCTTTTCATTATGATCAATGATCAATGGGCTTTAAATAGCCTTGCAAAACTTGGACATAAAGAAATAACAGAAAAGGAAACTAATGGACTGAAATAAGACTTTCTAATTTGTGTCCAACTTGCTAAACAAGCTTAACGAAATTAGAAACTAACAATTGATCTTAAAAAAGGAACTAGCCTAAGTTACAAAATAGGAAACTAACTTGACAACCTAAAAAAAGAAACTAAATCCTATGCCACCTGGACCAAATTGATGGCTGATGGACATCTCCTCTTGGAGCTGAACAAGGGACAATGTATAGATCTTCTAGGAGATTCTTTGAAGACAAAACTGGCAGGAGTCTAGACTGCTTCGGCAGCCCTTAAGATCTGGAACTCTCAGTGCTTTGGCAATATCTCTGATAGGGCTGCCTCCTGCAAGTCTAGACTAGAAACTATTCAGACTAGACTTCAGCTTGATCCTCTCAATTCTTCCCTTGCTGAAGAAGAAAAGTCCCTCTCCCTAGAGTATTCCCTCCTTTTCACCCAGGAAGAAAGTTTTCTCAAGCAAAAATCCCGTATCAAGTGGCTGGAGCTTGGTGACTCCAACAGTGCTTTCTTCCACAACTCAGTCAAAGCTCGGACAAATACCAACTCCATATCCTTCCTCTCTTCCAGAAATGGATCCGTGCTTCGCACTCTGGAGGAGATCAAAACTAACACCTCCTCCTACTTCTTTGAGCTCTTTAATCCCCCCTTTCCCTCTCATCCCCCTCCTCCCCACCCGTATTTGATCAATAAATTCATTCCTGATCACCTTCTCCCCTCCCTCCAATCCATCCCCTCTGATGATGAAATCACCTCCGTTGTCCTCTCCCACAAGGCGAACAAAGCTCCTAGGCCTGATGGGTTCAGCATGGGATTCTTCACCTGTTACTAGGACATCATCAAGGATGATTTCATCCGTGCAATTGGAAGCTTCTTTCTCAACCCCAGCCAAATTAATTGTGTTAACCACACCTTCCTTTGCATTATCCCTGGGTCCAATAGGCCTCTTCCATACAGAACTTCAAACCCATTTCCCTTTGTAACTTGATTTACAAGTTCATTGCCAAAATCCTCTCTCTTAGTATCTAGAAGGTCGTTGAGTCCCTAATCAGTCAAAATCAATCTGCCTTCATCTCTGGGAGAAGCATTGCTGACAATATTATCTTGTGCCATGAAATTGATCGTGGCTTCGAGCACAAATCCCACGGTTCAACGGCCCTCCTCAAAATTGATATCTGTAAGGCTTTCGACTCCATCCATTGTGACTTCCTTTACAACACCCTCCTCCAAATGTCCTCCCCGCCAAATTTTGTCTGATGGATCTTTGCTTACATTTCCACCCCCCAGTTCTCCGTTCTTGTCAATGGTAGCCCGACTGGCTTTTTTCCCTTATCAGTGGAAATCTGTTAAGGCTGCGCCCTATCGCCCTTCCTCTTCTGCCTTGGCCTAGAAGTTCTCTCAAGATCCAACCTATCATCCACAAACCTTCACATCATCTCCCCCATCCCCAAATGCAAATCTATTTCCCTTACCCATCTTGCTTTAGCGGAGGATCTCATGATCTTTTCGAAAGCAAACCCCACCTCCATCTCCTCTATCATGTCCTCCCTCCACCTCTTTGAGAGCCTCTCAGGTATCAGCATTAATCTTCTCAAATCCCGTCTTTTCACCTCCGGTATCTCTGAGACTTTAAAAGCCCATCTCCTTGATATCACGGATTTCTCCTTGGGTTCTCTCCCTATCAAATTCCTAGGTCTCCCTCTCATTTATGCAAGGCTTTCGGGCCATCACTGCACCCCAATCCTTGACCGCTTGTGGAAAAGACTTCAACTTTGGAAGAGCAAGTTGTTATCAAACGCGGGTCGTCTTGAGCTCTCTAGATCTGTGCTCTAATCCATGTACCTTCACTGGTCTGGGATCTTTGTCCTCCCTCCCCCAACCATCAAAGCTATCGAGTCTCTCATCAGTTCTTTTCTTTGGAAAGGATCTGACTCCACTAGGTTCCTTCGCCCCTCCAATTGGAGTTCTATCTGCCTCCCTAAAGCTTATAGAGGTCTTGGCCTTAGGCGCATTAAAGACATAAATGCGGTTGGCATCCTCAAGCTCATCTAGAGAATTGCCTCTAAAATGAACAGCATATGGGTCTCCTAGGTCTACTCCTACCTCCTGAAATCCAACTCTATCTGGTCCATGGTTTCAAGTCAGGACTCCTCTATAAAAACACAACCCTAAAACGATGCAGAAGATAATGGAAAAATAAGAACAAGCAATGCATACAAATTTATGAGGTTCGGCAAGATTGCCTACGTCCTCGGTGAGATGAGATCCTGCTTCACTATCAATGGAGAATAGGGTTACAACACTCATCCTCACACCTCTCAGTATTTCTTCCATTACAAAGAAAGAATCCCCCGCTACAAATATATAGCGAAAAACCCTAATCGAAAAAGTATGAAACTACCCTAATCCGTCGTCCTGCCTGTCGAGGCGCTGCACCAGTACTCCCTAGATTAAACTGTGAAGGAATACAAGACATCATACACTAACATCCTCCTGGGTTTAGCGTGGCATCCTCCACCTAAGACCCTCGACATTAGAGGCTATCTCCTATTCCATTGGGAATGGAGCTTCTACTTCTCTCTGGCTGGACCCCTGGCACCCTTCAGGGGTCCTGCTTCATCTTCTCAGTCTCAGAACTCAAGGTTAGATTGGATGGCTTTTGTATCCTCCATCCTCCTTAATGATGGATGGGACCCCTTCCCCCTTCTCTAAACAACATCTTGACCTCTCTTCCCGCTCTTCCCCCAAGCTATAGAGCGAGGGAGGATTCCATTCTTTGGAATCCTTCTCCTACCAAAAGGGTCAACTTCTCCTCTGCCTGGAACTTTGTTAGGACTAAAGCTCATCCTACCCTTCGATGCAAGTCCTCTGATTCAAAGGCCACATCCCCCGCCACAGCTTCACAGCTTAGCAGGCTCTCACCAACTCCCTTCCTACGCAGTTTTTCCTCATCCACCGCCACATTCAAGTCCCTCCCGCCTACTGCCTCTGCTCGGAGAGGAAATGAGGATGTTGATCATCTTTTTTTCTCCTGCAGTTTCTCCTCCACCATTTGGAAGAAAGTTCTCTCTCGTTGTTGGCCCTCTAGTAAAAGAGTTCTCCCTCTTAGTAGGGAATGGCTTTGGTCGATATGACCTTTCACGGCACCACCATTTGTGATACTGTCAGTAAGCTCGCCTTTTGTGCCACCATCAACCACCTTTGGATAGAGAGAAACCTTCGTAGATGGACTTACAACTTCACACTTTTGATGGGATTTGGAAAGCCATCTCTTTTGAGGTCTCCACCAAAATTGCTAACCTCCCGCTCCCGCACAATCCCCGACTACCCTAGAAATAGGCTTATTGTTGATTCCTGGAATCTCCCATCTTTTATTAGTTAGAATGTAAGGTTTGTGATAGACTAAGAGAGGAGAAAAAGAGAGAGAAGAGGAAGAATCAGTTGGAGAGGAAGAAGAATGGTAAAATGTGTGTTGTGAGTAAAGTTTCGCTAACACCAATATATTACTTCACTAATATATTTACATGATATTACACATACCTCCCTAAGGAGGAAAATTACACATACCTCCCTAAGGAGGGAAAGGAAAATAAAATATATAATGACAAATTACTAAAATGCCCTTAGGGAAACATAACTAATATCTCTGACACTACCTCTCCCCCCTCCCCTTGAGGGATCGTATCCATTAGTGGTTGTCCCCTTTTTGTGATCGGGCATCTCCCTTTAGCTGGTCGTGTGCTTCCCCCCCCCCCCCTTCCCCTTGTATATTGCTCTTCTTGGGTTAATATATATTTTCTTCATCCAACAAAAAAAAAAAACTGGCAGGAGTTACTGTTCACATAAACAGTAACTCGTGAACAGTGCTTCCAGATTTCCTTTTGAGCTAGTTAGAACCAAGGTGGGGCTGGCTAGTCCAACATTGGACTTGGTTTGATGGGGCCAGCAGCCCCTTCCTTGTGCAAGCTTAATCTACATCAACTAGACTATGTTATTTTCCTCTATTGGATCTACCAATGAGGATACAACATGCATTTTATCCAGATCAGATCTGCTGGTCTGCTGCTGTAATAAATCTCTCAAATTTGGTGTACAAGTTTCAGATTTTTATCGTTTACTGTTGACTCAAATTCAACAGTTAGAACATTGTTGTATCTTGGGGTTTGCTTATTCCAACAGTTTATGATCATTGACCAGATCTGAGTTCCATCTAAAAAGGTTGACTTTGATCCTATTGTTGACCTAAATTCTGTTTTGGGTTTTTCCTTGAGATCCTGTAAATTGGGGTGTGTAATCTGAACCTAGAGTTCATTCCTACCTATTCCCCACTGTTAGTGGAGGCATAAAAAAAAGAACTGTAAAACTATAAGTGTAGCAAAAGAAATTGCAGCAGTAGAAAATATCCATTTCTTTATGCACCATACATCATACACCATTGCCAGTTTAAATGCAGGAATTAAACAATACCAAGGAATATGTATACTGTATACAAATGTTCGAACTAAAGAATTTAACAAGAAAACATCAGAGCATGAGCATCTCAAGAAACTGAGGACAGTTACAAACCTCTCTAAAGTATCCTGCCATTATCGCATTGTACATATTTGATGAAGGAACCAAGTTTAAATCTTCTAATTCTTTTAGCATTTTATATGCACTTTGAAACTGTCAAAGAAAAAAAACAAGAAGGCGTATAACTGATCCACGATTTTTTTTTTTAACAAGTAGCTTAGCTGCAAATATGTACTGTAAAACAACCTAACAGGAATGCTTCAGCCTTCACTTTAACCTACACGATTCGTCAAATAAAGATATACTACCAAACAAATACAAGGAAAATTACTATTCATGAATCATGACTAAACTAAAATTTTCAAGAGATTAAGAGTGAAAACTTACATCTCTCATTTTTGCACACAAATTTATCATCATTCTAAAGGTCTCGGCATTTGGATTCAAGTTATGGTGGCGCATCACTGAATAGATAGGATGAACCTTCGAATAGAAAATGGCAGAAGTGAAATCAAATCATTAGTTCCACATACAAAGCTGTCTTTCAGTAATTCTGAACAATTAAAAAAAAAAAAAAAGATTCAATAATGCTGAATAGTGTAGGTGATTAGAGAAATGATAAAACTGCACCATCACCATGTATAATATTGATCCATGCAGCACATTAGCCAATATACCTTTTTCTTCTTTTTTTTTTTGACAAATGCAGACGCAGACAATAGACAACTGAAATGATAGTTAGAAGAAAACTCAAGCCAATTTAATCAAATTCATCCCAGAAAGAAGAGAAAAACTAAAACTTCCATACCCAGGCTGGCTTGATTCCAGCCTGATTTACATTAACAGATTCATATTCAGATTATAAATTTATAATCATAGCCCTACTTGTGGATCCACATCAAACCACGACCTGGACGTATCTGGAAATGTGACTTATATCTGGATGCTTCCAGTTCATCTTTTTTGTGTTTTTTGACATAGACAAGACTAAACATCCCCAGATCCAGATCTGGGTACAAACCGATATCAGATCGGGTGCACTATATCTCCTGCTCTGGATATTCCTTTACAGCGAAAAAAGTTGAGAAGAGGTTGTCAATAATAGATTAACTAGAGAAATGGGTAAAAGAAATTTCCACCCAAGATTTAATAGTTGGTCCATTCTATCCTAGGAAAAGTCCATCTTGTTGCGATAGGAATGAATAGGAACAAATGAGCTTTAGCTAATGTAATAAAGATATCAACTGTCGTTCCAAAGACCCCACCTGCCTTATTTATTTTGAAAAGCACCCATATCCTAAGAATACATTGAATAGGATTTTACCATAACAATTAATGGCTTACATCAACATGATGATAGATAAGAAGCCAGAATCATTCATTTATGACAAAATAAATGTAAAACAAGTTGAACATACCAATTCAAGCTCACAAGCCTCCTCACTTGCATGTAAGATTGAATTGAAACTGTCGATAGATAGAGTCAAACCCAATTGAAACATTTGATCCACTAAATTAAGGGCTGCATGCACCTGCAACGGTTAAATAAGACAACAAATTACACACACACACACACACGGGAAAAAAAAAAAACACCTAGTCTTCCAGCAACCAAGTCAGGTGGGTGGGGGAGAGAGATTTTTCTACATCATATCATCGTTACAGCAAAAGAAGTTTACACTTCCATAAAATAGAGGGTACATAAGTGGGAAATTTCACCGACATTAGTTAAGAGAACTTTTATATGTTCAGGACTTCAAGTCAACCATACCTTGAGTGAATCACAACAGTAGACAATAAGCTTTTCATATGATGTGGAAGAAGGAGCCACTTCAAGCTTCTCATGCAAGAATTTGAATTTTAGAATGACATCGTCAACCTTCAATAGCCAAAATCATTATGTAAGTTCAAAAGGATGCAGCATATAGTCAATTACATAAATATAAACATATCCAGTAGTGAAAATTCTTGCACTACGAAAGAAAAGACAAAACGGATTCACATTGCGGCTTGAATGATACACCAATATTTAATGTTGCATTAAAAGCAGGTTATCAGAGACAGTAGCTTATGGTAGGTGGTAAAAGCTAGTTTCTTAAGACTAAATCCAAAACCTACAAACTAAATTAACTGAATACTTCAACGTGGGTGCTTTATCAGAATAGATTTTCAATTTTTATAACAAGCTCACTCCAAGCAATGTCAATGCCAATTGTTGCTGCCTTTGGGTAAAATAGATTATGTAAAGACCAACCAACACCCAATACTTGGAGTTTTTTTTTCTTTTTGGATGAATAAATAATTCACTACCAAGGAGAAGAGAATAAACAAAGGGGGAAAGAGTGGGGGGGGGAAGGCTTAAGCCGACAAGGAGAAGCCATCCCAAGGGGGACCTACAAAAGGAAACATACATCAAAACCAGCAAGGGGGGGGGGGGGGGAAGCCAGCTCCATCATGATGAGATCATGACAAGCAAAAGGAACAAACACCAAAACCAGCAAGAGGGGAGGGGGAAGCCAGCACCATCAAGAGGGTTGGATGAGATCAACCTGAAGGTTCCAAGAGTTAATGATGTGGGAATTTTTTGGGGAGGCAGGGACTGGACGGGAGTGAAGGCCATAAGGGCTCGGGCTTTGGAAGTAACATCAAAGTAGATAGCTTTCCAAATCTTATCCGGAGATCGGGAAGGGATTTGGGGGTCCATCTACGGATGTTACGTTCCATCAAAAGATGGTTTATAGTTGCACAAAAATCCAATTTACCAACAGTCACAAATGGAAGAGCCCGAGAAGGTCATGTCTACTCAAATCCATTCTCTGTCAAAAGGGAGAATGGTTTTTATAGTCGGACAACATTTGGAAAGGACATTTTTTTAGATAAGGGAGAAGGGGCAAGAGAAGAAGAGATGGGGGGGTATTCTCTACACCCAAGGGGCATAGGCAGTATGAAGGATTGGCAGGGATATGATGGTGAATGAGGAAGGATTGGGTGGGAAGATAGTTGGACATGCAACGCCATAGAGTGAAGCTATGGTGGGGAATATGACCTTTGAACCAGACCAACTTATGCCAAGGGACAGTCAGGGAGGGGTTACGAACATGGGACCAAGTAGAGGTAAAGGAGAAGATCCCATTGGAGGAGGGCAGCCAGATACATTTATCTTCCCTTCCTTTATGACCAGGGGGAGAGGGGGAAGGGAGGACCAAAGATCTAAAAGCGGAGGGAGAGAGGAGGAAGGGGACCAACCATTGGAAGAAAGGATAGAGGACACCAATGCATTAGCTGGGAGACCGGAAGTGTAGATAACTCTGGAGTTTAACCGATGAGATAATATGCCCGAAGGGTGCCAAGGATCCTTCCAAAGGGAGGTAGACTGACCGTTTCCTATGGAGTAGGAAATGGCAGCAAGGGCAATGGGTTTAACTTCAACTATGACTCCAACTATCTTTTCTCTCCTTCCCTTTTACCGATTTTTTTTTTTTTTTTT
>NC_056569.1:18878185-18890594 GCF_013358625.1 Macadamia integrifolia
AAAAAAAAAAACTAAGGTACAAGAGAGAGAGAGAGAGAGAGAGAGAGTCGCTTGGTGTAACCCCCACCCTCCAAAAGGGGGAAGAAATAAGCAAAATACCTATAGTGGTTATTGTTTTTTAGTCAAAACTCCATACAAAAAATGATGTAGATCAGTCCAGCAACAGCAGCAGATTGGGCATTACCTATCAAAGGAGGAAGAAGGGCTCAGCCCAAGGATCAAACCAACCACCCAGTTGCATTCCAAATCTGGTCTGATCTGGATGGGTCGAACCAGCCAACTGATGGGCTGGTCCTCCTAGTTAGAGTTAGTTTTATTGTTTATTTGAGTCCTACTCCATGTAGGAGTATGTTTGTTAAGTCCTCTTTGAAGTTTTAGTTGTTAATTAGCTAGTAGTCCCAAGCTAAGTAGGAGTTTATTATGTCTTGTCATATTGTGAATAGGAGTCTATTATGTCTTATCATATTGTGAGTAGGAGTCTATTATGTTTTTTCATATTTTGAGTATGAGTTAGACCCTCTATAAAAGAGGCATTGCTGTAACTTTTTCTGGACAACTGAATGAAAGATTTTTGCAGCAAATTTGCACCTAACTTCTGATAAAGAATTCCTCATCAGCTGAGATAGCTTCGGGTGAGAGGCCCAAGGCTGAGATAGTCATCCACCCACACCTATTCCATCTCCTTTCTTTTCTCTTCAAATCTGATTTGAGAGAGTGTGAACTGAGTGTGTTCTAATACTTAATTGAAGACCAGCATCCACATCGGATCGAAGAACAGTGAAGAGACATCCATGGCCAGAATCAAATACAGCAGAAGAAGCTTGGTTTTTGGAAGAACAGTTCGAGTGCCACATCTCCCCATCCAAGAACCTGATCAGCCAACCCTTTTGAGGTTTTGCTGGCCAGCCTAGGAGAGAGACTCGACCAGCAGCTAATACCCATCTGCTGGCTGGATCCTCTTCTACTGCCTCCTCTTCTAGTTTCCTTATTTGGTTACTTGGGAGCCAAGCATTCTTATATCATTCAATCCAGCCGTCCACTTCCATAGATAATTTAGGGTTTTATTCCTCCTCACTGGACCTTCATTCCATTCAAATATCAGCCTCATCTGAGCTCTCCACCGCCATTCGCAGGTCACCCCTTCAACAACACTATATTAGATTTTGATCTCAAAACTGATTTCCAGATTCTTGTGCTATTTGATCTGGTTTTATTGGAGCTTTAAGGGACAATACTGGGGGTTTATTGATTCTAAATTACCCTTACATTAAGAAAACCTTGTCAATGCCACTTTCGGAGACTAGCAATGTCATTTGGCAGACCTTGGCCTCCGATTGAACAAGGAGTTCATGGTAGAAGCCCACTTCTCAACTACCTGAGTAGCATAGGCTAGTCAGGAAGGGCCCCCAAAAGATGAGCTAGTCCATCCAGGGTTTTAAGTATCGGTGTGTATCATATCATATTGGTCGATATGTATACATATCGGTGGGTATCAATACTATATGTACTGATATGAGTGACACTAAGTTTTTAGAAACAATTTGAATCAACTGATACATGACCAATACGGTCTGATATGTGAACAATATGGTCAGATACAGGGCTAATACAGTCCGATATGGATCACTACAGGTAATATACACTCAATATGCCTCTTTTAAACCCGCAAAATAGAAACCGTGAGTGAGATATGAAACCAAGAGCAACTGAAAGCCATAGTGTAGAAAACCTAAGATCCATAACCAGTAACTTTTGAGAGGAGATGAGAGATTGAGGATTCAGCAAGCTTTTTCCTTTGTGACTGGTATTACTGCCCAGAAACATAGGATGTGAGAACAAACCAGAAAAGGAGGAAAGCCATAATCATTCCATCGTTTCCTACCTTGAGACGAAACCAGCAGTGGAAGACAGAAGCAATGAACATCAACGAAACCCTAGTTCTTCTTCTCTTTGGATGAATTAGGGTTTCACCATAAACCATAGAACCTTGAACGACTCTCAAAATAGCTACTGGTTATGGCTCTAATACTGTGTAGAAAACCTAAGATCTATAACTTACTTGAGAGAGGAGATGAGAGAGATTGAGGAAGAAGAAAAGAAGAGAGACGGCAAGGAGAGGAGCAGCCAATGTATTACATCAGTCTCCCACCATCATATTTTTATAATAAGTAGAACCAAGTGCAACCAAAGGTGGAATAGGAAAGACAATCTTGATCTAACTTAATTTAGAAAACAAAAGATCTAGTCTAACTAGAAAAGTAAACAACCTAATCTAACTTGGAAACGAAATAAAATAACCATGTCACATTGGGATAAACTGTTAGAGATAGTTGTTATGTTACTCTAAGGGTATTTTAGTAATTTGACATTATGTTTTATTTTCCTTTTCCTCCTTAGGGAGGTTTGTGTAATATCTTGTAAATATATTAGTAAAGGATATATTGGTGTTAGTGAGACTTTACTCACAACATACTATTCACACATACCATCGCCTCTTCTCCTTTCTTCTTCTTCCTCTCCAACTCTCATCTCATTCTTCCTCATCTACATATTCTAACTTGGTATCAGAGCACATAAGGTTGGTTTGAGAGTCGAGCTACTAGCTTCCTCCCTTCTTCTCTTCTCTTTGGAACCCTAGGTTGCAAAGGGGTTCCAAGGAAAGGGCTTTTATGTGAGAAGCTTGAAGAAACTTTGAGAGAGGCATGCAAGGAGACCATGGGGACACCAAGGGGAGTTTTTCCTTTGAAAAAAGAGACATTTGAAGGCTGCAAAAAGAAAAACCAGGCCTAGGTAAGATCACCGCCAGCCCTGGACCTTTTTTTTCTCTTTCTCTCTCATCTGGTCAGCTTTGAAGCTGAAACCAGGCCTATTTGGATCGTCCTAGGGTGTATTCTAACCCCTATTAGTCTCGCTGCAAACCTCCTTGAGTTGAGGCTGTACAACTCAAATTTCTGCTGCTCACAGGGTACCGCTTGCCCGACTGCTATGTGGTTGTGAGATATGATGTTTTTTAGGGATATTGTGCCCCTATGTGGATGTTATGACCCTACCCCTTGAAGAAAGTAGATGGTGTGAATCTTTGTGAATCTTTTTTGAAGTGTTTGCTTGGTTTAGCTGCTGGAGTTGTTTTTATTTGGTTCAAGAAAAATTTGGGTAGAGTGTGCACTCCCCATTGTGTTTGTGACTCCTTATCCACAAGATGTCTAAAGATAGTGGACTTGGAGCCCTCTTTGGTGATGTTTCAGTCAGTGCATTGAGTAGTGCTCCTCCTAATCCAATGTTTTTTGATAACCCCCATACTCAAATCACTATTGTGAAGTTGGGCAATACTAACTATTTGGATTGGACTCATTCTATAAAGCTTTCCTTACTGAGTAGGGGAAAGCTAGGATATGTTACAGGTACCATTAAGGCTCCTCAACCAGATGACCTGACATATCCAAAGTGGGAGACTAAAAACTCACTGTTATGACATGGCTGATTTTTTCTATGAAACCTGAGATTGGAAGAAGGTTTATGAGGAAAGAAACTGCCAATGATATTTGGGACAGTGTCACTAAAACCTTTGACCGTGTGGGTGATTCGGCCAAGGTTTATCAATTACTTCAGAAGGTTATTGGCATGAAGCAAGGGGAGAAAACCATTTCTGAGTATTACAACACTATCATTAGTCTCTGGGAGGAGTATGATCACTATAGAGATCTCCAACTGTCCAATCTGGAGGATGAAGCTAAGGTTTACTGGAAACTTGAGAAGGAGCGGGTTCATATTTTGCTTGGTGGGTTGAATCCCGAGTATGAGCTGATCCGGATACAAATATTGGACCGGTCTCCACTTCCATCCATTGATGAAGTGTGTAGCTATTTGCAGAGTGAGGAGACCAGGCGGGTGGCCATCGCACATGCTCTTACTCTTGAGCGGTCAGCTCTTACTACTAGCTCTCAGAAAGATTGGCGTAGTGGTGGCAGAGGCCAAGGCCCTCCTCGTGGGGATGATAGACGTTGTGATTATTGTGGGAAGTCTGGGCACACCAAAGATAGATGTTGGGTCCTTCATGGCCGACCTCCTGGAATACATGGTGGTACTAGTGGTGCTCGTGGTGGACGTAGTAGGGGAGCTAGAGCCCACAGTGTTGAGGCTGAGCATGCTACTACAGGGTCTACTCCTAGCCCACAGGCAGAGCACAGTTCCCTTACTAGGGAGGTTATTGCAGCATTCCGCAGGGTCATGTCTCAACTGGGAGGCTCATCATCTTCTTCCCTTACAGTGCCAGAGTCCTCAGCTTCCGCATTGCAAGTTTCCTCATCTGCCCCCTCCATAGCACCATCTTGAGTTATTGATTTTGGTGCTACGGATCATATGACTGGTACGTCCCATTATTATGATACATACTCTATTTGTTCCGGTAGAGATAAGGTCAGGGTTGCCGATGGCTCCCTTTCCTCCATTTCTGGTAAAGGTAGCATTCCTATTACTTCTTCCATTTCACTTGATTCTGTTCTTCATATTCCTAATGATTTTGTTCTTTATATTCCTAACCTTAACCATAATCTCTTATCTGTGAGTCATCTGACAAAATATTTAAACTTGTGTCACTTTTTTTCCTTCTCATTTTCTCTCTCAGGATTTGGTGACGAAGAGAATTATTGGCAGTGGACATGAAGAGAAAGGACTCGACCTACTTGAACCTCAATCACCTTTTTTGGCTACAACTCAGTCCTATATGTGTGGACGTACTTATAGCAGTTCTGTGGATTTTGTGATGTTGTGGCACCAACGTTTAGGACATCCATCTTTTGTTGTTATGAGAAAACAGTTACCTCATTTATTTACTTCTTTTCCCAATTCTCATGTCTTTCATTGTGAACCATGTATTTTTGCTAAACATTGTTGTTCTTCTTATCCTTATCATGGTAATAGATCTACTGTTCTTTTCACATTGTGCACTCTGATGTTTGGGGCCCCTCTACTACTACCTCTTTACTTGGTTTTCGTTACTTTGTTTCTTTTGTTGATGATTTTTCCCGTGCTACTTGGACTTTTTTGATGAAGCACAAGAGTGATGTGTTTGATGCCTTTAAAAATTTTTATTATGAAGAGGTGAAAAGATAAAAGATGAGGAAGGAAAGATGTAAGTAAGAGGAAAGTGGCCCAGCCCAAATAGTCAGGAGAATCACAATTCACAGCTAAATAGGGTCAGCTACATGGATCTTGGCCCTCCAATAGGCTCTATCAAAGGTCATACTTGGGACAAGGCTGAGAATATGCATTCCTCACCACTTCGTCTATGGTCATTTTAGGCCTGCCCCTAGCTCTTTTAGCTCCTTCAATCTGAATCAGACCACTCCTTACAAAGGCATCCTCAAGCCTTCTTTGAACATGACCATATCACCTCAAACAACTTTCGCAAACTTGTCATTGATCAGGATGACTCCCAAATCAGCTCTAATATGCTCATTCCTTACTTTATCCTTCCTAGTTTGCCACACATCCATCTTAACACTCGCATCTCAACCACACATAACTTCTCTATATAACTCTTATTAACTTCCCAACATTCCGCCTCATAATCCCCATTAACCTCCAAATTCTGAAATCCCAAGGATCCAACTACTTGAATCTAGTAGGGCTCCTTGCTCCTAGTGGTCTAGGATAAGAGGATGGATCCAACCGACCAGTCCAATCTTGAAAACTCTCATAATGCCAAAAGAACCAATTTTACAATAGCCATTGACATAAAGCTAGACTTTACCTTATACCTACTGTTCATGGCATTTGAGCAAGTGGTGATTAAGGAATTAACCAACCCCAACAACCATTGATCATGTCATCCACTCTCTATCTGTAAATGTTCTACTAGTCTACTATAACACTAGAATGGACTAATTCAATGGGGACAAAGCGAGGCGTGATTTAAAACAAAATGGGGCCATGAAGATCTGTTGAGTCAAAAAGTGGTTGGCCACCTTGCAACTTTCCATAATACAGATATATAGAAAAGTCCCATTTCTTTATTTTATGTTGTGCATATCCTGCATTAATTTTTTCATGGGAATACAAGATACCTTCAACAAAAACTGTAATCTTGATGCAAGAAATGGAATCTTTGCTCATCCAAATTACATCCTTTGCTTTGTCCAGGTAACATAAGTGAGAAATAAGGATTCAAAGCTTTTTTGATTTCTCAATGGCAACCACCCTCTCCCACTCCTAATCCTCCCTATGCTTCCTCTGCTCCAATGGTCTCTACAGTTGGGAACAGCCCTTCCTTACCACCTTATCCTCTCCCTCCTCCCACCAGCCTACCTCTCCCCTCCAACCTCCCTCAGACCTCTCTCTCGACTCTAAACCTCCACCCCCCCTCACCAGACCCTAGGTTTCTGTCGCCAGCCCTTCCCCCTCTCCCAGAGACGGTCACACCCTTTTTTTATCTCCCTCCATAATAGATGACAAGAAAATTGGAGTTTGCGCTCCTGGCCTCCTGGATCCTGAAATTGCAAAGTGGAAACGTTGTCTGGTTGGGCACTTCCTTGGAAGCAGACCACCATTGAACATTGTAAAAGCTTTCCTGCTCAACCAATGGTGCACTCACCAACTCTCCACCTTTATGCTTGACAACAGGATCTTCACCTTCAAATTCTCCTCTGAAGAAGATAAACTATCCGCCCTTGAGGGTGGACCCTAGCTGGTTGGCAAAAAGCCAATATTCTTAAGAGTTTGGGACCAGTACACCGTCTTCAACAAGGTGAATTTTGAAATCATTCCAATCTAGGTAGCCGTTCCAAATCTCCCCCTCCACTAATGATGTCCTTAGGGTTTGAGCATTATTGGATCAATCACAGGCAAACCACTCTTTTCGGATCAAAGAACGAAGTTAATAGATAGACTAGCATTTGCTAGGATTTGCATTCAAGTGTTAGTTGAAGCTCCTCCTCTGGCTGTTGTTATTGTTATGGATGATGAGGGTTATACTTTTGATCAACAAGTCCATTATGAGTGGCTCCCTCCTCAGTGTGATGTTTGCAAGTCCTTCGGGCACCATACAAAGCTTTGTAACCCTATAGAATTGGCATTCCTGAAACTCCCACGACTCAGAAGCTTGATGGCATCTCTCCAGTCAGATTAGCTGCTACCGGCTCCTCCCTGAGAAGATCAGTCTCCTCTATGCCCATCCGGGGTCGCAGAAATCTCTGGCAAAGGAATCGGAGGAATCACAACCTCATAGCCTTACCTCAAGAGCTCGAAGTAGGTTCCTTGCCTGTTAGACCTACATCCCTTGATCCATTGGACCATGCACTTTTAACCACTGGTCTTAACCAATTCTCAGCTCTCCTTTCCTCATCAGACAAAGAGGAAGGTGAGATCTCCACTCAAACTGATATTTCGGCCTCTGATAATGACGATGCATCAATTGACGATCCATTGACCATTGTTTCTCCTCGATCAAAGCTCCCCTTTGTTGTTCGGGACCCTCTTTCTCCTTTAGTGAGCTCTGTCAATCATGACCCTCTTTCACCTTTGGAGACCCTGTCACCCCTTCCACCACTTCTTATCCCCCTTCGTTGAATGATATTCCCTCCACTTTATCTAACCTTTATATCATCGCCGCCTCCCCATTGGGGCCCGTAACTTCTGTCCCATATGAGCATTCCACTTCCACCGACCTTCTCTCCCTTCTCCCATCGACCCTTCACCCCTCCTCACCCCAGTTCTCTTCTATGGTCCAATCATATTTTTTTCTATGCACCGACTTGCTGCCTCCTTAACCTATTAACCGACCTACCTCTAACCCAGTTCTTTCTTCTAACCACACACCAAAGCCTATCCATAGCACTCTTTCATCTGATCCGACCCACCACATCATTTTGTCGGACCACCTTCTCACCCAACATTCGGGCATCCTTCCCTTGCCTTCGAACCTTCCCTTCTCTCCCGAACCATCAAACCTTCAAACCCATTCAGGCATCCTACCCTTGCCATCGAGATCACCTCCTTTACCCGACCACCCTTCCCCCTCGGTAGGTCTCTTCTGTCACCTCTCGGAACACACCTTGGAAGGTGTCCAACTAGAGCTCCGGTCGGCGTAAGCTGCTCCTGCACGCCTCTCCTCCGCTGGCCTTCTGCCACCCTATTCTGGGTTGGGCTCAGCACGAGTCCCTCTCGCCATCCTGAGTCTATGATTCTGCAACTGCTCGTGTTAGTTCCTCCCTGCAAGTCTTCTTCGTCTCACCTGCTCTACCGGTTCACACCTTGGAAGGTGTCCATTCTGAGCTCAGGTTTGCGTGACAGGCCTCACCTTCGAGGTGACTCCACCATTTTCATATCAGTGCAGTCCCCTCTTGCACCTTCCAAATTGAATGGCCTTCTGCCTGCTGTTGCTGCTTCTGCCACGACGCCATGTGTTACTGCTTCCTTAGACAATCCCCATCCTAGGAGAGACCCCCCATGCCTGCTGTCTTCACTACTATTCGCTCCATTATTTGCCAATCATCTACTGCTCTCCCAGTAGTTGGTCCCATTCTGCCTGCTAGTCGTGAAAAAGCCTCAAAGAAGCTGCCTCCTAAGTCCAACGCCACCAAATCCAACCCTGTTTCCCCTCCTTGCATGATTACAGCCAAGTTCCCTACTTCGGTCCAGCAATCCCCTCTCAAGGAATATCAGCGGTGTCATAAGAACAAGCCTGGTGCTTCCAACCATCGACAAGCTTCCTGCTCCCCGGAACACTTGATCCCAAACCCAATCCTTCCCAATGACCCTTTGGTTTATATAGAATGTTGAGGGCTTGAAATCCCTAGCAAAGCAAATTGACATCCGCTCCTGTCTTCATTCCTCCAATGCGGTCATCTGCTGCCTTCTAGAAACTAGGGTTCTGGAACCCAATGCCTCCCCCATTGTCTTCCATCGCCCCTTCTCAATCCTTCCTCTCCAATTATTCCCACTTTCCCAATAGGCATAGCTGAATCCTCTGGACCCCCTCATGGCCCTTATCTCTTTTATTTCCTCCACTTCCAAATGTATACATCTCTCAATGTCTGATTTTTCTGGCCCAAACTCCTACTTCTTCTCCATTGTCTATGCTTTGGAACGCGCTCATGAGAGATCCTCCCTTTGGGTTGACCTCTACTCCTCTCTCTCCACGGGCTCCCAACCGTGGGGAATCGCAGGAGATTTTAATGTGGTCAGATTTAGTCATAAAAAGCAGGGTGGAGACCCAATTGACTCTTCCTCTATCGATCCCTTCAATGATTGCATTGATGACCTTTTTGATGACTTGAATGATCTAAGATGGTCAAGTGCCTATCTCACTTGGCATGATTGTCGTCAAGGCCCCTAGCAGAATAAATCCTGGCTTTCAACCTTTCCCTCCTTTTATGCCAATTTTGACCCAATGGCATCTCCAATCATAGCCCAATTATGCTTCATGTCCGCCCTTCCATCTCATTCAGCCCCAAGCCTTTTAAATTCTTCAACATAGGACTCTCCACCAAGATTTTCTCCCCATTGTCAAATATGCTTGGGAAATCCCTGTCCATGCTCGCTCTTCCCCTCTCATTGCCTTTTCCAGAAAGCTACGAAATGTAAAATCTCAAATCTAGGAACATCTCCTTTGGCAATATCTCCTCCCAAGTATTATCCTACAAATCCACGAGGCCACTCAAGTCAGGCTCCAACCCGACCTCCATAATTCCTCCCTTGTTGAGGAAGAAAGGTCACTCTCCTCAGAGCTCTCTTCCCTTCTTGCCCAAGAAGAAAGTTTTCTTCGCCAGAACGCTAGAATCAAATGGCTCGAGCTTAGTGACTCCAATTTAGATTTCTTCCATCGATCAATGAAAGCTAGAAACAATGCCAATTCCATTCCTCTTCTTAACTCTAGGGATGGATCTATCCTTAGCACTCTGGAGGATATTAAATCTGAAACTGTCTTTATTCTCTAATCTGTTCACCCCCTCCCTAGTCTCCTGACCCCATCCCCCCCAAATCTCCTCACTAAATTCATTCCTGGCCACCTCTTGGAAAATCTTCAATCCATTCCTTCTGATGATGAAATCCTGGCCACCATCCTTTCCCATGAAGCCAACAAAGCCCCTAGTCCTAATGGCTTTAGCATGGGATTCTTAACCTCTTGTTGGGACATCATTCGTTCTAATCTCATTTCTGTTATCCGTAGTTTCTTCCTCAACCCCACTCAAATTAGAGGAATAAACCAAAATTTCCTTTGTCTCATTACCAAATCCGAGGGAGCCTCTTTCATGTCTGACTTCAGATCTATCACCCTTTGTCACCTTCTTTACAAATTCATTGCCAAAAGTTTTGCTAACCGTATCCAATTGGTGGTTGATTCCCTGGTCAGTGCAAACAATCTTCTTTCATTGTTGGGAGGAGCATCGCGGGCAACATCATTTTATGTCATGAAATGGTTAGGGGATTTGATAGAAAATCCCACTCCCCTGCCATGCTGCTCAAAATCGACATCTACAAAGCTTTTGATTCCATTAAATGGGAATTCATATCTAGAGTTCTGTTCAGATGTCGTTCTCCCCTGTTTTTGTGCACTGGATCCACTCCTATATCTCCAACCCTCACTTTTAAGTCTTGGTTAACGGTAGCTCGGTGAGTTTCTTCAACTCCTCCGTGGGTATCATATAAGGTTGCGCCTCTATCCCCCTTCCTTTTCTGCCTTTCACTTGAGGTGCTTTCCAGATCCATCCAATGTTTCACTGACCATCTTACCTTTACTGATGATCTTATAATCTTCCCAAAGCTGACCCTAGATCCATCATGTCCTCTCTCTGCTTTTCAAGAAGATCTCCACATAAACCTTACTAAATCCAGTCTCTTCCTCTCTGGGATCTCTGACTCTTCAAAGGCCCATCTCCTAGAGCTGACTGGCTTCACCCTCGGCCACCCCGCTGTCAAGTATCTTGGATTGCCTCTTATTACTGCTAGGCTTTCAGCCCATTACTGCACCCCAATGCTTGACCTTATAAAAAAAAAGGTTGCAACTTTGGAAAGGGAAGCTCCTTTCCTATGTAGATCGCCTTGAGCTAGCTAGATCCATGATCCAATCCATGTACCCTTATTGGTCTGACATCTTCTCCCTTCCCATCTCCATCATCAAGGCAATCGAGTCCCTCCTCTACTCCTTCCTCAGGAAAGGAGGTGAATTCTCCAAATTTCTTCGCCCCATCTGTTGGGTACCGTGTGCCTTCCTAAATCAAAAGGTGGCCTGGGTCTTAAGAGAATCAGAGTTGTTAACACTGCGGGCATTCTCAAACCAATGTAAAGGATTGCTTCTAAGCACAAAAGCATCTGGGTCCTATGGGTTTACTCCTCTCCTCAAGACTGACTCTCTAGACTATCTCCCATTCCACTGATGCTTCTTAGGTCTACCACAATATTCTCATACCAGACACAAAGCCCTTGAGGCCATCCGGTACTCCATTGGGAATGGTTCCTCAACCTCCCTCTGGCTTGAGCCATGGCACCCTCTAGGAGTTCTTCCTTCTATTGTCAACCCAAGATCTATCTACTCCTCGGGTCTTAGCCGATCTACCACGATTGATTCCATCATCCAAGATGGAAATTGGGCCCCTCCCACTTCTCCCCTTCCTCTCATGGACATTTGATTTTCCCTTCCTCCTCTTCCCCCGAGTCATTGGGGAAAGACATGATTCCATTTTGGATGCCTTCTTCTACGGGCACTTTTAATTCTGCCTCTGCTTGGAATTTTCTTACTCTAAATGCCCCCTTATCCCTTTGCATAAGATCATATGGTTTAAAAGCCACATCCCACGCCACATTTTCACTGTTTTGCGTGCAATCTCTAATTGCTTTGCCACCCAGTCTTTCACTCTTTCATGATCTCTCAACACATCTAGGTCCCTTCCTCCTATTCTTTGTGGAATGGCACTAAAGATATTGATGACCTTTTCTTCTCCTACTCTTTCTCCTCCCAGTTCTTAAAGAGGGTTCTTAGTCGTTGCTGGCCTTCCAGAAGAAGAGTGTTCCCTCTGAGTAGAGAATGGATCTAGGTTGACATGACTTATGTTGGTTCATCAATTTGTGGCACTGTCGGAAAGCTTGCCTTCTGCGCTACCATTAACCATATCAGGATGGAGAGGAATCTTCGTAGATGGACCTCTAACTCTCATTCTTTTAACAAGATTTGGAATGCCATCTATTTCGATATCTCCTCTAAGATATCTGCTCAGCGTTCCCCCTGTTAGAAACTTCCCAAGGAACAAGCCTATTGTTATATCCTGGGGTCTCCCCTCTCCCATTCTCTCCCCCTCCCCTCAAGCTCCCCTTTTGTCCTTGTTGCTTTGTTGCCTTGGTGCCTATTCTAGTCCCCCCCCCCTTCTCATTCCCTTGTATATTCTTTTTCCTCCTAGTAATGAAATTATTTATT
>NC_056569.1:18890614-18890725 GCF_013358625.1 Macadamia integrifolia
ACAAAAAAAAAAAAAAAAATTTGTAATCTTAAACCAAAAAAAATGTTTCCCCAAATGGTCCCATAAGGAAAGGGTCTTCCTTAATTAGGTTTTTTTTTTTTTTTTTTTTTT
>NC_056569.1:18890745-18952931 GCF_013358625.1 Macadamia integrifolia
ATGAATAAATAATTCATTTTCAAGGAAGAAGAATATACAAGGGAAAGGGGGAAGGGAGGCTTAAGCCAACAAGGAGAAGCCAACTCAAGGGGAGCTCAAAATAGCACAATCAAAAGAAAACAAAACCAAGGAATCACCCTCAAAACTACAAAGAAAATGCACCGGGGGGGGAGGGGACAGCACCCTCACGTGGAGTGGATGATATCTACCTGAAGATTCCAAGAGGATATTATATGGGAGTTCATTGGGGAGCTAGGGATAGGGCTGGAAAGAAGGCCAAGCAGGGAATGGGCTTTGGAAGTAACATCAAAGTAAATAGCTTTCCAAATCTAGTCTGGAGAGCGGGATTTGGGGGTCCATCTACGGATGTTACGCTCCATCCAGAGGTGGTTAATAGTAGCATAGAAAGCCAGTTTGCCAATGGAGATCCTTAGTTAGGGTTAAGCATATGACCATGAGAAAATTGTTGGATAAGAGGGCTATAATGTGGATATTAATAACATAATCTCATTCTACTGAGAAAACCCAATTGCCAAAAGTCAAATTCAAAACCCATATGCCAAAAGCCAAATCCATCATTCATAAAGTTTTGACATTAATAAATTGTTTGTATAGTTTACCTTCATTAGTATTTCACCGTTGCCGACATCATTGTGACAATCCAACTACGATAATGGTAGGTGACAAATTGTAGAAAGAAGAATATGTTTTAATGCCTGTTCAAGCCAGCCATGTCGAATCATTCAACCAATTCCTAGGAGAACAATCAGGTCAACAAGTAGCTAACTTGCTGAATTCATCAAGTTGGCTTTCGGTTCAAGTGGGTCACTAGGTCATGACTCATGGTTCTCAATTTCGGTTTCGAACTAGGATTTTGACCTTGATAGAAAAGTAGAAACCGAAATGTATCGTCAAAATATGCAAAATGGGCTCGAAATTTGGTCCATTTCGTATGTCAACTAGAAATGGCCATTTCGGTAGCCAAATGATGGAATTTTGCCTTGAAACTTGTTGTAGTGCCTATTTAAGCATTTTCAACGACAACAACAAACTCAGCCTTATCCCAACTTATGGAGTCGGCTACAAGGATCCGTAAAAAACAAAGTAGGGACAATTGAAAGTAGGGAGAAATGAAGAAGAGAAGGGAATAAGAAATGAAAAAAAGATGAAAGACAAAAGAGGCACAGCCCAGCAAGTCGAGAAACTCAGCTGAGTGGGGTCAGCAATATGGGTCCTTGCCTTCAAATAGGCTCTATCGGGGTCATACTTGGGACAAAACCCAAACTACGCATGCCATTCCTCACCACTTCTCCTATGGTCATTTTAGGCCCGCCCATAGATCTCTTAGCTCCTTCAATTATAATCAAATCACTCCTCTTTATTGGGGCATCCCCAGGCCTCCGTTGTACATGACCATACCACTTCAAAAGACTTTGTCTGAGATTGTCATTAAAAGGGGTAACTTCCAAATCAGCTCTAATACGTTCATTCCTTACTTTATCCTTCCTAATTTTGCCGCACATCCATCATAACATCCTCATCTCTGCTACGCGTAGCTTTTTTATATCCCAATATTCTGCCCCATATATCATTGTCAGCCATACAACAGTCCTATAGAACTTCCCTTTAAGCTTTTAAGGAATACGTCAGTCATACAGCACTCAGGTCGCACTCTCCACTTTATACATCCCACTTCAATTCTCTGCGAAACATCATCCTCTATATCATCTTCTTTATTTATTGTTGACTCCAGATATCTAAAACAGCCACTTTGCAGCATCTCTCTCTCTCCTCAATTTTCATCGAGTCATTATCCCTCATAGTGTGACTAAAATTACACATCATACACTCCGTCCTTGATATTTAAGCATTTGTACACAAGTTCAAATCATTAGATTGAAAATAAAAAGAGTGATAGGTAGCTAGCGTACTTCGTAGCCTACTAAAACATTTGCTTTATATAGCCCTATTTTACACATTTAGTCCTATAACATACAATATTCAATAAGAACAAACAAAATATGCAACCGGAATGAAGAACCATAAAAATTGCAAAGCATTACACAATCACTTAACTATTAAACTATTTCACATTACAAATCAACAATGCATTGCCAAAAAGTGTCATCGTGGACAAGAAGCACAAATGCACAATTAACTTCACAACCATACAAATCAATACCAAATACTATTACGGGGAACCTCATAATCACTATGCTACCTTTGGCACCAGTAGAACCAAGCCTTGGACTCGATGTCAAATGCCAGCCATGTCACACTATGCATGAAGGAACACTCAAAACAGAGGTCGCAATTGAAAGCGTGCAAAACGGGGTATTTTATATAGCTCATTATGTCGTTTTGGAGAAACGACCAAACATTTCAGTCATTGAGTAAAAAGTAATTCTTTGGGGGTTTCTAGAACAAAGTTTGAAAGCGAGAACCCTTTTCTTTATCTTTATTTGGTGTTACTTGAGCAAAATGAGAGCTATTTCAACCAAAATTTCGTTCAAAACCTGTAAACATGCTGAGTCAAGGGTGACTTCATTTCAACCAAGGTTGAAACTGAGATAAGTCATCAAATTTTTGGTATGGCGAACACAATACACCAAATAAAGGAAAATACCTGAATTTAGATCCAGAGGCAAGGAGATATTTTAAGCCTTATGTCAAGGGCATTAGTGAGGAGAGAGCCAAGACCATTTGGCCAAAATGGGGGTACACCCTCTGAAGACAAGAAGCATGCTCAAGCCACAAGATATTTCACAATGTCTTGTTCCCAGGATCTTTGCACATCCCATCAGGACCCTGAATCAAGCTCTCTCAGAGGTGAAAAATAACGGCTTAGGGTGATCTATAATGCATCCGTATTTGAATTTCCGAAGACTCAATATACAGAAAATCGCAATAAATGCAACTAGAGATTACTAGTCAAGCAAATCACTAATGTTTTTCATCCAACAGAAGTGCTTTAAAAACCATATCCATGGCCTTAAGGATGTTACCAGCCATGTTCACAAGAAGTTCCTCACCGCTAAATTTGGCATGCTAGTAGCATAGTAATAGATGAAGTCTGACATATTTTTCGCTCCAGATTCTGCATCTACCAAAATAACAACATTATTACTCAATGCTCATACAAATCACATGTTTCTAAAACACTCTTTACAATTTACAACTCAGCACATATGCGTTAAAGAGACAGAACGACCATGCAAGCCCCTCTTTCACAGGATCCCAGGAGGGAGGATGGAGATGGTCCCAACCTTTGGCATTTTTGCACAAAGTGGCAACTCTCATAACTCGAAACCGCATCTTCATGCTGGAAGCTCCAGCTTTTTACCATCACGCCAAGGGACAGCCCTCAGTATGTATATTGTTAAAAACAGGAAAAATCTCAGAAATTACCATAAATTTGATTCTCCCTTATTTATAATTTTCATCTTTCTTTTTTTTTTTTTTTTTTTTTTGGGGGGCTTGGGGGGGAATTAAAGAAATGTCTACAATTTTTAAAGAAAGAAGCCCCATGTAAAACAAAAATAGCAAAAGAGCAGTTAGAAAAGCAACTGCTAGGGCTCCTTGATGACCACCGAGGAAACAAGACCCCATTCTACCTTGATAGCCCTGTCTGCAAGATGGTAGCTTAATTAGCACTTAAATTTTCTAGATATGAGTCCACATCATTATTCACTATATAATGGGTAAGTTACATGTTTCATCATGTGGGTGAGGTTTTTTTCCCTCCAACCAACCAAAATAAAAATTTGACAGCAATGGTTTCTGTTCATCCCAAAACAGGCGTTCAATTCATTTTTGCATAGAACAGAGATCCTAGCATAATAAAAAAATAAATGATGAACATACCACAGGTTTTGAATGCCAAAATGAACTTTTCCGCAAGGTTCTCTAGTAATAGCCTCCCTAGGGAGTTAAAGATACTAGCAACGCAGTGCAAAGATGAAACCTTTGTTATGTCCAGAACTTCTGACAATTGCAAAACCTCCTTCAATCTGTCATTTTCGCACAGTGCCAACAAATAGTTTTCTGTCACATGAGCAAAATCTTGTGAGAATTTCCATTATAGCTGAAGAGAAAGCTGTGACTGCTTTACACCAAAATAGAGGATATTGCATAAGAATCAAATAGTAAATAAAGGATGATTTAATTAATAAAATTTATGGTTCTTCCTTCGGTCCATGTATTTCCTTGCTCTAATTAAAAAATTTACTTATTTTTGCTTATCAGAAAAATAAATAAATAAATAAATAAAAAAAGAGGAATGATTTAACAGGATCTCCTTTGAAGAATCTATGTTGCCCTAGGCTACAAGCAAAAGATAACTTTGCATGCATATATATTTTATGCAAGTATCTTCATAAAAGATTTAATTTGAATGCAGTGCACTGA
This sequence comes from Macadamia integrifolia, assembly GCF_013358625.1. NCBI lineage: Eukaryota > Viridiplantae > Streptophyta > Magnoliopsida > Proteales > Proteaceae > Macadamia > Macadamia integrifolia. The sequence goes on from NC_056569.1 coordinate 18,895,153, forward strand.
TAAGGCATGGTTATTATCAAGGAATATTGCTTTGCCAAAAATAAATAAATAAATAAAGGAATATTGCTATAAATCTCAACATTAGTTAATATATCATTTAGTTAACATCCTTGCGAAGCCTTGATATTAATGAGATTTGATCAAATGTAATTTCTCATTTTGGACTCAGAAAATTATCCCAAAGTGGAATAAATTAAGTGAAAAATGTTCTATAAAATCTGGTAAAATGGTTTAATATTTAGACAGTCCTAATAAATTTATTTTTTTGGAAAAATATCATGCAGCAATCTCTGACAATTAATAGGAATTATTTTGGCATTTGTCTCAAATGGCACCAATTAGAGATCGGGAATATACAAACATGTTGTCTACTCTAACACAAAAAATGAATTCACCAAATCCTTTTGGAAAGTAATTGAATAGAAATATGAAGAACAGTAAGGTTACTCCATTGTGAAATAACCTAGAGGAGGGTGAATAGGTTATACTAGTGGATTTTTTCTTTGGTTTAAAGTTCCCAAGTGTGCAATTGCAAATTAAAAATGTGGAATTTGAAAAATAAGTACAATCACACAACACAAAGATTTATAGTAGTTTGACTCAATCCGAGTCTAGTCCATTCCCTACAAGTTCCACTTGTTAGGTATTCCACTAGCTCTTCCCTTTCAGTACGAGTAGGTAAGAAGGAAAACCTTTACCAACTCTTTTAAGAATAAGAGATCCATACAAAATCTCTTTCACAGGCAAGGACTAAAGTATCGGTATCAGTCGCCGTATCGGTCGACCAAAATTAAGATACGTATCGGAGGGTATCATATTGTGTTGGAGATACGCTAAGATACGCATATAAATGAATATGAAACACCTTTTTAAACACTTTTGCATAAAAAATTTGTTAAAAAAAGCTGTTGATAACATGTATTATGCATAAACACTAAATTAAGGGTATCGCACTAAGAATTCAAGATTTGTAGTTGTCCCATAAATGTAAAATCCTTATTCTCAGCCTTGATTTCCACTTTAGTTAGAGAGAAATATGGCAGTAATTTTGGAACAAAAACGCCTCAAAAAATCATGTTTTCTAAAAAAATACCCATCTTGGCCATTATATGACCGTAGCGTACTGTATTGGTACATACCGATACTCACCGATACGTACTGATCGATACATACCGATACTCACCGATATGTACTGATACTCATCGATACGTACTGATCGATACATACAAATACTCACCGATACATACCGAAACGTTTATTTCACCTCGATTTTATATTTTCCATAGAGTATCAGTATGTATCGATAGTGTATTGGTGCATATCAGTATGTATTGTAGGATATATATCGATACGAAAGGATTTTAAAAATTCTGTATCGTATTGGTGTGTATTGTATCGGTCGGCTAAATTTAAGATACATATCGGAGGGTATCGTATCGATATCGGAGATACTTTAAACCATGTAATCACAGGTAGAGAGGGATCTTACAATCTCTTTACAGGTTGAGAAGGACCTTACAACTCTTTTGAGGATAAGAGGATCACACACATCAACCTAATTATAGTCTAGACCGATGTGGAGTAACAACCGTCCAATACTAGAGTTACCCAAACTCTTGGACAAACACAAAATTAAGAGTGGGATAAAGTTTAGAGTTACTCTTGTGTGGTGCAAGAATGATATGCAGATATGTGTGTAATGCACCTTTCAAAATCTTCAAGAAGCTTGCCAAAGCTATGGTGAAGTCGAAGAATCTTGAGTTTCATTTATATGGATAGTGTAGACCAAGAACTCGAGAGTAGTATAGAGTATAGCTCACTTTAAATGCTTTAGGAATGATTCTCAATTGATTAGGATTAATCGTTAATTAATGAGTTAAGTTGCTCTATTGCAACATGTTGGTCACAAGTTCAAAACTTGAAAACAACCTCTTTTGCGAAGCAAGGGGTAAGGCTGCATGCACTGGGTTGCTCTTTTTCAATAGTTAATTAATGAGTAACATTAGAGATATTTATAGGTGAAATTAGGAAACAAAAGGCAAAAAATCTCACTCGAATGGTCACTTTTTGGGTGTACTAGTCGACCTCCACGGTTGCCCGTCAACCGCCCAAAAGAGCCATTGCAAAATAGCCGTTAAAAAATAGCCATTGCAAGCTGATTAACCCACCCGGTCGACCGACTGGCTACTTTGACCAGCAGCTGTCCAGTTGACAGGCTGGAGCTGGTTGATGCCGCCAGCCTTTGGCCAGAATGCCTTTTGCAGGTCTGTTTTGGTGGGTTTTACCGCACAGTGTTCAAATGGCCATAACTTGGTCATACAAACTCTGATTGGTCTGATTCTAAGTCCGTTGGTTTCATAACTTGAAACTCTACAAGTCTCGTGAAGAGACCATCAGTTGATACCCATTTATTAAATACCAAAAATACCCTTGAACATGAAATGTGCTGTTTTTACCGCCAATGAAGAGGCTTTCTTGAAGCCAACATGTTCCTTACCACTATGGGTCTTGGTCCTTACTAAAATGACATGTTCTGGAATCATTCTAAGTAATGCAAATGCCTATATGATGCATGATACGTGTGTGTGTGTGTGTGTGTACAATTACAAGCAACACAACTAAATTTCTAGACAACTTGTACTGGATCTTCACTCTTCATTATAGCAAGCTTTCCAAGCTTGAAGACTTCATATCTTCAAGAGCCTTCCAAAGTCAAGGTTGTCTTGACACAATGTTTTGAGCATTTTTCTTCAGGCTTAACTTCTAGATCTTGACTTCCAGAGCTTGACTTTTCCATACTTGATTTTTTCAAGCTCGACTTCTCCAAGCTTGATTTTTTACTATCTAAACATTGCTTAAGAATATATAGTTAATTTGTCTATTTGTTTGTAATCATCAAAACCACTTTAGGTAGATTAGGAGTGTGGGCAAATCCCCAACACATTGTGACCTAGTGGTCACAGGTTTGAGTAAGGAAACAGCCTCTCCGTGAAGCAGGGTAAGGCTGCATCCCTTTCGGTGTAGACTCAGTTTGGTATCATTTCAAAACAGTGCATATAAAAGCACTGTTCTGATCAAAACAGATTGAAATTTTGATCCATTTGGAGTAGTTTTGCTTATTAGGGGGAAAACTCCAAAAAACCCCAGGGATTTTTTTTTATTTTTTTTTTTTTATTTTTTTTTTTCACATCACCTACATTTATTGGTGGAACGAAGTGTTGGAGACAACTACAACACATCTACAGCAATGTTTGCTCCATTTGAACAAGATTTAAATTAAAAGTACACCCTTTTTTCCCAAAGGTTTTGTGCCCTCCTGGAATTCTATGTCTACCAATACAAAGTTGGAGGAACAATTTCGTAGAGGCGATATAACCTTGGCTGTACACTTGTCCTTGACTACTTGTAACTCTTGTACACTTTTACTTGCATACCTATAACACTTTGACATTGTGTAATATGAAATCGTTTTTCTTCATTCCTAATGCATATCTTAGTTGTTTTTGTAGAATCTTGTTTGTTCTAATACCAAATATACAGAAGCGAACGACATACACTACCAACATATGGTACAAAACCAAATTACCATTTTGGGTGTATTTTTTACAATGTAAGAGTTCTAATATGTATAGAGATGCTTAATTAAGGTTTCCTTGAATTTCGAGCCAAAAAAATGGCCATTTGACCACCAAAATGGCCAAATGAAATGGACAGCCAAAATATGCAGAGATTCAGGCGAAGTTCAGTCACCAAAGTACTTCGACAGGGTTGAAACTGAAATCTTGAACCTTGGTTAATATGGGAACATCAGGCAAGTTAAGTGTTCGTTTTTTTTTTTACTACTTTACTACAAAACAAAGAAAAAAGTTTCAAAAAGAAAGTGTATAATTCCAACTCCTTTACCCTATAGAAAGGCGGTTCTTTTTTTTTTTTACTACTTTACTACAAAACAAAGAAAAAAGTTTCAAAAAGAAAGCGTATAATTCCAACTCCTTTACCCTATAGAAAGGATGCAATTGTTACTAAGCACCACGGGACCAGTACCAAGAGGATAGAATTAACGGATCACGTGGAAGCCTTAATCTCCATTTTCAAGAGCTCTTGGGGAACGTAGAGAGTCGAGAAAGGAATCCAACGCTCAATGTAAGGAACATAATGAAGAGATTTATGATTCATCATTAACCTTAACAAGGACAAAAGCTGTTCCTACACAAGCATAGCACCATTCTTATAGGTAAGCATTTGTCATTCAGAACTGGTAGTGTTTGGATAATTTGTTTGCCTCACTATCCTGTCTGGTGCAGTTCCTGACAGCAAAGACGGCCATTATAAGGTCGGAAACCTTTAGTAGTGTTAGAAGATGTCGAGTGAGGGGGACGGAGGTGCTAATCTCCATTTCTCTCCTTGGGCTTTTATGTCCTTATACTTATGTGGCTGGTGTATTTCCTTTAATGCCTCTAGTAGGGTTATGTTCTATCATATATATTGAATGGAGTGGGAGTCTCAACATAAGGTTGTGACACAATTATCTTTTTTCTTTTTTTTCTTCTTCTAATTTACATGGCATCAGAGGAAGATCCTTAGGGACTGATACAATTACTACAGTTTTTCATCAAAACAAGTTCCTTCTTCAATCAAAGAGTCAAGAATTTTATTTTCAAATTTCTATCAAGTTCTCCGTGAAAGGGCGCAGCACCCTATGCTGCTTTTTTGGTTGCTTCTAGATACTAGTTCACGATCAGCCAAGGACAAGGTCTCATCTAAGATGGTTGCTGGTTTATGGAGTGAAGATTGAAGTCAAGAGTTCAAGCTTTTGGACAAAACAATTTTGTCAGGGTTTTAGACAAAATCGATTTGTGTCAGGGTTTTGTGGATCGAATTTTGCCAAGTATTATTTCTCTGTGGATCGATTTTTGTCAAGGTTTTGGGAGATCGATTGATCTTTATTGAAGGGATATTTCGTTGGGATTACTTAGTGTTTTGGATCAATCTCCTTGTGGATCGATCCTACTTGTATCAATTTTCTTGGAGCAGGGTTCTTGAAGGTCGACTTTTTGCAAGGTTTTGTGACCGATTGCTTGTTAATTATATTGCATTAATGGCTGAAGTTGAAGCAAAGAGTGTTTTTACTGAGGGGGTTCTACCCTCCTCCCATAGGATTACAAAGAAGAAACTCGCAAGAGTTGCCAATTTTCAACAGTAGAAGAAAATTGTGCAATTAATGTTGACTGGTTGTGATCAACAGAGTCATCTTACAATGGTGATGTCTGCCACAGACACCACATGGGATACTGTCGATGCACGAATTTTGGGACAGCTGCTGAACTTGATGGAGAACTCTATTGTTAATGATAGTTACTCACATTGACATTATGAAGGAGCTGTGAGAGTATTTGAATATTCTGTATTCTGGACAGAACAACTTGTCTCGGACTTATGAGTTGTGTCAAGAGTTTTACAGTGTCGATCGAAAGGGTCACCTACTTACTCAGTACTTTGCTGATTTCAAGAGGATGTACAAGGACTTAAACTCTCTACTTCCTATTAGTGGTGATGTGACGAACATGCAGTCTGTTGCAGAGCTAGCAGGAGCAGATTGCAGTTATGGGCTTTTTGGGAGGTCTTGGAACAGAGTATGACTATGTTCATTCTCAGATTCTTGGAGGTGACAAAGTGGCATCTCTTGTAGATACTTTTTCCTGAGTCGTACGGGTATCTCGAGAGAATTCTCATGATCCTACACCAATGGACAGCTTCGACTTGCAGCACAGAGTAATAATCCTAGAGCTCCACGTAGTACATGTAGTGATAGAAGCAAGGGGTAACCTATTGGTAACCCTTCAGATAGTTCAGGGGCAATAAGCACATGCCACCATTATGGCAAACCAAAACACATCCAACATTTATGTTGGAAACTTCATGGAAAACCTTCTCAGAAGCAGTTTTCCAATTCAGCAACAAGTGCTGAGCCTTCTTAGCTTGGACAATCTAAGGATAAGATGGTCAAGATGGCCGATGAAGAATTTACACGGTACAATTAGTTTCAAACTCATGCTCCTCAGCCTTTCACTACTACTTTGTCCAGATAAGTAATGCCATTGCATGTCTCCCCTCTTCTTCTCGTACCTGGATGATTGATTAAGGTGCATTGGACCACATGTCCAGTGTTTCAGGTATGTTTTCTTCCTAAGGAATCTTTTGCTAACATCACATTGGCCAATGGTTCAGCTATAAAGGTCAATAGCACTGGCACAGTTCGTCTTATTTCTTCTTTGTCGGTACCGTCTATCCTTTATTTGCCACATTTTCCTTTTAATCTTTTGTCTGTAAGCAAGTTCACACATGTTTACTGTCCTGCAACATTTTCTTCCGACTCATGTGTTTTTCAGGACCTTATGATCAAGAAGATGATTGGTAGAGAGACAATCCTACTTCTATTGCTTGTTCAAGTATTCTAACCCCTCAGCAAGTTCACTGCTGGTGGGGCCATCCATCCTTACAAAGTCTAAAGAAGGTGTTTTTTTTTTTTTTGGATGAATAAATAATTCAATACCAAGAGAAGAAGAATATATAGGGGGAAAAAAAGGGGGGGAGCCTAAGCCAACAAGGAGAGGCGAGCCCCAAGGGGAAACAAAAACAATGCACAAAACTCAAAGAGAGACAAAATTGGGACTAAAGGAGGGGGGAGCCTAAGTCTAAAGAAGGTTGATCTTGTTTTTTGGATGAATAAATAATTCATTACCAAGAGAAGAAGAATATACAGGGGGAAAAAAAGGGAAGGGGCGGGGCGGGGCGGGGCGGGGCGGGGCGGGGCGGGGCGGGAGTCTAAGTCTAAAAAAGGTTGATTCTTGTTTTAGTCTCTTTCTAGTTTAAAATGAGTTTTGTAGTTTGGAAAGCTACATCGTGTAAGCTATTCCACTCGAATCAATAAATGGTCCATGCACCCTTTTGCTTCGGTTCACTCCGATGTATGGGTCCTTGTCTTTTTACATCTAAATTAGGTTTTAAATATTTTGTTACTTTTGTTGATGACTATTCCAGAGTTCCTGGATCTATTTAATGAAAAATCCATCTGAGTTATTTTCCATCTTTTGTGCCTTTTTTGTTGAAGTTCAAAACTAGTTTAATGTGACCATTAAAGTTTTACGTAGTGATAATGCAAATGAGTGCTATTCTTTTTTGGTCCTTTTTCTCAGTTTATGGTTGGCTATGGTATGATTCATCAGTCTTCCTGTTCAGATACTCACCAACAAAATGGAGTTGCTGAAAGGAAGAAGAGACATTTGATGGAGGCTGCTCGGTCCCTTCTCTTTGAAATGAAGGTGGCCAACACTTTTGGGCTGATATGTTTTGACTGCTTGTTATCTCATTAATCGTATGCCTTCTTTTGTTCTATGTGGTGGTATTCCCTATTCTTTATTGTTTCCTTCTGACCCATTTTTGTTCTTCCACCTCATGTTTTTTGCTGTGTTTGTTTTATTCATAATCATCGTCCAGGTTTATCAAAGTTGGATCCCAAGCTCTTAAGAGATAACTCATGTACCCAAAAGGGGTAGCGGTGTTATTCTCCTGTCTTACAAAAATATTTTGTTACTGCTGAAGTATACTTCTTTGAGTTCACGTCCTACTCGGATGAGTCATTTGCTTTATCTGAGCTGGATGATGATCTTCCACTTTATTTTATTCAATATTCTGTTCCACAGGTTGTCACGGAAGCAAAGTTGCCACCACCACCTCCTCCACCATTTATTCCACAAGTTTATACTCGTCGTCCTCAAGAAGCATCAGCACCTCCTATCTCTACAGAACTTACCCCATCGTCTTTGTCTACGATCCTATTCCAGGTATCTTTGTCTAAGACTCTGACTAGATCTTCCCATTGCACAGTGTAAGGGTGTTAGGAGTTGTACACCATATTTCCAACTTTGTGTCTTATTCTGGTTTGACTCATCTTTTCATTCTTGTCTTCCGGCTGTTTCTTGTCTTTCAGTTGTTTCTTGCCATCCTATTCCTAGGTCTAATGCAGAGACATTATCTAGTTCTAGTTGGATGACAGCTATGGAAGAATTGTTCTCTTTGGAGGAAAATAAAACTTAGGATCTTGTAGCGTTGCCCAAAGGCAAGTCAGCTATTGGTAGTCGTTGGGTTTATGTGGTTAAGGTTAACCTCGATGGTTCTCTTGCTCAGTTGAAGGCCCAGTTAGTTGCGAAGGGGTATGCCCAAGTTAATGGTGTTGACTATTTGGATATCTTTTTTCCTGTTGCCAAGTTAGCATATGTTCGTCTTTTGATATCTCTAATGGCTTTGACTCACTGGCAATTGTATCAGCTTGATGTGAAGAATGCTTTTCTTCACAATGATTTGAATGAGGAGATATCCATGGAGTAACCTCCGGAGTTTGTTGCTCAAATGGTGTGCAAGCATAAGGAGTCCTTGTATAGTATAAAGCAGTCTCTCGGGCATGGTTGGTAGGCTCACTAATGTGGTTCGTGAATTTGGGATGTCAAGGTGTGATACTGTGATTGTGATCATTTGGTGTTCTATCGAAAGTCTAGTGTAGGGAGGATGTTTCCGTTTGTGTATGTTGATGATATTGTCATTATAGGAGATGAAATTGAAGGAATCCCAAGTTTAAAAGTGTAATTACAGCAACATTTTCAAACTAAGGAACTAGGAAGGTTGAAGTATTATCAAGGAAGGGAATTTCACTTTCTCATATGAAAATATGTCCTGAACTTGATTACAAAGACTTGTATGTTAGGAACCAAACCTTTTGATACTCCAATGGATCCAAATGTGAAACTTACAGCTAAACGAGGTGATATGTTAGAAGACCCTGAGAGATGTCGAATGTTGGTGGGAAAGCTGAACTATTTGACTATGACTCAACCTGACAGTGCGTTCTCTGACAGTGTTGAGAGTTTCTTTCGTCTCTGTGTGCACTCCATTAGGAGGTTGTATTCCTCTTTTGAGGTATCTCAAGAATGCTTCAGGTCTTAGCCTGTTATACTCTGATCATTGAAATGGACGTGTTGAAGGTTTTCATGATGCTGATTGGGTTGGATCTCCTGTTGATAGGCGATCAACCACTAGGAAATGTACTTTTGTTGGTGGACACCTTGTGTCTTGGAAGAGCAAAAATCAGGCTATTGTGGCTAGGTCTAGGAGAGTCTAAGAATCGTGCCATGGCTCAAGTCACTTGTGAGCTGATGTGGGTGAAGCAATTGTTGACAGAACTTGGGTTTGAGTGCACTTCTTCTATGCAGTTGTGGTGTAATAACCAAGCTACTATTCATATTGCGTCAAATCCAGTGTTCCATGAGAAAGCAAAATATTAGTGAGAGAATACCAGTAGGTATTTACAGAATGGCAGGCTCAAACAAGAATGCCCCTGAGCACCTTTTTCCGAGTCACAAAATTGGTATGAATAAACGTACTTCAGCAGGATTGGTCGAGATACTGTTATAAAGTAGAGAAAGAACAAGTGCATAAATCCATAAAATAGAAGGCCCCATAAGATAGTTGTAATAAGTAAGTTCATGAATCCCGTTTTCAAATGCAAGCACACGAAACGAACCACATTCAAAGTTTTGAGATCAAAATCGTATGCGCTATGTTTCAAACAATAAATGTAACTCAAGAGAAAATTATCATATGGATAACAACTAAGGTTCAAGAAGTCGACCTGTATTAAGAAGGTTGCTAAAGAAGTTCTAGGGGAATCGAAGGGTATTCGTCCGGCATCCTAAGGAAACTTGGTGGTGGGATGACGAGGTCTAGGCAGCTATAAAGACCAAGAAACCTAGTTTTAAGACTTGGCAAAGGACTAAAGAGGTAGAAGATTAATAAAAAAAATTTTTAAAAAAAAAAAGTATAATGTTGCCAAAAAAGAAGCTAGGAAGATTGTAGGGAAAGCAAGAGAGAAGAAATATGAAGACCTTTATAATAATCTGAACAGAAAGGAAGGGAAAAAAACTATCCACAAGATGGATAAAACGAGAGAAAGGTAGAGTAGAGATTTCGATCATGTTATATGCATTAAAAGTGATGAGGTAGAGTTCTTGATATCAGACTAAATTACAAAGGGGTAATCAGTCCCAGTAGGATCCATCATAAATTCGAACACACAATCAAGTTCAGATTCAACAGAAAACTCAGATCTGGAAAATAGTGATGAATAGAGGAGATTACGATTATTCACAAACCACAGCTCAGATGGAGCTAAATTTTGGATTGATTGGTCCTCCTAAGGGCCTCAACAAACACTCAATATCCTGCAGCAATCAGATATCTGACTTGAATGTTACACACTCAAAAATTCTTCCTAGGAAAGCCCTGTAACTCTATTCGATAGCCTTTGTGTGCATCTTCTGATCAACAATCTTAGAGGGCTTCAATCTCACTTTAAACAATAAACAAAGATAAAAATAAAAGAAAAAACAAAGGACAAGGATGAGAATCTATTGTAAAAGAAAGGGGGTAGGGGAATGGCTATCTCAGCCCGGGTCTCTCACCCTCAACTCTCTTAGTTGATGAACGAACCTATCTAAGGCCAAACTAGTGAGCATAGCTCACAAAAAATTTCATTAATCAATCCATTACATCTATAGGATCCGGAGTGGTGCATCCAAAGTGTTGTTGTGACCGATAGAAGAAAGGAAAATCCTAAAGGGCAGTGGTAAAATCGGCAATGATGTACCATTTCCCAACTGAATGGAGTAGACTAAAAGGATCTGTCAAAGAAAAAGATAAAAGAAAGAAGAGGGAAAAGGGGAAAAGATAATGAAAAGAAGTGAAACAAGGTAATGTAACATCTATGGGCCATCCTATCTAAAGAAATTGGTAATATGGATCTTTGCCCTTCAAACAACTATGTTTAATGTCATACTACTGTCAAGACCTAGCTTCGCATGTTTTTCCTTGCCAACTCATCAATGGTCATTTTAGGTCTGCCCCTAGCTCTTTTATTTCCTTCCCACAGGATCTAATCACTCCTCCGTACTGGAGCATCTCAAGGCCTCCTCTGAACATGGCAATACCACCTTAAGCGGGATTCTCAAAGCTTATCCTAAATCGGGGCCACTCCCAACTCAGCTCTTCCCTATCATTCCTCACTCTATCTCTCCCAGTTTAGTCGCATATCCATCTCAATATCCACATTTCTGCTACACTCAACTTATCTGTGTTACGCTTATTGACTACCCAACATTCAGCCCATACAACATAGATGCCCTTACGACAGTCTTGTAGAAATTTCCTTTAAGCTTGAGAAAAATACGTCGATCACATTACACTCCAAAAGCACCTCTCCACTTTATCCATCCTGTTTTAATTCTGTTAGGGACATCATCATCTATCTCACCATCCTTATTAATAATTGACCCCAAATATTTCAAAACAGTCGCTTTGCGAAATCTCTCTCCCTCAAGTTTCACCATTTCAGTATCAGTCTATGAGGAACAGTTACCCACCAATACACCATATATTCCGTCTTTGTTCTACTTATCTTAAGGCCCCTTGGTTCCAATGTAGGTCTTCATAACTCCAACTTATGATTAATCCTTGCTATTGTCTAATCCACTAAAAACGATATCATCAGCAAAGAGCATACACCATGGAACCTCTCCTTAAATGTTCTTAGTTAAATCATCCATGATAAGCATAAACAGATGGGGACTTAAAGTGGATCCTTAATGTAACCCAATGGTAATTGGGAACTCACTACTGTGACCTCCCACAGATCTCACACTAGATAACATCCTCTCATATATGTCTTTGATTATGTCCACATACATACTAGACACCCCTTTCTTCTCTAATGCATGTCAAATTAGCTCTCGAGGGACATTGACATAGGCCTTTTCTAGGTCGATGAACACCATGTGAAGATCCTTCTTGTAGGTTTTTTATTTTTCCATGATCTTCATTAGAAGGTAAATCGCTTTTGTCATGGATCTCCTAGGCATAAAAGCATATTGGTTCCTCGAGACCCTAAATTCTCTTATACGGATTTCGATGACCTGACCTTCTCCCACAATTTCATTGTATGACTCATAAGTTTTACGCCTCTATAGTTATTGCAGCTCTGTATATTGCCTTTATTTTTTAAGACTGGGACTACAAAACTTCTCCATTCATCAGGCATCTTTCTCGTGCTCATAATCTTATTAAACAACTTGGTTAGCTAGGCAACCCCACACACTCCCAAACCCTTCCACACTTCAATTGGTAACTTATCTAGGCCTGGTGTCTTGCCAACTTTCATCTTTCTCAGGAAACCTTTAACCTCAGTCATATATTTTGAACATATCTATGATGCGTGCTGTTACGACTTGTTACTCCCATTACTCCTCCATGTGTTCTCTATTTAGTAAGACAAAAATACTCAACCCATCTCTTGTTAATGTCTTCATACTTTACATGTACTCTACCATCTTCGCTCTTGATACATCGAATAGTATCAAAATCTCTGTTGGTCATGTCTCGAATTTTAGTTATCTTGTAAACATTTTTCCCCTTCTTTAGTGTAAATTGTTGTACAAGTCTTCATATTTTTCTCCTGTGCTTTTCCCACAATCTTTTTTGCCTCATTTCTGGCAGCCTTATACCTCTTTTGACCTTCAGCCTCTTTCATCCTCGGCCAAATCTTAAAACTGATTTTCTTAAGCTTAATGGTTGCTTGAACTTCCTCATCCCACCACCAAGTCTTTCTAGGGGCTAGCCGAGTACCCTCAGACACCCCTAAACCTCTTTGGCAACTTTTTTATGCAATCTGTCATATTAGTCCACATCATGTTGGCATCTCCTTCAAAATCCCACATTCCCTGCTTCATCACTTTTTGGCAATGATGCATGGGGCGGAATGTTACGCAGTTAAGAAGTGTACTATAGATAAGCTAAGTGTAATAGATATGAGGATGTTGAGATATATGTGAGGCAAATCTAGGAAGGATAAAGGAATGACCATATTAGAGCTGATTTGGGAGTTGCCCTAATTCAAGACAAGCTCTGAGAAATTCGTTTGAGGCGGCATGGGCATGTTCAACGGAGATTTTGGGATGCACTAATAAGGAGTGGCTAGATTCAGATGGTATGATCTAAAAGAGCTAGGGGCAGGCCTAAAATGAACAAAAGAGAAGTAATGAGGAACGACATGCGTGGTTTAGGTCTTGATTCTAGTATAACCTCAAATAGAACTGTTTTGAGGGCAAGGATAAATGTAGCAGCCCCATTTAGGTGGGATTTTACTGAGGTGGTGTTGTGTCCCTTTCTTTTTACCTTTTTTAGTAATATTTTACCATTGCACAGATCCATTTAGCGGACCACATTTAGTTAGGAAAAGGATGAGTTGCTATTGTTGTTGTTCAAGAAGTTGACCACTTCAGTCGAACCAACCAAAATAAGTCGGTTTCGACCCTGGTTGAAATGAAATGTAAAGTGACTAATCTAGCATGCATAATTTCAACCGAAACTTGAAACTTTCAAGTTTTGGTCGAAATCTTGGGTCATCTCGATTGTACCTTTTTGTTTTGCCAAAACAATACAACCATGGGTAAAAAGGTTCAAAAGTCTATAGAAACCAACACTGCTTCGATCGACTCTTGTCCCCATTTCGTAGTTTAATGCATACCTACTGTGAAGTGTAATACCTTTGATTTGAAGCAGGTTTTGGTCATTCCACTTACTATTCTTGGTGGAAGAAGTTGTTAGGACTTAGGAGCCTGTACATCTCATCTACAACTAAGATTTGGGGGTTTTGAGGGCAATTGGTTGAAGATGGATTGCAGGCTGAACAGAGGCAAAACAGCCATGAACTGTGCCGGATAAAAGATTCCAACAAATGGATCTCAACAAACGAATGACAAAAACAAATGACTCAGAGAGAAGGTTCCAAGATGGTGAGTTCCTCCAAAGGACTGCAACCATTGGAGATGACCCCCGTCAATTGCTCCTTTTCCAATGGTCGTAACCCAAGCTTGAAGATGAAGAGACTCTCTCTACTCTCCAAATACAATGTTCTATTGTGTTGATATGCAATTAGGGTTCCAGCCTTAGCCTTTTAAACAAAAGCCAATGATGGAGATTACAATCCAACAGACGTGATAATCCCAAATGTTGACCATAAAGGGTAATCACAAGTTATCTTTATTGCATAAAAGGACAATCCTACAATAATGTAACATGAAATCCCTAATGGTAGAAAACTTTCATTAGGTTCCTCCCACCCCCAAACATAACCAACCTCCACAATGGGCCTTACAGGCATGGAAGTAAATCACCACCATAAATCATAATCCCTTGCATATTAATATAGGAATATCATGACCAGTGATTAGACACAAAAGTTTGAAATAACTTTTAAAATATTATTTATTTAATATAATAATAAAATAAAATTCCTTTCGTAAACACTTTACAAAACATGTATCAAGACCCGGATTTTGACCAGTTACAATTAAAAGACTCGTTCATTTGGATGTTCTCTGTAAGAGGCAGTGGTAACTATATTGAGTGTCACTGCCATTCACATTCATACCTTGAATACCAATCAGAATGATATAAAGCCAATCCAGTCAATAGGCATCAACCACTGGTACACCATAGAGGAGCAACGAATAAATGCAATGGTAAGCATATTTCTAAATCTCGGTGAGATTCCGTCGAAATCTGAATTATTTTGGTGATTTCGACCCTACCGAAAAGAATTGGTGGGCGAAATCTGGAAGTGAGATTATTTCAGTTGGCATTTAGTTGGTTTCGTCAAATTTTGATGAATTTCGAAACGATACAACCAAAGCCACTTAAACTACTAGATGTGTTTCACCTATGGAAAAGGAAGGAAAAAAGACTCTTTGCTTGGATTTTTGCCACATCACATCCTCAAACTGCTGGAATACATTGTTGGGGGTTCCCACGTCACTCCAAAGAGATCAGTTTACTAGTGAAGATCTGGCCATATTCAACAAATCTGGGAAATGAACTTTTTCCTATAAATGATTTTCTGCAAAATATGACAAATAATTGTCGGTTGGTGACGAAATTTTTATATGTCAAACACCGGAGGCCGATCTACAAGCTCACCTGTTGACAGACTCAATCCAGCACATCATAGTTCCTATAGCACTTAGCAAACAATATTGTATTGTTGGGACTTGAGTGTCTATGTTAACTGTGTTACAATTCCAGAATCCTGCAACCAAACTAAGGAAAGATAGGAAAGAGAATAAGAAAGAAAGAAAACTAAAGAGAGGCGAGAGGCGAGAGGCGAGATCACAGATCACTCCCAAAAGAGGGGAACTAACCTGCGATCAGACCAGAATAGTCTGCCGCAAGTTAGACCTTTGATATATATATATATATATATTCCAAAAATAGGACAGGTACAGAACTACCCCTGTAACCTGCAATAGTCAACCCTAATACAAAATAGAAACCGATAAGGCCAAAATACCCTTCTTACACCTAAAACTTAACACTCCCCCTCAAGCTGGAGCAAATAGATCTCCCATGCTCAGCTTGGTACAACCACAACGAAAACTAGGAGCAAACAAAGACTTGGTAAACATGTCTGCCAACTGATCTGAGGAAGGAACAAACGGTGTCTCGACTAACTTCTTTAGTATAGCATCACGAACAAAGTGGCAATCCACTTCAATATGTTTGGTTCTCTCATGGAAGACAGGGTTATTGGCCATATACATAACTGCTTGGTTGTCACAGTACATCTTCATAGGCTTGTTAATGGGCAAACCCAACTCCAAAAGTAACGACCATAACCACATCAACTCAGCAGTGGTGTGAGCCATAGCTCTGTATTCTGCTTCAACACTAGACCGGGCAATGGTAGTCTACTTCTTACTTTGCCATATAACCAGATTGCCTCTAACAAAAGTACAATAACCTCTAGTGGACCTACGATCACTAATAGAGCTAGCCCAATCAACATCAGAGTAGTCAATCAGATCCATATGCCGATTAGGGCGATAGATCAGCCCTTTACCAGGAGCACCCTTTAGATACTTAAGAACACGAATAGCTGCATCCCAATGTGCTTTCAGAGGAGACTGTATGAACTAACTAAGGACTCACACAGCATAAGAAATGTCAAGTAGTGTGACTGTGAGATATATCAACTTGCCAATTAAACTCCAATACTGATGCACATCCTGGAGAGGTTCACCATCACTAACACCAAATTTCTGGTGAGGGTCCATAGGGATATCCACAGGTCTGGATGCAAGCATACCAGTATCCGATAAAAGATCCAACACATACTTCCTTTAAGATAAACTAATCCCCTTCCTGCATCTGACCACTTCAATGCTGAGAAAATAGTGAAGTTGGCCAAGTCTTTGGTCTGAAAGTGTTGTTGCAAGCACTTCTTAACTTCAGAAATTCTTGTCTCATCATTACCAGTGAGTTTAATATCATCCACATAAACCACTAAGACAATCAATTTATTATCTCCGCGACGCACAAAGACAGAGTGATCAGAATAACATTGGGAAAACCCACAAGTTACCATAGTAGTACTAAATTTGTTAAACCATGCCCCAGGGGACTGTTTAAGTCCATAGATAGCCTTATGTAAACAACACTTATACCTTTATTCTCCCCCTGAGCAACATACCCAGGAGGTTGCTCCACATACACTTCTTCTTGCAAATCACCATATAAAAAAGCATTCTTGATGTCCAACTAAAACAACGGCCAATCATAGTTAACAGCAAGAGAAATAAGAAGGCAAACAGAGTTCAACCTAGCAACAAGAGAGAATGTCTCAAAATAATCAACCACATATGTCTGCGTATACCCCTTGGCAACCAGACAGGCCTTCAGCCGCTCAATAAAGCCATCAGAATGATACTTAATAGTATAAACCCAGCGACAATTCACCAAGTCCTTACCAGGAGGTAAATCTACTAGACTCCAGGTGGCACAGTGCAAAAGAGCATCCATTTCTACATCCATGAAAGAGATAATGTAAGACCATGGATGAGTGACAGAAGATGAGACAATGAAACAAATTTATCAATGGGATACACAACCAAAGATTTTTTTGTGCAAGTGCATGTACCTTTACGATGAGGAATTAGTAAGTCATACGGGACAACAGGGATTAGAGCTTCACCAGAGGAGGGTAGTAGTGGAGGTTGCGAATTGGCTGTAGTAATAGTATCACCACTAGGCATTCCAAGCTGCTTCCAGCGCTGATAAACCTATAGAGGAGGTGGGACGTTGGCATTAGGGGTATTAGGGAAAAGAATGAGTGTAGGGATAAGAGGTGGAGCTTGAGAAGTCCACTCAGTCCCGGACTAGGATGCCTGGGAAGGAAAAAAAGGTATACCTTCAAAAAAAAGACACATCAGCACTAACAAAATTCCGGTGAGTGACTGAGTCATAGCACCTGTACCCCTTCTGAGTACGGGAGTAACCCAAAAAGATGCATTTAGTGGACCTGGGAGATAACTTATCAGACAAAGCATGCAAGTTGTGAACAAAATAGACATAGCCAAAAACATGAGGAACCGAAAAACTGGGCAAGTTAGGAAAAACAATAGAAAAAGATCGATCAGAAAGCACTGAAGATGGCATGTGATTAATTAAATGACAAGCAATTAAAACACCATCACTCCAAAAAGATTTCAGAACATGCATATGTAACATAATTGCCCGTGCTACCTCAAGGAGATGCTGATTTTTGCGCTCAGCCACCCCATTTTGTTGAGGGGTATAAGAATAGCTAGTTTCGTGTATCATCCCACAGGCAGGGTTTGAAGAATCGGTGCGTATCGTACCATATCGGTCCTTACCGATACGATACATGGAATTTTTAAAACCCTTTCGTATCAATACGTATCCTACGATACGCACTGATACACCACCGATACTCACCGATACATACTGATACTCTATAGAACAAATAAAATCGAGTGAAATATACGTTTCGATATGTAGTGGTACGTATCGATGTGTATCGGTACATATTAGTATGTATCAGTCGATACATACCGATACGGTGCGCTTCAGTCATATAATGGCCAAGTTGGGTCATTTTTTAGAAAAACACGATTTTTTGAGGGGTTTTGTTCCAAAGTTGCTGCCAGCCATTTTTCTCTCTAACTAAAGTAGAAATCAAGGTTGGAAACAAAGCTTCTACATTTATAGGACAACTACAAACCTTGAATTCTTAGTGCGATACCCTCAATTTAGTGTTTATACATAATACATGATATCAATAGCTTTTTTTAACAATTTTTTTATGTAAAAGTGTATAAAAAAATGTTTCCTATCCATTTATGTGCGTATCTTTAGCGTATCTCCGATACGATACGATACCCTCCGATACGTATCTTAATTTTGGTCAACCGATACGGTGACCGATACCGATACTTTAATCCTTACCCACGGGCAGCACAAAAATCAAAAATCACATTTTGTACATATTCTAAAGCATTATCAGAATGAAAGACCTTAATTAAAATGCCAAATTTTGTTTTTGTATCATTATAGAAAGTCTAAAACACATAAAAATTCAGATTGATCTTTAACAAGTAAAGCCATGTAAGACGAGAGTGGTCATTAACAAAAGTCACAAAATATCGAAACCCAAACCTATTGCTGACTCGACAAGGACCCTAAACATCTAAATGAACTAAGAAAAATAAAGACGGACTCCGAAGCACAGAGCGAGATGGGAAAGACACACGGTGATGCTTTCCTAACTCACACGCTTCACACTCTAACTTTGGTATAGACTTAAAACTAGGAAATAAAATTTGCAGCCTAGCCAAGGACAAATGACCTAAACGACAGTGCCATTGGAAAGGAGTCACATCCCCAACGGCAGTAGCAACAGCGAAAGTAGCAGGAATATCACAGTAGAGATAATATAAACCATCTTTTTCACGCCCTCCACCAATCGTCTTCCTCGTATGAAGATCCTGAAAAACGTAGTAAAAAGAGAAGAAAGTTACGGAGCAATTTTAAGGACTTTGTTAATTGACTTACTGAGAGAAGACTTAATGGAAATTGGGGAACATGTAACACAAAGAATAGGTTAAGTGAGGTTGTAGGTGAGATAGTGCCATGACCTAGAACAGGGGTTGAAGCACCATTTGCAAAAACAACAGATGTAGATGTGGTACTACGGGAAAAAGACTTAAACAGGGATGACTTACCATATGAGCAGAGGCCCCTGAATCAATAATCCAGGGGGTAGAAGTAGTGATAAGAAGGGTTGTTGTACCTTCTTGTGCCAAGGTAGCAGTGGATGTAGACACACCATTAGATGTATTAGAGGATGCCTCAAGAGTCTGCAACCGCCTTAGTAATTGATTGATATCATCACGTAGACAAGTAGAAGATTCTCCTGACAAAGTCCTTGGTTTAGTATCATTGGGAGACACCAGGTCAGTACCATCATCTGACATTGCATGATTGGTTAACTGGGTTGCCCACTCTGGCTTGTCGTGCTTTGCCCAACAAGTCTCTACAGTAAGGTTGGGCTTCCCACAGTAAGAGCACTGGCGAGAAGAACAATCAAATTGCTGTCCACGATCAAAGTGTTGTCCACTAGAACCCCATCCACCAAAAGAACGGCCTCCCCCACTACCTCGACCACGTCTACGGTTAGCAAGAAAGGCTAAATTGTCTTTGGTGGACTGATCAGGTTTGGTAGAAGAAGTGATGTGCTGAAGGCGTTAGTAGGTATCATTCAATGTAGGGACGGTGTCGCCAACAAGTGACCCTTCACTGCCTTTAGGTCATTATTCAAGCCAGCTAAGAACTTAGAAACAAAGAATTCATTACGTTGAGCTTTGAGCTTTGAGCTTTTCAATATATGTTGTCAAGGGTTGGAAGATATTGAGTTCTTCAACCATTCCCTTGAAAGCACTGTAGCATTCTGATAGAGACTTGTCAAATTGGCAAAATTGGAACAGCTTCTCATAGATATCATAGATACAAGTAATATTCTTCTCTTGGGAGTAGGTTTCCTTCAAATCATCCCATAACCCTTTTGCAGTAGTGTGGAACATGACACTGGCAGCGACATCTGGTTCCATACTATTCTACAACCAGATCAAAAGTAATGCATTGTCATTCATCCAGTCATTATATCCCTTATCAGACGACTGAGGATCAGAGGTATTATATTGAATTTTGCCTTTAGCCATGAGATAAACCTTCACAGATTGAGCCTAAAGGAGGTAGTTCGAACTCCCGTTTAACTTGATAGAGGTAATCTGGACATTCACATTGTCCGAAGATGTAACAACCATGGTAGTTTTGGTCTCAGCCATGAGGACCAAAAAAAGTAGAAAAAAAAGGATTGCAGATCTAATAGCCGGATGTAGAGGCAAACAATCACCTATATAGATCTATATGGTACCATTGAATGGGGGGCTCTATTATAAAGCACTATTGTCAATACCTAATCCCACCATAGTTTTCACCGAAACAGTTACCAGAGCCACGTGTCAAAAATCGATGGGTATTAAAAAAAACCTGCTAAAAATCGATTAGACCAAAACCCTACTAAAAAAAATCGATTAGGGCAATAATATCATATCACGATCCAAGAACAATCACTCCATGGGATTTAAGCCATAGTAAACACAGCAATAGGCGGCTGCACACCAGAGAGGTTCAGCAGAAGAAGGAAGTCAACAGAGAGGAATGTATAATAAACCCTAGGTTTTATCACAAAGGCTCTGATACCATGTTATGATTCCAAAATCCTACAACCAAACCAAGGAAAGAAAGGGAAGAGAAGAAGAAAGAAAGAAGACTGAAGAGAGAAGAGAGGTGAGACGCGAGAGGCGAGATCACAAATCACTCCCAAAAGAGGGGAACTAACCTATGATCAGACCAGAATAGTCTGTCGCATGTTAAACCTTTGATAAATATATATATTCCAAAAATAGGACAGGTATAGAACTTCCCCTGTAACCTACGATAGTCAACCCTAACACAAAATAGAAACCGATAAGGCCAAAATACCCTTCTTACGCCTAAAACTTGACAAACTATACTTCGCAATTTGTACTATTTCATTAAAAATAATAATAATAAATAAAAATAAAAAATTGAGCAATATTTTGTTCCTTCATTCATGGTACATAATCTATTTGTTTTACTTGCCTATTCTATCTTCTAGTACTAAAACAATGTATAGAATAGGAAACATTACACAAGGTTATATAATAGAGTTTGCTACCAACCAATGGTGCAAATCCAAAACACCATTTGTGTGACTTTTATTGCAAAATTAAGGTTTAAATATGTTTTTTTTTTTTTTTTGATGAATAAATAATTCATTACCAAGAAGAAGAAGAATATACAAGGGCAAAACAAAAGGGGGAGGGCCAAGAAGAACAAACCCATCGAAAGAGGGGGAGGGCTAAAAGCCCTAAAACTAGCTAACTAGGGGAAACAACAATTGGGGGGAGATGATAGAGCAAGAGAGAACCCAGGAGACAACAATGAGCCTGTTCCTTGGGGTATCACAAACAGGGCGCTGACGAAAAGATCTAAGCTTAGAAGAAACGTCAAAGTAGATGACTTTTCAATTCCTTTCAAAAGAACGAGAGTTGGGGGTCCATCTACGAAGGTTACGTTCCATCCAAAGGTGGTTGATGGTGGCACAAAAGGCGAGTTTGCCGACTATGTCACAAATGGAGGAGCCACTATAGGTCATGTCTACCAAAATCCATTCACGGGGAAGGGGAAGGGGGAGGATGGGAAGGGTGGTGGGCCAACATGAACGGAGAACCTTCTTCCAGATGGAAGTAGAGAAGGGGCAGGAGAAGAAAATATGATTAACATCTTCAGTACCATTCCAACACAAATAGCAGGAAGTAAAAACCTGAATGTGGCGGTAGTTAAGGAAAAACTGCATAGGGAGGCAGAAGGAGAGGGCTTGCCAGGCGGTGAAGCTATGATGAGGGATGTGCCCTTTAAACCATACAACATTGCGCCAAGGAATAAAAGGGTCTTTGGAGCAGAGAAAGTTCCTGGTAGAGGTAAAGGAGAAAAGGCCGAGGAGGGGGGGACCCAATTGACAGTATCATGCAATCCCCTATGTCCAAGGGGGATGGGAGGAAGGGAGAACCAGAGATTGGCTAGGGGGAGGGAGAAACGGAGGGGACCAGCCAAAGTGGGAGAGGATGGATGCTACAGTGGCAGATCTGGTGGAGCCAGGGGAGGAGATGATTCTAGGAGTGACCAGGTGAAGGAGGATACCCGCAAGGTGCCACGGGTCAGGCCAAAGCGAGGTGGAGGAGCCATTGCCAATAGAACAGGATATGGCAAGGAGGGCAAGGGGTCTAGAGTTGAGGATGCAGCCCAGATCCACGAAGCATCAGGCTAAAGGGGGCAGTCCACAGGGAATCAGATTTGAGGGGAATAGAATAAACCCAGGAGATCCTTCACTGCTTGGAGACAATCTTCCAGATAAGCTTAAGGATAGCAGCGGAGTTGACATACTTGATTTTGCAGAGGCCCAAGCCACCTTCAGCCTTAGGCCGACAAACCTTAGACTAGCTCATAGGGTGAAGGAATCTGGTGGCATCAATGCCTTTCCAAAGGAAGGCACAAAGGAGAAAATCTATGGCTTTGGAGGTGGAAGACGGAAGACAAGATTCCGAACCAGAAGAGGTTGAGGGATTGGAGAACATATTAGATAAGGACAAGGCGACTAGCATAACAAAGAAGCTTGCCCTTCCAAAGCTTAAGCCTTTTCCTGATGGACTCCAGGATGGGAGAGCAATGGTGGGGAGAGAGCCGAGAGGAAAGAAGCAGGAGCCCGAGGTCTTTGACAGGGAGGATTCCCAAAGAGAAACCATAGATGGGAAGGAGCTCGGAAAAACCCGAAAGAAAAAGGTTGGATTTGAGGAGGTTGATTTTCAAACCCGAAAGGGACTCGAATAGGTGGAGGGAAACCATGATGTTGGTGATGGAGGCCAGGTCTAATGCGGATCCGAGTTCCAAAAGATTGAAATCAGATCGCTTAGGGCCCACACGAATGATAAAATATCTCAATTTAAAGGTTGAGGGGCAATCTTGCAAATTCAGGAATATTCAAGCACTTAAAAGAGAGAAAAATAAATAGTAGGGTCAAACCGAAATAGAAAAGTAAAAGAGGGGGTATTCTGGAATTCCTAAAGGAGGAATTCCTAGAATACAATTTCCTGAACAAGGGCCTTTCTTGTAATTATAAATTACTGTCCTTAGTTGTAATTTTAGGAAACCAGTCTTTCCTCCACCTTAGGTTACGATAGAACTAGGAAACCCGCGGCAAGAGGAGAAAGCTTGAGATGGAGAGCTATGTCACCGCAGCTCGAATCACTTCCAGATTTCAGTCGAACAATCTGCCCTTCTGAAGGTATGACGATCAATAGCAGTCTACCCAAAGGTGAAGCAACAACTGAGAACCTGTGATACAAACCTGCTACTGGCGGTGACCTGCAGAACCAGCGATGATCCCTTGTAAGTTCTCATAGCAAGAGTCACTTTCATCCCTAACATTCAAGGGTTAGGGTCGCCTTGGGGAGGGCTTCCTTCGACCAAAAGCTTGAACCAAACAACTCACACACAAAGGAGCTCGAAGCACCTCAGTAGGGCTGCAACTGTCGCCCAGAACAGGGGCTGGGAGAGAGAACCAGCAAGAAGAAGAATGAAAAGAAGGAAAAGAAGAACAGGCGAAAAAGAACAAGACGAAATAAGGAACAGTTCAGAAACGAGAGAGGGAAACCACCCATGGCAGCCATCGTTTCTAACCAAAACATAATTCTCAAATTCATTCAAATCTGAGTTCTTCTCCATTACATGGCTATTTAAAGAAAATAATGACATAACATTGGAAGCTAATTAAAAATGGAAACTGATCCTAAATAGCAACTGAAATAAAATCCAAGCTAAATAAAATACCACAAACTAATTTCTAAACCTAAAAAATGAAAGTAAATAAGAAAATCTCAAATCAAAGAGATCCCTTCCATTGCCCAACTGCATCAAGGTCAGCCTTAGAGAAGATTATGAGATCATCCGCAAAAGCGAGGTGGGTAAGCCTGAGGGCTTTACATTTGGGGATGGGGAAAATGAGGTGTTGATCAGTGGAGGATTGGATCGAGCGGGAGAGAACTTCGAGGGCCAGACAGAAGAGGAAGGGGGAGAGGGGACACCCCTGTCTGATGTCGACTGCGGAGGAGAAGTAGCCCGCAGGGCTGCCATTGAGGAGGATAGAGAAGCGGGGGTGGAGATGGAAGAAAGAATCCAGTGGACAAATGAGGGGGGAAGGACTTTGGAGACGAACCCCCATCGGATAGAGTCAAAAGCCTTATGAATGTCAATCTTAAGAAGGACAAGGGAATGGGCTTTACGATTGAAGCCTCTGACTATCTCATGGCAAAGGATGATATTATCAAAAATACTTCTCCCAGCTATGAAGGCAAATTGATTTGGATTGACACGAGAATCGATGACCTTTTGGATATGATTGGAGAGGATCTTAGCAATGAATTTGTAGAGGAGATTGCAGAGGGAGATGGGCCTGAAGTCAATCATAAATTGGGCTCCCTCCTTGTTGGGGATGCGGCAGAGTGTCTATGGGCTCCCTCCATCATTTCCCACAGACACATCCAGCATCCGGTATGGACCGTATGGTGGATTTCCTTAGTATGGCTCTTCATCGTCTTCATTCCGCACTACCCATGATGATTAGTCACAGGGTGTGGCATCTTTCATTGATAACATCTTCTCCTACCTAGGCCCCCACCAGCAGCCCTATGAGTCTGATACACTAAGCAGTGTTCACAGTAGAGGCACGTTGGCATCATCTTCCTGACCGATGATCTATATCCAAGGTTGGGGTACCTAGTGTATGTTGATGATGCAACCTACCAGGCTGATGTGTTTAACTTTAAGCATTTCTTCCGACATGGCCATCATTTGTGATCGAGTCGGAAGTACACTTTCATCAGCAGCAGCAAACTTCCTCATCGGCGGACCTCTTACTGGTTTTGACATAGAGTAGGAGACTAGGAGGAAGGGGCAGAGGATCTTTGCACCTTTGGGATTTCATTTGAATTGTGAACTTGTGATTTTTGGAGTCAATGTCAATGACTATACACTTGCTCCTTTGGTAAATTCTAAAATTTAATAACATTAAGCAACTTTTCTCCATCTGTCATTTGTAACCACATATTTTAATTGGTTTCTTTATATTTGGAATGTTATAGTAACTAAATCATGTGTAACATAGGCTATCTTTGAGAAATATACAGGCAAGGTATGGCGTACACTGCCAACCTAGGTACTAAACCAAAGTACCAATGCCAATTTGAGTATGTTTTTCAACAATAAAATTAGGAGTAATTTTTTGCAATATGGGATAATGCCTATAGGTATAAGAATTCACAACAATAAATCAATCATTTTCCATATGAATTCACTACATTAATCATTCATTTTCTCTCATAAGTACAATATTTACCAATCTATTCTTTCAAGTCTACATAGGTCAACAATGGGACTGTCTTCGGCTGTAACTGGAACACTTAGAGTCTAATGAACACAAATGAAAGGAAACTAATGGCTACAATTCTTGCACTATAAATTAAAGAAAGGAGTGCCTTTGTGGTACCAATCTCATACCTGCTAAGCTATATCTGTCACCCTCATTATCAAGTCCAACAAAATTGCATAGCTCCTGAACTTTACTCTCATCATCAACCCTAATCCAAAGCAACATTTCATAGTAACCCAGTCTTGAAATTGAGTAAGGGTTCTCATCTCGGATGATTCTACTGAAAAAATGGAATTCTTCCACCATTCCCATGTCAATTAAATACATTAGAAATGGACCATAAATATTTTCTTCTATTTGGAAACCCTGTTCTCTCATTGTTCGAAAGAGTTGAAAAGCCTTATGAATCTCATGCAATGAAACTTCATCATCTTCGCTGTCCCTGGCCTTCTGAATACAATGTTCCATCAATGCTTTGTATTCTTTGACACCAGTTTCCCGTCCCAGTTTTCCAAATACCTCGAGTGTTGCATCAGTTCCCAGTTTTTCTGCACACATTTTTACTAACCGATTAAAGCGACGAGTCTGGCTGTTCTTGAAAATCCATCTTTGTTTCCTATGACGTGAAATTTCTTTACGTCGAGATGACACACTGGCATTAGATATATTTGAAATCCATGGTATATCTAACACTTTCTCCAAGGATTCTGTTTCATCAGGCGCAGACAGCACCAAGGAGTTGGATGACTGTGTAACCGTACTTCCTACGAACGAAAAGGTATACATTTATAAACACAACGGGGGGTAATCATGCAGAAAATAATTTAGTCAATAATAACAAAAGAAACATGCATGAGATGTTTGACAATATAACTGAATGAAGTGTAAGAAAAATATATATACTGATATGGTTGACAAAGCAATAAATTGCATAAGAAAAACCTACCACATAACAAAGAAGATATCTCCACAGATAGCAGCTTCTTGAAATCCACTACAAGAAAAATAAGAAGATAATTTATCACCTAAATACTTCTCAACCAGAAGAAGAAAAAAAATCAACAAAACCAATAAAAAATATTCACCAGAATTAACCGACTGCGACTCCGCTGACAGTGTGTCCAGCGCCAATTTGCTCGAAGTATTCAAAGCGGATTTCTTCGAGCGGCATGCTGCTTTGGATGATACCTTAAGCAATCCCTTCGGTGGCTTGTCCACTATTTCGGAACTATAAGTGGTTCCTGAGCTAGGGATGGATTTCTTGGATGATTTTTTAAGTGCGGAACCGAAAAGCGAGCTTAAATTTTTCACTTTGGACCCGCACATTTGATTTGCAGGCGGACTTGGCCGTTGGCTGCCGACAATGTCTTCCTATCTAGACAATGCGCGTAAAGTGTTAAAACGGTTCTTTGTGTGACCGTGAACCGGAAAAATAGTCACCTGCTGTTTGTGTGGGTAGGAAGTCCGATGCTGCAGCGTGAGGCTTCAGGCTTCAGGCTTCAGGCTTCGTTTGGTGAAAATGAGGGAAAGTGAAAGGGATTTTACACTTTGAATTGGGATTTAAAGGAAATTGGATTTTTCTGTGGGAGGGTAATGTTGTCAAGGCAATTTTGTTTGCACAGCCATTGTACATGGGTTGGCACACATGAGCGTACTTGGGGCCTGATGATGGCTCTTTGTGGTGTTGGAGGTGGCCATGATTGTGTGTAGAGTAGCAGTTACTTGCCTCGTGATGTACCATCATTCTTCAGTATGACAAAAAAGGGTTTGTCTCTTTTTGGAAAACCATGACAAGCTCAAGCGCTACCTTGAGGAGGGGTGGTGTGCCTCACCCTTTGTGTCATAACTCCTAACACGGCATCATGACAAGCCACGAGCATCAAAATGGTTGTAATAGGTAAGGCATTGCGTGCAGGGTCGACCTACCCACACATGCACATCATCGCATGTACTTCATAAATGGATCCCATGGGCAAGCACTCACATCTGAAGTGCGCAAATAGTGTTTCCTCTGTAGGTTTGGTTACTAACAAGGACCACGATAAGCGAAAGGCGTTTGACGCATTGATGCGGAACCAAAGGTCTTCCCTAAGTTGTATGAATTGCGAGGTCTCTCGGCATAATGAAATAGATTGCAAGTCTGCTCCTTCAATTGCAATGAGAACTAATTCAATGCCTAATAAATATGGAAGCATGCCTATTGACGAGGCTATTCCTAATAGTTATAGTTCTCTCAAGGTCCCTACTTGTTAGACTGTGGATCAGGTCCTTGTACGAGAATGATTCTTGTACGGTCTGATATGCACAATGGAATCCATCTCAAAGTTTGTCTTTGGTTGGATTCTATCTGTGTGGATCAGACCCGTACGATAATGATTCTCATACGAGGACCTAGTCCACTCTCTACGTGTTACACCCCAAATGTTATGCACTAAACAAGACAATTGCGGAAAGCACATAATTTGAATAAACCATCCACATCATTATCCGGGATTCAACAAATTTGTCTGGTGCTAGTTTAGGTATATATAGTCATCCATGGAATACAATATTATAATACATTCAAATGTTTCACCAAAAGTTTTCTCCCAAATTTCACATTTCCACCACAACATCTCCCACGAAGTCTCCACATAAACTCCACTCCAAGATGCCTAACCATTGCACTTCAAGGGTTATGGTTCTCAAATTGTAAAAATTCAGTAATAATAGAGATGAGCACAACCCAATCAACAAATTACCAAGTCACAAGCCATAAAATTGCATTTCTATTAGTAAACTATAAAATCGTATTATTGATACAAAATCTTTGTTTGAAGATGTTGAAACATTATTAACACAATTTCGAGAGGCCTAACCACATAGTCCTTAAATTGTTAAAATTCAATACTAATAGGGATGAGCACACCAGCACAATAAGTAACCGATTCAAGAGGCCTGACCATATAGTTCTCAAATTGTTAAAATTCAATACTAATAGGGATGAGCACACCAGCACAACAAGTAACCAATTCGCAACCCATAAAACTGTATTTCTCTCAGTAAACTATAAAATCATATTCCTGGCACAAAATCATTATTTGAAAATGTTTAAACACTATTAACACAATTTCATTCTGATGATAAAATTCCAAATTTATGATTCCCAGGGAAATACTAAATTAAATCTATTCACGTCTGCTCATATTTCCAAATAAACATTTTATTTATATTTATTCAATATCCACAAGGCAGGAAACTTTTTTTTTTTTTTTTTTTTGTGTGCGTGTCTGTGAAACAAGGAAGGAAACCCAAAGCATAAACACATCATTTCCAAACATTTTCCAATATACAAAATCTTTAATATGGCCCTGTAATGATATGGCGGCTTAAATAACAACAATCATATTAAGCATCAAATTGCAGGTGAATTGTAGATTGTTGGATTGGTATAGCAAGCCAAATGTAATCTTTAATATGGCATACCATGCTCCATTATATATGGTAGTGTACTCATATGTGGATGATTATGTGTATCACTATCATATCGGATTAAATACATGAAACAAACCATACTAGTCGAAAATATATCTATGCTATCTTACTCAATATAATGAACTTTTTACTGCAGTTTGCAACACTATACATGTGACAACGAGGACGTTAACTCCACACACACACAACTTATCCTCCACCAACCCTCTCAGACCTCCTCCTTTTAGTTGTGAGAAAGCTAGCATCCTCGCCCACCTTTGGTACTAAAATTTCCTTCATTTTCCAAGTTGGTTGATTTTTCTGATTAGGCAACACAGTTTCTCCTAGAGTGCCCAAAGATCGAACAATTCTCGCATCGAGGAGGTTTCCAATGATACCGAATTTGTTGACTAAAAACTCTTCCTTCTTCACCTTGTATGGCTATTGAACTTGGCATATCATATTGTGCATTGACATTCTACACACATACATGCAAATGACAATCTCTCCATAGTCTTGGTCCTCTTGTCAGTAGCAATCGAGCATCCAATGACACTCCCTATAGCACTCAATGCATTGGCCAGCCAAAATTGAAAAGGTAGATTTGGTAGACTCACTCAAACAGGATGGAATTCATGTTTATTCAACCCAAAGAAGCACCCTTACTCAATGAAAGCAAGATCAATGGCTTATGTTGAACATACCATGGCCCTCCCTCCAAAACCTTCTCTCTATCCTCCAACATATTGAAGCGAAAGATAAACATTCCACAATCCATAACATTAATGTCTACTTGTACTAGAAATCTTCCATTGATTTAACAACACCTCTTTAGTGTAAAGGAAAGGGGGTCTTCTCCTAATGAAGTGACCCACCAAAGTTGCCTCCCATCTCTTTATCTATCCTCGAACGTACAACCTCAATTGGGCAATCGACCACTCTTTGTCTATTCATTGTCACTGGAGCAATGTAGTGAAGATCAAGTCCATCCTTGTTTAAAGAAACAAAAGGAACTCCAGAAGTTGCATGGTCCTTTTTATCCTTCTCCCTTACAGTTTTACATTCTCCTTTTTGGTGTAGAGAGACTCGGTCGTGCTTTGAAATTTTGCTCCTTGAAATATCCTCACACGTCTCCTTCAAAGAAACATCCACCTTCTCACCTCCAACCACTATAGCAGCCCCCAATCCTCCATTGCTTCGGCCACCATGAGAAACCGAAGGATAAATAACCACAGGGCTAGGGCCAATTGGCCAGGCGACCATAAAGAGAAAAACCCATTTCAAACCTAGAAAATCACATTGCTTCTCTTCTCCATTGTTTTCGTCCTTCTGGTATCTAACACTAATGTGATAAATTAATGTATCTTCCTCTCTCATTTTTTTTTTCTAATTTCTTCATTATTTTCCAATAGATTTTTCAAGCATAATTTTGTTAGATGATCAATTTTATCTAGGTTGAAAATTGGTATTTGGATCCATCTATTCATAATTTTTGCTCTCTCCAATCTGGCAATGGTATATATCTGTACAGAAGTGGTTCTCTATCCACGAGTGCTAGTTTATCTCTCTTAAATAAAAGTCAAGGATGTATTTTCACAAAGGGAGGAGAGAGATAGACACATAAGAGCACTGCTGACTTAGCTAAGGCCATACTCTTAGACAAAGTTTTTTTTCCTCATATTGACATCAATGTAAAGAAAAGCTCCCAAAGGTATAGGCTCTAAGCCAACACTGTCCAAGAAATAGGTTACACAATCAGAGAAAAGGTTCTCCTTCGTCCGGAGACTATTTATGACATGGTGATATGTGACATCAATGGTGGTGTACAATGAAATGGCAATAGGAAGAACTTACCAGATCCCATTAAAGCTCCGCAGTTAAATTTCTCATTCGGTAAAAACAACACTTCAAAATTAGTAAGTTATGAGGTCAACTTTCCTCAGGCCTAATTATCGAAGTAAAAAAAAAAAAACCGAAGAATGATACATAATTAACTTGACCATGTGACTCTTTGACAAAAGT
Organism: Macadamia integrifolia; assembly: GCF_013358625.1. Classification (NCBI taxonomy): domain Eukaryota; kingdom Viridiplantae; phylum Streptophyta; class Magnoliopsida; order Proteales; family Proteaceae; genus Macadamia; species Macadamia integrifolia. The sequence continues at coordinate 18,926,156 of NC_056569.1, forward strand.
AAATGGATTGTTACGGACAAGACTAAAGAAACGGATTCAGTAGCGATTCGTTTGACTCGCCTAGTCAACCTGCCCGAAGCTCACCGCTTCCGCTGAAGTCTCCAAGTCGGAATCCGACAACCGGATTTTTCACCGGCACTTTTCGCACCTCTGACAAGCACGCGTACTCGTACAGGGACATCACGCAAAACCCGTGGTCTTCTATATTCTCCCTCTCCGGCGGTCGCAGCTGGGAATTCCAGCAATTCATCGCCACAATGGAACCAGACGCAACTGCGGGTGTCCCAGATTCCGACGCATCTCTTCCAGAAGATTTCGTCCATGTTAAAAAAATGAACCTTCCCGAGATCTCCGTCGATGAAAGGGAGGCACTGAATTCTATCTCAGAATTATCACAGAACCCTCAACCCTATTTTGAAACCTCATCTAGAAAGATTGCTTCTGTCGATGACGCTATAAGAGATGATCTTCCTGCACCAATTGAATCTCAAGCTCCCGAATCCACTGCAATGGAGGTACAAGGGAAGAAAGTTCTTCCGGAAGAGCTCGCCAAGGGTTGCGTAATGTTGGAGTGCGAATCTTCGGCTGAAGGTGGTTCCTGCGATGTCTACTTGGTTGGAACTGCTCATGTTTCCCTGGTAATTCGGATTTCTTTCTTTTTCTGCTATCCTCCGTTACTATGTTCTACAAAAATATTTCAGTTGGTGAAGTTTGAAGTATACGTTCAATGGACTCACCGACTGAATGAACGGTAAATGCTCAAAATCTCTATTTCAGTCTCTCCTTGTGTGCTTGCTTTCACTATATTTAGAGATAGATAAGATGAGGTTCCATCCTGTGGCCCGTGGAATGAAGAACTCTTCAGTCTGTAAAACCCAATGCTTAGTAGAAATGTGCAATTGTTCTCTATCATTCCAGTTGAGAAAATGCAATACACTTGTTTTCACTTCCACCTGATTCCTGAAACGTTGAAAGGTTTGGTTGTTTAATTTTTCTGTTGAATCCTTTAAGCTTGCAAAATTGAATCCCGTGAATTTCTGCAGGCTTTCCAAATCCAAATTTTCAATTTTTGAATTGGGTTTGAGACAATTGATTTATTATTGATTCTATGGATGATAATGGTTGAACCCTCCTTTTATTTTGTAACATGGCTTGTTATCCTAGTTCATAATTTGTATTTGTATTGTCAAGATTGTAATGCCCTATTGGGCTGAAATGAAGAGTACATTCACTTATTTTTCTTTTTACTGTGTAAAAATTGTCACTTGTTGCTGCTAATTAAATTTGGAACATCAACGGCTTGTCATTATTAGATGAATGTTTCATGAATCCAAGACCAATCCTCATGAAACGTGTCTGTGATTCTCCATGATTTTTATTGGGGGAATTCTATTAATGAACCCGCCATGTTATCTACTGGATACTAATGCTAGAAATTGAAAAGCGGCTTTTTGTGTAAGTTTTCCGTTTTTGGGGGGAATATGGAATTTATTATTATGTTTGGTGTTATTTGGAGATATTTTCAGCAACCTGAATGGAGACTGCAGAATTAATTGATTATTTAAATATTAAAATAAATGATGTTGAACCACAAAGAAGATATGTGAGAGTGGCTGTTATTGATCGTTAACTTGCTCATGCAATTTCAGGAATCCTGCAGAGAAGTTCAGGCCATTATCGGTTACTTGAAACCACAGGTGCTTCCCTTTTGAAACTCATTAACGTTTGATTAATGGATGGATCATTTGGCAGGTCAGGTGCCTGCTTTAAAATGTTTTATCCATTTTTGTTCATCTTTCCAAATTGTCAAGGCAGCTAATATTCAAAATTTTTTTTCAGGTTGTTTTCTTGGAGTTGTGCTCCAGTCGAGTAGCTATACTGACCCCTCAGAATCTAGAGGTTTGTTAAAACCAAACGCTATATTGGAGCTAAAATATAGGGATTGGGAATATAAGAAATGGAAGGGGCTCTTCATTGACCTCAAATGGAGAGAAATTAATGTGCATGGTGACCATGTATAGCTAGGATCCTAGAGTACGGCAGGTCACACGCTCATAAAGGGGTAGGATTCTATCTGTGCGTGGCTGCCAGACTAATTTAATGTGTGACCTTGCATTTCCCTCAATATGAAAGGAGAGTTATCAATTAGGTATCGTTACTACTATTAGTGACATTTTTACCTTTTCTCTTTTGGGTATCATCATCATTATAGTTGGGGATGAGTAATTTTCTCACCCTCTAGATGATTTTATCATTCAAATTCATCGAGTGCTATCTCCAACATTGTTAGCAGACACGGAAACTTGTCTGTCTTCTTTCTATCTATATTTGGTTAGTTTAAATTACTCAACTATTTCTAACATTGTCAAGCAAATAACCAGCAGTATGCAAGAGAAAAAGAAGAAGAAAGAGAAGAAAAATTAATGGGAAAAGAAGAACCGCGCGAGAGAGAAAGGTGTGGAGAAAATAAACTGTCGATAAGCTTGTTTGTATTCCCTATTGACAGTAGCGAATATTATTAATTACTAAGCAATAAAAGGGAAAATTGCATACCTTTCCTTCACCTAAAAACATAAAATAATCCATAAGAAAAGAAAGTGAAAGACACTATTGCCCTTACACCTGTGTTAGATAAAACATTGATAATTTGACATTGAAATATTAATAACTTAATGCCCCACTCAAGCTGGAGCATAGATATCACTGTTAGAAGTCCATGTTGTGAGGGTATAACAGTAAATAGATTGGGAAATAGGCCCTCATGTGCATGCTAACTTGTAAGGGGGCATTTATGTAATTTCTTCTTTAACTCTAATGTCAAGTGAACATAGAGGAGAGGTATCTATAGACCTCTCCCAACTGTAGTCATGTCATCAGGGTAAATTAACCTGCTGAAGTCAATCAATGCAGGCATTTGCTTAGCACTACTCTTGCTATAAGTTAGGACTTCTATCTCACTGTTAGAGCTATAGGTAGGCGACAAAGAAGGTCTTTCTCAAGTGTTGTACGTTCAGTTCAATCCATGGTTGGAATGACTGATCAATGGTACTCTGATTCCACTACCAGCTTCTCCTTTCTTCTTTCTCCCTTCTCCAATTATCTTCCATAGCTGCTGCGTGCGAGAAAGTTTTGAGAGTCAATTTTGAACCCATCCTGATCTGCTCTCTTACTTTGGAACCCTAGAGAGTAAGCATGGTTTAAGATCTTGGTGAGATCTTGCTAATATCTCGTTCGCTTGGATGTTCTCCTTAAAAGGGCGATGGAAACCATATTGAGTGTCACCCCCATTCACATTCATACCCTGCATGCCGAGCGGATCGATATATAGTCAGTCTTATTCGTAGGCATCAACCATTGGCCCACCACAGATGCACAATGAATAAATGCAACGGTGAATGCCTCTTAGGTATAAGAAGAAAACAACTACTAGAGATTTTCGTTGTCAAACATAACCAGCAGTGAACCATTCTAGAATCTCAACAAATCAATATTCAACACTCATAAATGCCCCACATCTATATTTCCATATCAATCCCTATTGGGGAAACATACAATGTGGCAACTGTAGAACAAATTGCCCAAATTTATCCGTAGTTGTGAACCAGTAAATGGTAACTTTTGGGCTGTTGCACATAAAATGATAATTATAACAAGCATATAACATGGACTAAAAAAGAGCGTCCCAATGCACGAGGCTCCCGCTACGCAGGGTCTGGCGGGGCAAATGTATGCAGCCTTACCCCTTGCTTCACAGGAGAGGCTGTTTCCAAGAAGTATATAATCATGGACTGCAGTTAACTAATCTAGTCAATCCAACATAACCATATTCAATAAGAAGCCAGAATCGACTTATGAAGTCCAGCCATAGTCCAGCTGAATCCAATTGAGGCAAATCATAACCAGATCCAAATCTGAAACATCCATCAATAGAAATCTTCTAACAGCAATCTAGGCAGAGTTGGATGTTCATACATAACAGAAAACAAATCCATCCATCGACAATGCAGTATAAGAAATCCCTAGTTTATGTTTAGAGGTGATATACTAGGCTTTCATCAGTCCATAGGGCAGCCTGGGTTGCCAAAGGCCACAAGGAAATTAATATAGTAGAAAACTTAAAAATGCAAAAAAGAGCAACCCAGTGCACGAGGATCCTGCTACTGAAGTGTCGAGGAGGGGCAAATGTACACAGCCTTACCCCCTGCTTCACAGGAGAGACCATTTCCAAGTTTTGAAGCTGTGACCAGTATGTTGCAATGGTGCAACTTCACTGTTGCGCCACAAGGCTTGCTGATGTCAGACTAAATTACCAATGGGTAATCAGTCCCGGTAGGTTTAATCATAAACTACAACACACAAATAAAGTTTAGATTGAACAGAAACTTAGATCTGGAAAATAGGGATGAATAGATGAGATTTCGATTATTCACAAACCACAGCTCAGATGGAGCTGATTTATGATGGAATGAGATCCTATATAAGGGAACAAACCATCAAAAGATGAACAAATTCTGCCAGCTGGATTGAGACTTATGCTGGTTGCAAGAAAAAGGAAACTTTTAGTCATTTTCAAAAGCTTGAGTTGGAAATCCTCAAATTTGGATCGATTGGTCATCCTAAGGTCCTTAACAAACCCTCAAAATCCTGCAGCAATTAGAGATCTAGTCTGGGAGATACGTACTCGAAATTTCTTCCCGGGAAAACCCTATAATTGGATTTGGTAGCCATGTAGTGTGCTCTTGTTCAGCAACAGTTTGGACTTTGTTCTCCCAATAATAATCAATAAATAAAAGTATAATAAGCTTAAAAATTAGAGAACAGAAGTATAGAAGGGATAAATGTGGGTGGGTGTACTCTCTTAGTCTTGGGTCTCTCACCCATAGCTATCTTAGCTGTTGAAACCTCCTTTCTCAGGAACAAAGCCAGAAAAACTCACAAAAAATCAGTAATCAACTGTAATTCTCTGCTATACAAAGCCTTTTTTTTTTTTTTTATACTGGAGGCCAAGAGTCAATTACGTAGAAAGTAACTGGATAGGAAATAAATAGAAAACATAAACTACTTGACTTAAGACTCAAAAATTGCCAAATAACAACACTTGCTCTCTAAAAAAAGAATAAAGATATAACCATGGACTTCTAGAATACTCAAAATATAGAAACCTAATATTTTTAATTACTAAGAAACATAAAATAACTATGTAATCCCGTATAGGACTTTAATCCCCAATATTTGGTCTTAAAAAATTGACTTGTTATAAAAATAAACCAAAAAAATATAGCCTATGGGCCATACAACCCATGAGACACTCAAAATAAAACATATTAGTCCATTCTTGGTCCAGTTTGATGGTTGAAGTCGAGAACCAGAATTGCACCAAAATTGAGCCAGCTTGGGCTGGCTTGATGAGACAAAACTGAACCAGATTTGTTTTTTGACTTAACAGCTTGATTTACATCATTTGCCCATTAGAAAACTTCATAATACAATTGCTATTTATGCTCTGATACCATGTGACAAAAACAGGAATAAACATTACCTGCGACGGAGAAATCAAAGAGATGTAAATTGGGTATAAGGGTAGAATTGTCTTATATGGGTATTTATGTATTGCACTAAATTCTGGAATGTTCCACTCCTCATTATAAATAAAAGATGCTTGTGTCCCATATGACAAAAAAATCATTATTCCATTCAATATGGTATCAGAGCCTTAGATCCAAACCCCAAAGGCTCCCATCACTCTCTCTCTCTCTTGCCTCTTGGTTTTTGTGCATGCATCTCCCTCCATCGTGTGTCTCTCTCTCTCCTCTTCTCCTATCACTTCCTTCTCTTGGTGGTAGTCTCTTAAACCACCAAGAGAGGCCCCTAGCCCCCTCCACCTTTCTTCTTGGGCTCTTAGATCTTTATTCTCTAATGATCTGAGAGACCCATTTTCCACCTTTTATCAATTTTAGGGTTTTCACACACTGGTTCACTTTTTTGATTAGGGTTGTTCTTCCCTGTATGATGCATCGATCGGCTTGAAGATGAATCCATTTAGTGCTACTTCTCCTTGGTGTGGTATGTATTAGCCACGTTATCATCTCAAGACTATGTTCTAGAGTTATGTCTAAACCAAAATTTCAAGGTTTTTCCCCTTTATTGATTTTTGAAGTTTCATTGTTTCCCTGATTTTTGGTGCCCTTGCTACCTGTGGTGGGTGTATCCATGTGTTCCAGCCATTCTTCATCACTGTAGCTTCTTTGAGTGGTAATTACGTCAGATATTTCTTCTGCAACCACAGATGGTGGTGATGGAAACCCTGCTAGCTCTTTCTCAGCATTTCCTATTTGTGCTATTAAGCTTTACGGCAGCAACTATCTGATGTGGGCATTCATGCAACATCTTTGTTAAATCTTGTGGTCTCGATGGATATCTCACAGTGACTACTACGAGGTCCACTAAAATAGGATCGAATGTTGACAAGTGGGAGTGTGTGAACTCCCTAGTCATGGCTTTTCTTGTCAATTCGATGCAGCCACAGATTGCTCATGACTATCTCCTCCTTGATTCTACATCCAAGGTATGGAAAGCTAAGCTACCCAAGATACTTATTCCCAGGTTGGGAATGATGCATAGGTTTTTGAGCTTTGCCAGAAGATACATAATCTCAAACAGGGAGAACTTACTCTGTCATAATACTACTCTGAGCTAAGGTATATGTGCCTATGTGGCAAGAGTTGGATTTCTACGAAGAGTTTCAACCTGCTACACGCCTACACCTGGTGATATTGTCAAATTCCTGAAGAGGGAAGACAAGATTTTAGTCTATGACTTTCTAGCAGGACTCAATGTCCAATACAATCAGATCCGCGCCAATGTTTTGAGTTGCGATCCTTTTCCCACTTTAGAGAAATCCTATGCTTTACTTCTGCTTGAAGATAGCCATCGGATCACTATGCTCCCACAGCCAAGCCCTACTCCTCTAGAGAGATCATCTTTTTTCTTTGGTACTCAGATTCCCAGTGACACACCATGGTCTAGTGGTTCCTTTACCAAAACCCCTGTGAACTGCAACTATTATGGTAAGGAATGCCTTACCAAAGAACACTATTGGAAACTTCATAGCTCCCTGCTAATGCTTTTAGTAAGGGTCGTGGACCTCGTGGTAAAGGACATGGTAAGGGATGTGGCAACTCACACTCTAACTAGACCAACCACACTAATGCATCTGACTCAACATCACCTGCTTCCCTCTCTTCGATAGAACTACTTGCATTCCGATGTCTTCTGATTAGAATGGAGTCTCCTCAACCTGCATCTGCTACTACTGCTTCCACTGTGGCCTCTGACTCTTCTAGTTCAATTATTCCTAGTGCCTCTGACTCCTCCCAGTGGATCATTGACTCCGAGTGATGCAAATTAATAACCAAAACAGGCTTGTTTTATTAGGAATAAGCCTAAGGTTGGGTTGTATATGTGTTGGGCCTTCAGTCCATGTGGTTTGGAGTGTATTGGGCCACTTTTATGGGTCTAAAAGAGGGCCTCTAAGATTGAGTACGGGATTTCTAGTTTGTTCATTAGTTTCCTTTTTAGATGGGGTTATTTAGTTTCTAATTTTAGTACCTAATTAGTTTCTAATTTCAGTACCTAGTTAGTTTCTAATTTCTTATTTCCTAGTTTCTATTTTTAATTTTAATAACTAGAGGTCTTGTGTTTATTTAGTTTCCTATTTCAGTTTTTGGAAACTAAAGTTAGTTTCTATTTTATGTAACCCCCTATCATTATTATAAACAAAGAAGAGGGCTCCCATTAAGCCCCACGAATTTTATGAACAAAAAAGATGCTGCTGCGTTTTCTCCTCTGGAGTGTTTCTTTGTGTTTGATCAAAGAAGAAGGGTTTGGTGTTTGATCCAAGCGAATATTTGCGGCGTGAAGTCTAGGAGGATCTTATTGTGTTCCTTTTTCTCTTCTTTACAATCTATATTCAAGCTAATACTGCTGCTAAAACCAGGTATTTAGTTTTAACTGCTGCCCCAGAAAATTCTGCAGTTTTTTTTTTTCAATCGGCCTTCTCTGAAAGGGACAGTTCCAGCCCTCGGTTTGATCCCAAATTCTGGTCGATTGTTCCTCCATACACCACTAAGGATCGACCCTAGTTTGGACTATTTCTGAGAAGCCTGTAGTGAGATATTAAAAATCTCCATATTTTTATCTTCTAGTGGCCTGTAGCTTCTATTTTCTGGAATCGATATTTCTGTTGATGTGGCTACTGATTTCTGGACTGCTGATCATATTTGTTGTTAACCTGAAGTTGTTAGTGCTCTTGTTTAGTCCCTGGTTTAGTTCTAAGGGCTGCTACTAGTTTTGTTTATTCACTGTGTTGCTGTTCTTTGAGATCGATAGTGTTTTCTGGACTGTTATTTGAAGTTCAATTTCTGATATATATTTGGGGCTGGTTTTGGTTGTTCTTTGGTCTAAAAGTTCCTGTTGTTTAGGTCTAGTTTGATTGTTCAAATCTAGTTCTACATTACTGGGGTGTCAGATCATATAACAGGTTCTCTTCCACTTTTCTCCCAGTATACTCTCTGCTTTGGTAAAGGCAGGGTTTTTTTTTAGCAAATGGAACCTATTCATCCATCTCTGGAAATGGTTCTGTTTGTTGCTTTCCTACTTTATCAGTTTCCTTAGTTTTATATGTTCCCTCTTTTCCCACTAACTTCCTATCAATTAGTTGCATTACCTCCAATCTCAATTGTAAAGTCTCATTTTTCCTTAGTCATTGTGTTTTTTAAGGATTTGGTGACAGGGGAAAAGATCGGCTCTGGTTGAGTGTGTGGTGGTTTGTACTTCTAGATGAAGGATCCTCCTCGGTCTCTAGTCAGGTTCTTCAGACTTCCTCACCATTTCCTTCTGAACTACTACATTGGCAGCGACTTTTAGGACATCCCCCTTTAGGAATTCTATCTAGGATTTTCCCTCTTTTAAAAAATTGTAATTTGAGTGAATTCTTTTGTGCGGCATGTGTTTTGGCCAAGCAAACTTGGATAAACTATTCTGTTTCTGATAGTAGAAGTACCACTTTATTTTCTTTAGTGCATTCTGATATCTGGGGTCCTTCCTGCACTATGTTTTTTAGTGGCTTTCGATGGTTTTGTAATGTTTATTGATTGTCATTTATGAACTATGTGGGTTTATCTGATGTGACATAAGTGAGAGGTCTTTAAGTGTTCTTAGAATTTCCACTGCATGGTGCAAACTTAGTATGGGGCCATCATTAAGGTTCTTCGGAGTGACAATGGCCATGAACATTTTGAGGGCTCCTTCCAGACATACCTTGCTTCCCATGGGGTGGTACATCAAACCAGTTGTGTTGCCACCCCTACTTAAAATTTTGTTGCAGAACGGAAAAATTGGCACATGTGTGAAATAACAAGTTCCTTTATGTTCGAGATTCATGTTCTCCCTCAATACTGGAGTGATGCGATCCTCACAACTGCTTTTTTATCAACCGGGTGCCCTCCCGGGTACTTGGATTCCACTGTCTATTGGATCTCCTTCAAGGTTCTACGACCTTTCCTGTTCCTACAAAGATCTTCGGGTGTGTGCGTGTGTTATGCTCGAGATCATCATCCTCATGGGAAGCATGAACCCCGTGGTCTTTGGTGTATATTTTTGGGATATTTTGCCTCTCAGAAGGGCTACCATTGTTACCATCCTCCTTGGTGCTGGTTTGTTACTATGGACGTTGTGTTTAATAAATTTTTCTCATATTATCTTGCGCCACTTCATTAAGGGGAGCCTTCTTCCACACTTGAAGCATTGGAACGTGTCTCTTACTTTGGCTGGTCCCCTTGTTGCTACTCCCCTCGTTGCTGCAGTTTCTATCTTGCCTGACTCTTTAGATTCCCTAGTTGAGGGGAGACTGTTCCAGTGACACGGGTTTATATTCGATGGCAGTGCAAGACTACCACTACCACTACCACTACTCTCCCACACCAACTGTCGGCCTTTGACACAGATCCACCTTTGAAAACTGGATCTTTCCTCCATCGGTGTTGATTCCCTCGATAACAATACTTTTGATTCTGATCTACCCATTGCTGTCCGCAAGGGTATTTGATCATGTACTTTGCTTCCCAATGCTAAGTTTTTATGTTATACTCACTTTCTCCCTCCTATTTTAGTTTTATGTCTTCTCTATCTTCTGTTTCTATTCCCCAGACCTGGCAGGACAGTGGAAGGCAACTATGGTTGAGGGGATGCAAGCCTTGAAAAAGAATGAAACATGGAAGCTAGTCCATCTTTCTTCTCAGAAGAAGACAGTTGGATGCAATTGGGTCTTCACTATTAAGCAGGCAGCCATTGCAGCATCACAGTGGAAGGCAACTATGGTTGAGGAGATGCAAGCGTTGAAAAAGAATGAAACATGGGAGCTGGTCCATCTTCCTCCACATAAGAAGATAGTTGGATGCAAGTGGATCTTCACAGTTAAGTAGAGGGCTGATGGTACAGTGGATCGATATAAAGCCAAGCTAGTTGCCAAGGGCTTTACTCAGAGTTATGGGATAGACTACTAGGAGACCTTCACATTAGTGGCCAAAATGAGCACTGTCCGTGTCATCCCGTCTGGTGCAGTCAACCTGAATTGGGATCTTCAACAACTTGAGTGAAGAATGCATTTTGCATGAGAACCTAGAGGAGGAAGTTTACATGGACATTTCCATTGGGTTTGCATTCTCTAAAACTGATATGAAAGTATGTAAATAGAAGTGTGCTTTGTACGGACTAAAGCAGCCATCTCGTGCATGGTTCAGTCGCATCCATTAACCATGGTTAGTGCTGGTTGCTCTTAGAGCAATGTTGACCACACATTGTTCATCAAGCAAATAGGTAGAAAGATTGTTGTGTTGATTGTAAATGTCGATGACATCATCGTCACATGTGATGATAGGATAGTTGTTAGCAAAGTTAGAATTAGTTTCTTATTTTGATTATGCATTTTACTTTCCTATTTGGTTAATGACTATGTTATAGGTAGTCTATATATTGAATGAAAAGGGAAGTCCCAACCACACGGTTGTGACTCCCAAGTTACACCAATTTCTTTGTCTCTCTTATTTCTTTTTCTTTGATGGTTTTCAAATCTTTACACTATATATACCTTGTGTCATAAAAAATCAACATTAAGCCATATCAAGTCATCAAAAATCGTTGGGATCTCTGATTCTGCCAAAGCCTCCATCCTTGGCCAAAAGGGCTTCTGCTTGGGCCAGCTTCCAGTGAAGTACCTAGGGCTTCCTCTCATCTCGGGCAGGCTCTTTGCGCATCATTGCACCTTTATGCTTGACCTCATTAGGAAGCGTCTTCAACTCTAGAAAGGAAGACTTCTATCCTTTGCTGGCCGGCTAGTGCTCATCAGATCAGTCCTCCAAGCTTCCTACATATAGTGGTCAGGTACATTTGGATTGCCGGAATCCATCATCTCCAAGCTTGAGTCCATTTTCGCCTCTTTCTTGTGGAAAGGGAGTGAGTGTGTGAGATTCCTTCGTCCTGCTAGTTGGGCTGCTGTTTGCCTTCCCAAAGAAGAAGGGGGCTTGGGCCTTAGAAGGATTAAAGATGTGAACTCTGCTGGGATCATCAAGCTGGCTTGGAAGATTATTTCCAAGAAGGATAGTTTATAGGTCAAGTGGGTGTACTCAAACCTGCTAAGGACTGACTCCTTTTGGATGGTGAAATCCAGGGCTGATGCTTCATGGGCTTGGCGGACGATCATGGCCACCCGTCCCCAGCTTTCCTCAGCTATCTCTTCTCAAGTCGGTGATGGGCTATCTACCTTCTTTTGGCTTGATCCTTGGCACCTCAAAGGAGTCCTCTACCATGCTGTTGGTGCCAGGAATATATATAACTCATGATTGCCTAAGCTTGCCCTCACGGTTGATATTATATCTTCTGGTTCATGGTTCCCCTAGCCTCCCCTCGGCCCAACTTGATGATATTTGGAACTCCTTGCCAATCATCTTGGACCTCCGGAGGCAAAGACATGACTCTACCCTTTGGACGCCGTCTTCTTCCAAGATCTTCTCTACCAAGGCTGCTTGGGATTTTGTTAGAATTCATAGTCCAACCACTCCTTGGCAGAGACTACTTTGGTTCCTTCATCACATCCCGCGGCATAGCTTCACGGCCTAGAGAATATTCACTAACTCCTTGCCTACGCTGTGCTTCCTTATCCAAAGAGGCATCCCGGCTAATCCTATATGCATCCTTTGTGGGAATGAGCCGGAATTTGTAGACCACCTCTTCTTTGGATGCACAGTCTCCAGCTCCATCTGGAAAATGGTTCTTGCCAAATGTTGGCCTGCTACTAGAAGAATCCTCCCTCTCCATAAAGAATGGATCTGGATGGACATGACCTTCCGGGGCAAGTCTATATGCGACATGGTGGGAAATAGAAGGAGAGGCGGCAACTTCAAATCATCAAGCAATCAGCCACTTACTCCAACAGTAAAGGCAAGGTTGATTTTCACAAGAAAAAAATCACTCCATTAGGGATTAGATAATAACAGTTGTAGCAATGAGTGGCTGTGCACCAAGAAGAAGAAACTCTAAATCATAACCAACAGATTTCTTGTCTTCGGAACCCGATTAATTTAACTACAACAGCTCTGATACCAAGTTACAATCTTAGAAGCTGTAGCTAAACCAGAAAACCAGAAACAAGAATGAAAAGAGAGAGAGAAAAGAGAAGAAGAGAAGAAAAAGAGAGGAAGAAATATGAAGTAACCAAAGGAAGTCTCAAGAATGGAGAGCAACCTGAGATTAATTTAATATGAATCTAATCTCAAGTTCTCTTATGAATATATAACATTAGGTCAAGAGGAAAGACAATAAAGCCCCCCACTTACATAAGAAAAATCCCAAAAAGACCCAAACAAACATAACAAGGACCAAATGGTCCCTGTTATAGGCGCTACTATTAGCGCTATTCCCTGTTTGGGAATAGCACTAAAATCAACACTCCCCCTCAAGCTGGAGCATATAAATCTCCCATGCTCAGCTTGGTACAACTACTGCGGAAGCTAGGAGCAAATAAGGACTTAGTGAACATATCAGCCAACTGATTCTTTGATGAAACAAACAGAATCTCAATCAGCTTCTTTAGAACAACATCACGAACAAAGTGACAATCCACCTCTATATGTTTGGTCTTCTCATGGAAGACCGGATTGCTAGCAATATACACAACTTGGTTGTCACAATGCATCTGCATAGGTTTGGTTACTGGAAATCCCAACTCCAAGAGTAACGAACACAACCACATCAATTCAGTTGTAGTATGAGCCATAGCTCTGTATTCTGCCTCTGCACTAGATCGGGCAATAGTGGTCTGTTTCTTGCTATGCCACATGACCAAATTACCTCGAACAAAGGTACAATATCCAGTGGTAGATCTCCGATCACTAGCAGAGCTAGCCCAATCAACATCTGATTAGCCAACAAGATCCATGTGCCGATTAGGACGATACACTAGACCTTTGCCAGGGGCCCTCTTCAGGTAGCGGAGAACACGAACATCAACATCGCAATGAACCTTCTAAGGAGCCTGGATGAACTAACTGAGAACTCCAACAACATAGGAGATATCAGGACGAGTCACAATAAGGTAAATTAGCTTGCCAATTAGACTTCTATACTGGTGTATATCCTAAAGTGGTTCACCATCATCAACACCAAACTTTTGGTGAGGATCCATAGGGATATCAACAGGCTTGGATGCGAGCATCCCAGTATCAGATAGGAGGTCCACTACATACTTCCTTTGGGATAGACTGATCTCTTTCTTGCTTTGGATTACCTCAATCCCAAGGAAATAATGAAGTTGGCCGATCCTTTGTCTGAAAATGATGCTGGAGGTGACTTTTCACTTCAAAAATTCCTGTTTCATCATTACCAGTTAGGATGATATCATCAACATATACTACCAACACAACCAACTTGTCACCCTTGCGGTGAACAAACACAGAGTGATCAGAGTAACACTGAGAAAACCCACAACTGACTATGGTAGCACTGAACTTATCAAACCATGCCCGAGGAGATTGTTTGAGACCATAGATCGCTTTATGTAAGCGACACGCCCGACCTTTATTCTCCTTCTGAGCAACATACCCGGGAGGTTGCTCCATATAAACTTCCTCCTGTAGATCACCATACAAGAAGGCATTCTTGATGTCCAACTGAAATAAAGGCCAATCAAAGTTGATAGCAAGAGAGATAAGAACGCGAACAGAGTCAAGTCTAGCAACTGGGGAGAAAGTCTCAAAGTAATCAACACCATAAATCTGAGTGTAACCCTTGGCAACCAGGCAAGCCTTCAACCGCTCAACAGAGCCATCAGAGTGATACTTACTAGTGTATACCCAACGACATTTCACCAGGTCCTTACCAGGAGGTAAATCTACTAGACTCTAGGTACCACGACTCAAGAGAGCATCCATTTTTACATCCATGGCACCCTTCCATCTAGGGATATGGAGAGCCTCAGTATGAGTATGGGGAACAAGATTAGTTGAAAGAGATAGAGCAAGGCCATGAATAGAAGGTGGAAGGTGAGAGATAGACATAAACTTATCAATAGGGTAAACAACGAAGGATTTCTGAGTGCAAGAACGTATACCTTTCCTGCTAGCAATTGGTAAGTCATCAGATGGATCAGAAGGAGGAACTTCACTAAAGGAAGGGAGCGATGGAGGATGTGTAGTAGCTGGATCAATAACCTCGCCACTGGACTGTCCAACCCTTACCCTGTGCCGATAAACCTGTAGAGGAGGTGGAATAGGTGCACTGGTAATAGGGGTATCAGGAATTGGTATAAGGGATGGAATGGGAGGAGGAGAGGTAAATGACCACTCCTTGGTAGGTTGAGACACCTGTGAAGAAAAGAAAGAAGTACCTTAAAAAAAGGTCACATCGGCACTTACAAAGTTCCGGTGAGTAACAAGATCATAGCACTTGTATCCTTTTGGGTTCGATAGTAGCCCCAAAAAATACATTTAGTAGCCCGTGGAGACAACTTATCCACATGCATGTGAAGATTGTGAACAAAGCACACACACCCAAAAACCCGGGGAGGAAGAGGAATACTAGGTAGAGTAGGGTATAAGATAAAGAAGGGAGGCCTATTCGACATAACAGAAAAAGGCATGCGATTAATCAAATGACATACAGTTAAAACCCCATCATTCCAAAACTGCTTAGGAATATGCATATGTATCATAATAACCCGAGCTACCTCTAGGCGGTGCTGGTTCTTGCACTCTGCAACCCCATTTTGCTGTGGGGTATATGCACAACTAGTCTGATGAATCATGCCATGGGTATCACAAAAGTCAGAAATATCATTTTGAGCATATTCTAAAGCATTATTAGAACGAAAAATCTTAATGGAAATGTCAAACTGAGTTTTTATTTCATTGTAGAATTTTTGAAACACATATAGAAAATCAGATCTGTCCTTTAACATGTAAAGCCATGTGAGGCGAGAATGATCATCTACAAATGTAACAAAATAGCAAAACCCAAATCTATTACTAACTCTGCAAGGACCCCATATATCAGAATGAACTAAAGAAAACAATGACGGACTATGAGACATTGATCGAGATGGAAAAGACACCCGATGGTGTTTACCCAACTCACAGGCCTCACACTCTAATCTAGAAACATGTAGAAAACTGAGAAACAAAATCTGTAATCTAGGTAAGGCCAAGTGTCCTAGATGGCAGTGCCATTGGAATGGAGAGACATCCCCAACAGTAGTAGCTGCAGCAGAAGTGGGAGGACAACCACTGTTGAGGTAATACAATCCATCCTTTTCACACCCTCCACCAGTCGTCTTCCTCAAGTGAAGATCTTAAAATATACAATAAGAGGGAAAGAAGGTTACTGAGCAATTGAGAGATCTAGTCAATTGACTCACAGAAAGAAGACTTAACGGAAATTGAGGTACATGTAATACAGACAATAAGTCTAATGAAGAAGTAGGAGAAATAATACCATGTCTAAGGACAGGGGTGGATGTACCATTAGCAAGAATGATAGATGTAGAACTAGTATTGGATGAAAAGGTCTGAAAAAGTGATGACTTACCAGTCATGTGAGCGGAAGCACCTGAATCAATGATCCAGGGGGTAGATGTAGTGGAAAGAAGGGTTGATGTACCTGTATGCGCAAGGGTGGCAGCGGATGTGGAGGCACCATGGGATGTACTAGAAGAAGCCTCAAGAGAGTGCAAGTGCCGAAGTAATTGGTTGATGTCATCGCGCATACTAGTAGAAGAATCTCCTGAAGTAGGTATAGGTGTAGTAGTTGCCGGAGATACAGTATCAGTACCATCATCGGACACTGCATGATTGGCTAACTGAGTTGCCCACTCTGGCTTGCCATGCTTGGCCCAACACATCTCTACAGTATAGTTAGGTTTCCCATAGTAAGTACACTGGCGACCGGTGCGATCCGAGGACTGTCCACTAGAACCTCGACCTGTAGGACCACGTCCTCCTCCGTGAACCTGCCCACGGCCACGGTTAGCAAAGAATGCAAAATTATCTCTAGAAGGCTGATTAGATTTGGATGAGGAGGTGATACGCTGTAGTCGTGAAAAAACATCATTCAGAGTAGGAACCGTATCACCAGCAAGTAGATGGCCCTTTACTGCCTTCAGATCACTGTTCAGACTGGCCAAAAATTTGGAAATGAAGAACTCATTCCGCTAAGCCTTCAACTTCTCAGTATCAGTAGTCAGAGGGTGGAAGGCATTAAGCTCTTCCACCATTCCATTAAAGGCATTGTAATACTCAGAGAGGGATTTGTCAGATTGACGAAATTGGAAAAGCTTCTCATATATGTCCTAAATCTGTGTCTTGTTCTTCTCTTGGGAGTATGTTTCCTTCAGATCATCTCATACTCCCTTGGCTGTAGAATGGAACATAACATTGGCAGCTATATCTGGTTCCATACTATTCCACAACCAGATCAGAATCAAGGCATTCTCCTTCATCCAATTGTCATACTTAGCATCATCAGGCAAAGGAGCCTCAGAAGTGGTATAGCTCAGTTTGCCTTTAGCTAATAAATACACCTTAACACATTGAGCCCGAAGAAGATAGTTCGAGCTCCCTTTGAGCTTGATAGAGGTGATCTGGACATTGATATTATCCGATGCAGAAGAAGCAATAGTAGAAGAAACAGTAGAAGTAGGAGCAGGCACAATCCCAGCCATGACAATCAAGTAGAGTGACTAGCAAGCAATAGGATGAACGTATCCAGATAGGTAGTAATGCAGTTCAGATCTGAAACAGAGCATTCAATTCAACATTCCATACCACAACTCAGATCTGAACATGTAGGCATCAATAAAATATATCGGCATCAAGCAAGCATAAGCATCAATAAGCACTATCGGCAGCAAGCACATATATGCATCAACTAACTCATATAGGTAGGATAAACTAGATCAATCAATCAAGAACAGCAACCTCAAACCTGACCGCCCTCATATAGGTAGAGTAAAATAGAAGAAGGAGAGGTGGCGGCTTCAAATCATCAAGCAATCAACCACTTACTCCAATAGTAAAGGCAAGGTAGATTTTCAGAAGAAAAAAATAACTCCATTAGGGATTGGATAATTACAGTTGCAGCAATGAGTGGCTGCGCACCAAGAAGAAGAACCTCTAAATTGTAACCAGCAGATTTCTTGTCTTCGGAACCCGATTAATTTAACTACAGCAGCTCTGATACCAAGTTACAATCTCAGAAGCTGTAGCTAATCCAGAAAACTGGAAACAAGAATGAAAAGAGAGAGAGAGAAAAGAGAAGAAGAGAAGAAGAAGAGAGGAAGAAGATGAAGTAACCAAAGGAAGTCTCAAGAATGGAGAGCAACCTGAGATTAATTCAATATGAATCTAATCTCAGGTTCTCTTATGAATATATAACATTAGGTCAAGAGGAAAGACAATAAAGCCCCCCACTTATATAACAAAAATCCCAAAAAGACCCAAACAAACATAACAAGGACCAAATGGCCCCTGTCCTAGGCGCTAATATTAGCGCTATTCCCTATTTGGGAATAGCACTAAAATCAACACTGTGCAACAATCAATCAGATCTGGATGGAAAGAAATCATAGGAAATGGACCTCCAACTCTCACTCTCTGGATAAGATTTGGTGCTCCATCTCCTTCGATGTCAAAGCAAAGATCTCAAGGCTCTCCTCCTCTTGTAATCCATCAACTCGGAACAGTCATTTTGTAAATTCCTGGGAGCTGCCTAGCTCCATCATCCAGAATGCGCCTCCTTAAGCTGGGCCTTTTTCTTTTCCTTCCCCCTTTTTTAAGAGTTGTATGTTTTTTCCTTTCTTCTTGGTAATGAATATTTTATTCACCCCTAAAAAAAAAAGTCATATAATAAATCAACATTATGTTACATCCAATCATAAAAAATCAAAATTAAGTCATAAAAAATCAGCATGTAAAGAAATTCTCTTGTTATATAATAAGTTTACTAGTCAAATGTTCTTTTTTTTTATGAGACTTTGCATTAGGTATAGCACAAAACCAACTTTCCAACAAGTCTAAGATTATTTAAATCTGAGTTGTTATGACAAATTTATGTTTTGGTCAAATTTATTTTAAAGTCGCGAATGTTGTTAAAATGGCATGAATGGAAATAATTTTATGAACATCAAAACAAATGATTATTTTACCGTACTTTTGGTTTTTAGCAATGTTTACTATGATAAGATTTATACAAATTTCAGAATTGACAAAAACTCTAGCATTTGAAAGTTGAAAATCGCCCCTACAACAAAAAAATCCAGTTTTCGTTCTTGGACTGGGGGATTGACTTTTTATCCTTTTGGAATTTTATTTTTAAGCTGTTTTTATTGGATTCAAATAGGGGGTTGTTTGCTTGTTTATGAATAATATCTTAAGGAACAAGTATAAAAACATTTACTTAAGTGATATTTGGCATAAATAAGTGCCAAAATATAAGGCAACATGCAATCCAATAAGGCGACAGTCGCCTAGGCCCCAAGCAAACCGTCTGGACGACAAGGTGGTGCCTAGGCAATGTCTTGACAACTATGATTGAAATACACTACTGCCCTTACCCCTGTAGTAGACAAAACTTGAATAACATAACACTATTAAACTTTGATCCGTCATTTTAACGTAGGTGAAGGAGCCACTATATGTCTCTTTAGTTCATGTTTCTTATTCTAAGTTTCTATGTTTATACCTGAGAAATCTCATAACCAACTTGTCCGATACATTTTGCTTCTAAATTTTGTGTTTATATTAGGTTTTCATGTGCAAACATTCTTACTCTGTTTCGGCAGGTACCAACCATGAAGGAAATGGTAGATATGTGGATGAAAAAGAATATGAACACATTCGGAATTATTTACACCTGGTTTCTTGCCAAGGCATGCTCTTGATTGGTCACTTAAATCTGAATCACATATTTCTTTCACATGTTCAGTTCATCTAAACTGTTCTCTCCATTGATCTTTGTGATTCCCATGCATCTCATCGCCTCCCATCGTCTTCATGTCAGGTTGCTAAGAAGCTAGAGGTTTTTCCTGGGTCTGAATTTCGCGTGGCATATGAAGAAGCAATGCAATATGGTGGCAAGGTGATACTAGGTGATCGTCCAGCCCAGGTGATACCTTAATCTCATTCATTGGTTGTAGTTACTAGAAACAATTAAGGTACCAGTGGCTATCTAATTATCCAATAAATGAGATTAGACAACTAACAGTGACCTAGAATTATAGGTCGAGATTAACTCAAATAAGTGAATTTTGGCAACCTGGTAGAGAAAAGTCATATGTGGCCAACAGTATGGTCGAATAGCCTAGGAAATGGAATGAGTATTTCGGCCAAGTTGATGACCATCCAATTGCCAGATTGGAATATTTTAGAAGGTTATCAAACTAGTAACTTGCCGAAATTGGGATCCAGAATTAGTAATATCATGTAGGCAACTAGAATGAAATAGCAAAGAAAACAAAATGGAAAGTGAAAAAATGGATTTACTTACTAGTGAATAAACATAGAAAGTGAAAATGGGAAATAGAAAGTACTGAAACAAAATTAGAAACCATAGGACAGTAGCAAATAACTCACAGTTTACCAACCAAACGCCAATAGATACTGGAGATGGAATTAGAAGTACTGAAAACAAATCAGCTTGTCATGCAAAATAGAAACTGGCAGAATAATAGAAATCCAAACAAGCTATGGTGCTGTCACAGGGCTTCAATAATGGTAGACTACTGCTATCAAGTATAGGGAATTGATGGGAGAGAAGAGGCCATTATTAAAACTAAGTTCCAGATCTGAAAACTGAAGGAGCGATTGAGAGAAACTAACTAACAGTAAGAAATCAGAACAGAGAAAGTATGCACATGAAAGAGAACATAAACTGACTTTGGAAGAAAGAAGAGATGATATGAAGAAGAATAGGAAAAAGGGAATAACCAAGCTTCTCTCCTAGGCTTTGGTCAGCATCTCACCTGCCTTCTTGGCTTCCCACCAATGTAGCATTGCTAATGGTATGCTGCATCTCATAGAAAATAACAAGCATAGAACTCACAAATTGTCAAAATCGATGGAGGGTAATGCAGGAGTAGATTACAAGAAACTACCCCAGCAATTTATAATCCCAACGGATACAAATAGGACCAGGAAACAAAGAAATAAGACCTTCAAATAAACCCCCAAGGATACAATACCCATATAGGAGCAAAACCAGCCCAAAACACAACCCGATAGGAGAGAGAAAGACCTGCTATAGAGCTGGAGAGAGAGAGGTGCGGCCAGGTCTGTAGGAGTCCGATTGAGCTGTACTCTTGGGCGTAGATAGTCCCTAGGGAGGGTACAAAAACCCCCAAAGTTGAGAGGATTCTGACGGCTGGTTGTGAAGTTACAAGCTTTCTTGATTTTCTGACCTAGGAGAAATAATTGCAGGCTTCAAGAGAGAGAATCAAATCTGGTTTGTAACTTGGACAAATCTGAACTTTTGAATACTCACAACAGTTGTATACTTCAACAGCAGTAACTTTAGGATAAAATAGAAAGCTTTAAACAAGAAGAAACAAAGGGAAAAGTGGGGGAGGAGCGGTTGTCTCGGCCCGGGCTTCTCACCCACAGCTATCCCGGCTGTTCTAAGCAATTGACTGCAATTATTCTTTATTCAAATATGAAATTATGAGTACATAGGCTCCTCTATTTATAGAGGGCAGAATAGCAATCAAACTACTACTAGGAGCTAGTTTCCCAACAGGACTAGACACTCCTACTACAACTAGGAATTCAAAATAGAGTCCTAAGACAATTTGGACTCGACATACCACTTACTCAACTCGATGGGCCCAATGGCCCACTAATTAATTAAAAATAACTACTAATTATTCCCCTAGCCAATGGGCCCAATTGGCCCTTATTTGTACTTAGCCACTCAGGTGGACCAAGTAGGGGTTCGGCTGGCTTCTTGGCTGGACCCTAGCCACTTAGGTGGACTAAGGCTGGACCCTTCTTCCTCTCATATTTCCTTCCATAATGTGGATCTACATCAGAGGGACTAGGCCCTTCTCCTTTATTTAGATTTATAGCAATCACCAAAATAGGTCTTCTTTAAAATAGAAGCTATTCTAGAACATTTCAAATTAGAAAACTAAGGCTGGATTATAGCATATCTGTCCAGCCCTTCTAAAAACAATAAAATAGAAAGAAATTACAACCCAAAATAATCCCATGCATTGACTAATACTGGACTGAAATTGATGGTTCAGTCTAGGACCAAAATGTGGTCCAAAAAATTTGGACCAAAACTGGATTCGCATGGACCAATCAGATATGTTCCATGGGCTGGGCTTGCTGAGCTTTTTGCTGATGTCCTTTTCTCTCGCGATGAGATCTGCATCAGGTACATTATTGGGTTTTCTCGTCATCATCTGCAGTGGCTGTTTCATTTGCATGGACAGATAAAGACCTCTTCTGGTTGCTTAATGCTCAAGAAGTTATCTTGCATGTGCTTAATTCTGAATCAGAATTCATACTTTCAATGTAGCATTATAAACCTTTTTCTTCACTTAGGCTGTCTTTGGCATAATTTATATTTATGTTTATGATCTATTTATGAGAAATTGTTTATGATAATAAAAATAAAATGGTAGTAAAAATGCTAGTCTATCTATAATAACCTTTAAGATGCAGAAGAGGAAGAATGAGAGAAGAAGAGAAACCGACATTGCTAGAGTTCTCAGAAACGTACTCTTAGCAGTTTCCCTTTAGTCTTTATTTATAACCCAAAGCAATTACAAGAGAAAGGGAAACAAAATCTTTGTAATATATCCTAACAAGGAAACTGAATCCTTATCCTAATTAGGAAGAAATATCTCTAGAATCTAACTCAAAACTAACGCAATGAACCAAGCCCCATCGTGTGTGACTTAACACACAAGACAAGTCTCCATCATGGTACACATGCTCACTTTGTACCCCCAGTACAAAGTGTCCGAACACTTCCTTAACACTCCCACTCAAGCTGGAGTATAACAATCACTCATGCCCAACTTGGAACATCATTTCTTGAAAGCAAGACCAAACAAGGGCTTGGTAAATACATCACCAAGTTGGAAGCAACAAAAGGAGTGAAAATCAACTTCTTCATGACATCATCTTGCACAAAATGACAATCAACTTCAATGCATGGTTCTTTTATGAAACACGAGATTGCTCGCAATGTAGATAGCCGTCTGATCATAAAAACATCTTCATGGGCTGAGTGATCGGAAAACCCAACTCTTGAAGCAACGACTTTAACCACATCAACTCGGCTGGACAGCTGCAGTGTGAGACATCGCTCGATATTCAGCCTCAACACTGGACCTTGTGATTGTAGACTGTTTCTTACTTTGCCAAGTGACAAGGTTACTACCCACAAATGTGCACTATCCCGTGTTTGATTGCCTGCCACCATTAAGACCTGCCCAGTCAGCATCAGAGAAGCCCACTAAATCTTTTAACACTTTGATGAGGACGATAGATGAGCTCGTAACTTCCCTGGGGCTCCCTCTAAATAATTCAAGATATGATCGGCTACCTCCTAGTGAACCTTCCTTGGCGATTGCATGGATTGACTAACAACATCAATAACAAATGAATGTTTGGTCTAGTAATTGTTAGGTTGATAAGTTTTTCCACTAGTCTCCTTTATCGGTGCTTGTGTTCAAAGTCTTTACCATCAATGGAACCAAACTTCTAATGAGGACCCATGGGAGTATCAATAGGTTTCGAAGCAAGCGTGCTTGCCTCAGATAAGAGATATGCTAGCATATATATCCTTTGTGATAAACTAATCTCTTTCTTACTCTCAAAGAACTTCAATGCCAAGTAAATACCAGAGAGAACCTAAGTCTCTTATCTGAAAATGTTTATGAAGGTAAGTGTAATATCGGAAGCATCCCTTGCTAGATATAATAATATCATCCACATGGACAACAAGTACAACAACCTTGGACTTTTGGCTCCGTACAAACACAGAATGATCTGAATAGCATTGTAAAAATCCATAATGAATTACAATAGAATTAAACTTGTCGAACCATGCTAGGGTGATTGTTTCAACCCATAAATGGCATTGTAAAGTTTGTATACTCTATCAGAATTCTCCCCTTGAGCAACATACCTCAGAGGTTGTTCTATGTAAACCTTCTCTTGAAGATCACCATAGAGAAAGACATTTTTGATATCCATTTGGTATAGTGGCTAGTTGAGATTTACAGCCAAAGAGATGAGAACACGAATAAAGTTTAAATTAGCCACAAGAGAGAACGTTTCGAACTAATCCACACCATAAGTTTGAGTATATCCTTTACCCACCAACCATGCCTTAAGGCATAGTTGTCACGGCGCCAAGGTGAACCAAGGCGCTGGAGGGCTGTCTAAGCGCTTAGGCGAGAAGGCGCCCGCCTTACGGCTAATACGGCGCCAAAAAAGACGTTACTATTTTTTTAATATATCTATAATATCTAGTATAACTGTATAACAATGATATACTTAATTTTAAATTGCTTGTAAAAAATCAAGCTTTTAAGTTATATCAAAATACAAGAAGCACGACTTTAAGCAACATCAAGGGAAAAAAGTACACACTTTAAGCAACATCAAGAGACAAGAATCAACATTCAACATGAAATTCATATCAATGCAAATTGCAAAGTGATATATTTTCTAACATGAGAATACACAACAAAAAATAAAAAAAATTATTCATAAAAAAAAAGCTATAAATTAAACAAAAGGCATAAGTGCATAACAACATATAATTCCTAATGAAATATTATAAATAATATAATATTTAACTATTTAAGTATGTAGTTAGATATACTTACCTCTATGATGCCCAAAACGAGATCCACAAAGTCCATCATAGACCATGAGTCCATGAACCATGATATTTTAATGTTTAACCCCCTGTCAATCAATACATATAAGTTAGTGATACTAAAACACTAAGCAACAAGAGAAACCTTGTTCCTTAATATATGAGTCATGACTCATGATAGGTGATAGGCTATGGGTTCCAATCCTACCTGGGGAGAATTAAAAAAACCTAATGGAAATTGAGAAACATAAAAATAAACCAAAATGCTAAACTTTAGTAAGCTTTAAAGTATAAATTTTAAAACAACAAAATAAACCATCAAGCTAAACTTTGTTCTTGTTTAACTATAATCAAGCTAACAAATCAACATCTAATTCTTCTCCCTCCTGTTGTTGTTGATTCATAGAATCAGTTGGCCCATCACCAAAGTCTTCTTCAATATCTTCATCATCACGCACCACATCGTGGACCTCTTCTTCAACTTCATCATTTGACGATTCCTCAATAGTGGCCCTTCCCCTACCACGACGTGTGTAGCAAATATTGGCTTCACTTGTTGATCCTTGAGCCCTCGTAGGTAAATTACGACTCCCCACCGATGTAGATGCACTAACTGCTCTATCAACATCTCCCCATGTGAGATCGTCTCCAGGATGGACTAAATCTCCATCTTCTTGATCCCCTGTTATCCATTCACTACTCCAATTCATTTCATCAAGAATTAATGGATCACAATTGCTGCCCTTTTCCGTTCTTTCTTGGAACCTTGAATGAAGCTGACGATTATATTGGATATAGACTAGATCATTCAAGCGCTGATGTTCTAGTCTATTCCTCTTCTTGGTGTGAATCTGAATCCATAAATACTCTTTATTTAAGTTAAGAAATAGATGTAAAAAGTATAATTACAAACTAATATACAAGATCATACGTACAAAATCAAATGTGCTTCAATTGCGCTCACAACCAGAAGCGGAGCAACAAAGGCCTAATATGCGTATTACATATTGTTGAAGCGTAGGGGCCGAAGATCCATGTGTTTGCCACCAAGAGACTATATATAAGGAAAAAATTAGATACACATATTGTCAAATACTTATTAAAATTAAAAAAAAAAATACTTAGTACTTACTAGGATCCAATGCTCCTTCACCGGCTATCCGTTGTTTAAAAGCCAAACTCCTTGAAAAGCTACCTTCACATTTTCTGTACAATTGAGACTCACGTATGATCTTGTCTTGCACAGTTAAGTCGGGCACCATTCTTTCAATAACTGACATGAATGCATATTGTATTTTACATGATTCTTCAAAAGGGAGTCTCTCATCATTGATGTAGTCAAAATATTTGCTAGCATTTAGGTAAAAGGCAACAACATATAAAGGTCGATCCATTTGGACCTCCCAACGATCATCAATAATTGCTAACACCTTCTTCCATGACCGTTCTTTGTTGGCAAAATTTACTTTTATCTTTTTTTTTGCTATTTCCATTGCCAAATAAACTTCAGGCAATGCAGGCCTCTCATCACCATTTACTAACCTCAAGACAACTAAAATTGGTTGGGATGCTCTTAAGCAATCTAGTACACTGTTCCAGAATGTTTGTGCAAGTATTGTCTCAAGTACTTTCTTACCTGCCTCTGTCTTGGACAACTTAGAACTATTCCAATCATCAGATACAAATAATTGCTTCAAGGCATCCTTGTTCTTGTACAAACTTTGTAGTGTCAAGAATGAGGTAGCAAATCTTGTAACTTCAGACCTCACCAGATCTATTCCATTTATCTTTTTCCTCAAAGCATCAACACGTTTGTAATGTCTGTAGATAAAACTTGTGATGCAGATACGGATGCCCTTTCTTGGTTGGACCAGGATGACCGGCTTTGGAAGCCAAGAGCCAAGAAGAACCGGTCCAGCCCAGGGTTTTGGTCCAACAAGCGTTGGAAATAAAATTAGTAGTTTACCCAGTATTTTATTTCATGCTTTTAGTTTCCAAACTTGAACGTAGGAGTAGGATTTATTTCCTTTCTTTGGTTTCCTTTTATAGTTGTTTCCTAATTTTGGCTAGTTTCCATTCCAGTTACGTTTCTAATTTTATGTTCCTATTTTCCTATATATTAGTTGTAATTGATTGAAGATTTAGAGAGCAATTTGATTATTGAATGAACGTGTTAGTGTGATCCTCCTTTTCCCCCTCTCTACTCTGATTTCCCCTCTCTTCCCTAAGGGTTCTCCATCAACTTGGTATCAGAGCCGAAGGATCCTATTCTTTCCCCATCTTTCTTCTTCCCTTCCCATTCTCTGTGTCGGATTCCGCCGATTCTGAGAACAAAAAA
>NC_056569.1:18953522-19001444 GCF_013358625.1 Macadamia integrifolia
ATACACACCGATACGATACATTGAATTTTTTAAATCATTTCGTATCGATATATATCCTACAATACATACCGATATGCATCAATGCACCACTAATACACATCGATACGATACGACATGCCTCGATACGACTCTATGAAAAATATAAAATTGAGGTAAAATGTACGTTTCGGTATGTATTGGTACGTATCGGTATGTATCGATCGGTACGTATCGGTATATATTAGCACGTATCGGTGAGTATCGATATATATATATATATATCGGTACATATCGGTGAGTATTGATACGTATCGGCGCTACGGTCATATAATGACCAATATGGGTAATTTTTCAGAAAAAACGATTTTTTGAAGGGTTTTTGTTCCAAAGTTGTTGCCATCCATATTTCTCTCTAACTAAAGTGGAAATCAAGGTTGGGAACAAGGATTTTACATTTATGGGACAACTACAAACCTTGAATTCTTAGTACGATACCCTCAATTTAGTGTTTATGAATAATACATGTTATCAATAGCTTTTTTTAACAAATTCTTTATGCAAAAGTGTTTAAAAAAATGTTTACTATCCATTTATATGTGTATCTTTAGCGTATCTTAGTGTATCTCTGATACGATACGATACCCTCCGATACGTATCTTAATTTTGGCCGACCGATACTGCGACCGATACCGATACTTTAATCCTTGAGTTTGATTGTCGATTTTGAATTGTTTTCTATGAATGATTCAAATCCCTAAGTCCAAGAAAGGAAAGAGAGATCGATTGTGTAGTTGTGCTTTAAATTTTGGAAACATAAGTACCGCTAGCGAGAAGAGAACCAGCTTTGTTTCGAAAGTGAAATGTGTTTTATTAGATACATATCTTAAGTATCGGTACGTATCGTTGCATATCGGTTGAGTATCAGTGCATATCAGTTGAGTATTGGTGTGTATCGTATCAATATGTTAGTATATATTGCATTTTTAAAAATAGAGTATCGTATCAGTCCGTATCGATACCGATACTGATCGCTGTCATGAACGAATCAAAATAAACCCTAACTAAACTATGAGATAGTGGTAAGAAAGGGGTCGAATCCACAAAGAACTAGAAGGCTAAATCTACTAAGTTTGAGATGAATGTTGTTTTAAAAATCAAATTTGTAAAATCCAGAATTAAAATTAAAATTAAGTAAACAAATTAACAAGAATAAGAATTAATAAGAAAGAAGCTATCCCTAGGTCTCGAATCCGTTTTGGTATCATTATCAATTTCTGGTTTATACTTCGGTTCACTAAAACTACAAGTTCCAATGCAACCACAAAAACATAATCTCTGGATACCCTAAGCATAACCTATGCTGTCAAGCACTATCGTCTATCATTTTCGCTTAGCACGCCTAGTTTGATTGGTTAAAGGCCATCATTAGTGTATACCAAAAATCAATATGAAATACCATTGTTTGAATAAAATAAATGAATCATGGAGACAAATATTTTAAACTAATTTATATATTAAAAATAATCCACAATGGGAAGGGGTCTTTAACATCAAACAATCAAGTATGAAATCCAACCAGAAATTAAATAACAATAACTCAAAACTTCATCTAAACTTAAAGATAAAAAGGAGACTAGCCACTCATGGTACTAATGAATGAAGTGCAACAATGATGATGGTGGTGATGAACCCTTGGCGCAATGGCAATCCTCTCTGTGCAATGCTGTCCAACAAAATCCGTCCCAAAGAAGGTGTGATCCAAGAAGAAAAGAGAACTATGAGAATCAAGAAAGAAAAACCAGCCAGCTATGATGTATGTGAAAATTGTGATATGGCAGCCTTAATTCCGAAAGAAATGAGTGTGAAAGGTCCCCCTAAAGAGAAGTACCGAGAGAGATTTTATTGGGAGAGAGAGAGAGAGAGAGGTCCGTGTGATATGGTGTGGGAGAGAAAAAGAAGGAGATAGAGATTCGGTGTGAGAGAGATCGTGGGAGGAAATTGTATCAGATTAGGAAAGTGAGAGATAGTGATTGGCTAGCTTAGGACAAAGGAGAGAGGGAGAAAGAAACGTGGGAGAGATATGGCCTAAATGGGAACAAAAGAGAGGGAGAGAGAAAAGATAAGAACTGTAAGCGATAGGAGAAAGAATAGGGAGAAATTGTAGGAGGGGACAGATTTGGTGGAAGATGGGAGAGATCGAATTCAATTTAGGAGATAAAAAAGGAGGGGAAGATTCGGTGGGAAGTGAGAACCGTGCATGGGATAAAATAGAGGGAGAGATTAGACAAAGAGATGAGAGAAAATAGGGGAGATGTTTTAGGAAAAGTGGGAGAGAGGGACTCCTATTCTATTTTGGACAAAGAGAGAGAAGGGTGAGAAAAGGTAGGAAAAGGGGGAAGGAGATGGACCTGTGAAAGAGGAAGAAGAAGAAACCGTCCTCAATTTCCTTCTTTTATTATTTTTATTCTCTTTTTCTCGTAGAATTTCCAATTCTGCCATTGATCTTTGACCTTGCTTCTAGACTGAAACATATCCGTCCATTTAGCATCAAACCTGTGCACATCTCTTGAAAACCCTGCAATCAAAGATTATCCCAATATGTGGTCAAATTACTCATGAAAATCAAATTAAGATTAACAATTGGATATTAATTTCATGAATAATTATAACTTGATCAGATACACATCGATACAAACCGATGGTTTAAACCTTAACCAGAAGGTAAATCCGCAAGAGTCAATGTTCGACGAGATAACAATGCATCCATTTCCATTTCCACACTTTCCACCTAGGATGAGATATAGCCTCATGATAGGATTTGGGAACAGACTGAGTAGGCAATGAAAAAGCAAGGTTATGTGAAAGGGATGGTAGATGAGAAATAGACACATAATGTTCAGTAGGATATGTAGTAATGGAGTTTTGAGTACAACAATGGATACCTTTTTGAAGAGTAACTGATCCTCAGTGCCAAGATTAGGCTGAATGTTGGGCTGAGCAGTGGTGGGACTGGATGATGATGGCACGAACTTCATATGCCGCTAATACACCTGTAGTGGTGGAGCAACAATTGTTAGAGGGGAAGCACATCAATAGAGACAGGAACTAGAATAAGTGGTTCAGGAGTAGTAGCTGCAGGAACAGTTATTGGTGAAGCAGGAGAATAATAATAAGTACTCTAAAAGAAAGTGGCATCAGCATTGACAAATTGTTAATAAGTTACAAGGTTATAGCACTTGTACCTTTTGAGCTCTAGAATAACAAAAAATATACACTTAACGGCCCAAGGAGACAATTATCAATGTGAGGTTGTAAAACATGAACAAAACAATGCAACCAAAAACGTGAGGCCGAAGGCTAAACAAAGAATTATTGGGATATAAAATAGAAAACAAAGTACGATTACCTAAAATAGACGAGGACATTCTGTTAATAATTCCACATGCAGTGAGAACTGTATCAGACAAAAATGTTTGGTGACCTGCATGTGAAACATAATGGACTAAGAAACTTCCAATAAGTGTCTATTCTTCTGTTTAGCCACCTCATTTTTTTGTGGTGTATATAAACAAGATGAATTTTCCCATTAGCGAAACAAAACTTGTGGATTTCTCATTGAGTATATTCTAGTGCATTGTCAGACAATTTTTTTTTTTTTAATAGAAGCATTAAACTAAGCTTTTATTTCATGATAAAAAGTTTTAAACACAAAGAGAAATTGAGACCCATCCTTAAACGAGAAGGATCATCTACAAAATTGGCGAAACAAGAAAATCCTAATCTATTACTGATGCGACAAGGACCCCAGAGATCAGAATGAACTAATGAAAATAAAGAGGAACTTCTAAGCATACTACGAGCTGGAAATGCCAATTGATGATGCTTCCTGAGTTCATAGGCTGCACACTCAATATGAGAAATGGAACGACAACTTGGAACCATCAACTGAAGCTTGGATGAGGAAAGATGCCCAAAGTGGGAATGCCAATGAAGAGGAGATCCACTAGTAGTTATAGTAGTAGCAGCAGACAGACTAGTGCAATCCAAATAATAGAGGTCAAACTGCTCTAGCCCTCCACCTTTCGTCCCCTTTATTTGAAGGTCTTGAAAAACACAATAAGAGGGACAAAAATGTATCAAAACAGTTAAGGGACCTAGTTAGCTGACTAATCGAAAGAAAACTTAATGGTGATTTGGGAACATAAAGTATAGAGGACAGTGTTGGGAACATGCCCACACTCCTAAATTGGTTTTGACCATAGTTGTCACGGCGTCAAATCGATCCAAGGAGGTGGGGAGGGGTGGCTAATCGATTTGGCGATGAATCGCCCGATATGGCGTTGCCATGGCAGTCAAATCGCCCATGTGTCATTTTTTATTTTCCCTATTTTCTAAAGTTATTTAGTATGCTACTTTTTTATTCCCCCTATTTTATAAAGTTATTTAGCATGCTACAAGCCTACAATATATACCCTATAACATATAAAACCAACATTAAGCAACATCAAATCATCAAAAATCAACATAGCCCTATCAAAATCACCCTGCATTTTACAAAAAATTGACCGCCTAGTGAATCAGGCATGACTTGGCTTCTATGGCGGTGCCATGGCGGTGCCTATCAGCCAATGGCGACCGCCATTTGTGAGTCACATAAATCGTAGCACTGCCATGAACTTCTTATTCCGCCAGGACGCCAAATTGCCGCTAGGCGTTGCCGTGACAACTATGGTTTTGATGATACCAAACAATTAATCACTTTAACTATAGTTGTTGAGTGGTGCATAATGTAAGGACATGCCGTTGAAGAAGAATGCTTACATGTCAAACCCCAAAAACTCAAGCTTCAAGATGTCTAGACATGAAGTTCATCTTAAGAGAAGGAACTGCAAACAAAACAAATGAAGATGAAGTGCCAAGAAATGGAAGATCCAAGTGAAGAAGCCCAATGAAGATCTTCTAGGATAGAATACCTATTTATGTTGTACCTTCCATATATATACGTGCACTCACACTTCATACATTGCATTGCATTCTTATTAGAATGACCTTAGAATGCACCTTGACCAAGTGTGAAGAGCCATTAAGTGGTTAGGAAGTCAGGAATAATATGTCCTAGTGAACTTCTGAGAAAATTACATTGACTGACTCAAGGGCATTTTGGGTAGCCTAAAAGTAGGTATTAGGAGATGGTCCCTTCATGAAAGTTGTAGAGATTCAAGTTACAAATCCAACGCCACTGGAATCCGGTCAATCCAATGTTAGACCAGAAAGTTACGGCCAAAATACTGACGACAGGTCGGAATTACAGAACCCTGTCAAAAACTGGTTCTGGCCGAGCCTGCGGGCGGTTGACCGGCTGAAAGCCCTGGTCTACCGGCGCCTGTCCAGAGGATATATCCGGTCAATCGGTGCTAGACCGGCTGACTAACAATTGGCTCTAACGGCCAGTTTTTTCCCAACGGCTCTTTGGCGGTCGACTGGTAGACCCAAAAAGTGACCGTTTGAGTGAGATTTCTTGCCTAAAATTGCCCCCCAGTCTCACCTATAAATACCACTAATGCTTTTAGTTAATTAACAATTAATACCAAGCATTAGAGCAACTTTTTGAGAGCATTTGAAAGTCAAATTACTTTTCTCATTCTTGAGCTATTGGTTAACCTCTTCATTACAAGTAAAACTCATGTTTCTTCTCAAAGTCTTCCACCTTCTTATTGGTTTAATCAAGCCTAGTGAAGACTAATATAAGGTGCAATCATCATTTTCATTCTTGTATTCATCATTGCACCACACAAAAGGTAACTCTCTTTTATTCCACTTCTCTATTTCTATTTCACATTAAGTATGGACTGTACTTAGGCTTGTGTAAGGATCCTCTTATCCTTAAAAGAGTTGTAACTTGTAAGGTCCCTCTTTACCTCGAAAGAGATTGTAGGGTGCCTCTCCACCTGAAAAGGGATTGTACGAATTCTCTTATCCTGAAAAGATTTTGTAAAGGTTTTCCTCCCTACAATAGTTTTAAGTATCGGCATGTATCGTACCGTATTGGCTGATACGTATCTGTATTTGTTGATACGTATCTGTATCTGCCCTTACTGATACGATACACACCGATACGATACATAAAATTTTTAAAATCATTTCGTATCGATGTGTATCCTATGACACATACCGATACGCATCGATACACCATTGATACGATACATATCGATACTCTACGAAAAATATAAAATCAAAGTCAAATGTACATTTCGATATGTATCGGTGCGTATCGGTATGTATTGACTGATACATATCGATATGGTACGATATGTATCGATACAATGCGCTACGGTCATATAATGGCCAAGATGGGTCATTTTTCATAAAAACAACGATTTTTTGAGGGGTTTTTGCTCCAAAGTTGCTGTCTGCCATATTTTTCTCTAACTAAAGTGGAATCAAGTTTGGGAACAAGGATTTTACATTTATGGGACAACTACAAACCTTGAATTCTTAGTGCGATACCCTCAATTTAGTGTTTATGCATAATACATGTTATCAATCGCTTTTTTAACAAATTTTTTATGCAAAAGTGTATAAAAAAGTGTTTTCTATCCATTTATGTGTGTATCTTTAGCGTATCTTATCGTATCTCCGATACGATAGATATCCTCTGATACGTCTCTTAATGTTGGCCAGTGGATACGGCGACCGATACCAAATCTTTAATCCTTGGCTCGCTCCCCCCTTTTTCCCTTGTATTTAATTTATCTATTCATAAAAATATATATATATATATATATATATAATACTAATATATCATTATCACAATGAGGGAAAGAAATACTAATGAGGAGAACCAATAGTTGGCAGCAGTAAACACCCCAAAACAGAGCACTATAATCTCAGTTTTGGGTGATATTCATGCACTCATCATCATCTGATGCAGATTAATCACCAAAATAGGCTTGTTTTATTAGGAATAAGCCTAGGGTTGGGTTCCATACATGTTGGGCCTTTGATCCCATGTGTTTTGAGTATAATAGGCCACTTTTATGGGTCTAAAAGAAGGGCTCTAGGATTGCATACGGGATTACTAGTTTGTTTCCTTTTTTAGTTGGGGTTGATTTGAGTCATATTTGTTTCCTTAGGAGTAAAGTTATTAGTTGAGTCAAATCATTAGTAGTTAGTTTCCTTTTTCAATTAGTTTCTAATTTCAGTTTTTAGTAACTATTGTATTAGGAGAATATTTGGTTTCTTTTTTGAGGAACCTTCTATATTGTAATTCCCTCCCCCATCAACATTATAAATAAAGAAAATGATGCTCCTAAAGCTTAGATGATTTTGATAAAAAAATTAATGGTTGTTGTTATTATCTTCTTCATGAAGAATTGTCTTGTGTTTGATCAAGGATGATGGAATGGGTGTTTGATCCAATTGACTCTTTGCGATGTGAAGCCAAGAGGTCTCTTCTAGTTTTCTTCTTATTTTCAAGGTTGATTGCAAGGTTCATCAGACCAGGTAAGAGGTCTTAACTGTTATGATTTCTGGTTCTGGAAACTCCAGTTTCTTCCCCACCGACCCCATACTGTTTTGGAGTTCCAGCCATCTGATGGCTGTGATATTTGGATCGAGTGTTAGGCCCATCAAGAGAGAGCCTCGACCTTAATTTGGGGTTGTTCAGACCTGTGGTTTGGCTGCTATTGATTTTTCTCCTATTCTGGCCGATTCTGTTCCTGCCCAGATTTTGTGAAATTGGTTTAAACTGTGGTTGTTATTCTGGTTGGGCTGTGTTTAGGACTTAATATTGTGATTGAATTACCCAAGTCGCTGTTCTATTTTCTGATTTGAAAGATTCAGTTTTGGAGATCGATTGGACTCTGCTGAAGAGTCCTTCTTCGTTATTTCTGGTTTGTGGAATCATTGTTTTATATTGGCTGTCAGTGGTTGTTTTTTGATTAAAAGTTCCTGCAGTTGAGACTTGGTTAGACCCCTATCCTAGTCTACTTT
Organism: Macadamia integrifolia; assembly: GCF_013358625.1. Taxonomy (NCBI): domain Eukaryota; kingdom Viridiplantae; phylum Streptophyta; class Magnoliopsida; order Proteales; family Proteaceae; genus Macadamia; species Macadamia integrifolia. The sequence continues at coordinate 18,961,494 of NC_056569.1, forward strand.
ATCATCACTATCGCTATCTCTCTCTTCACATTCATAATTGAATTCTCTCCTTTCTACTTTTTTCAAAAATCCAATCTGATGCCACTTGTTCTCTAATAAAATTGTGAATGGATACACAGTCAATCTGGCAATCCAATAACCTTCCACAATTGCCGACTATGACAAATCCCATTGCCGAGAATGCCATTGACACAAGAACAGAGGCCAACCTCATCAGCTTGTTAATAGTTGCCATCATTTGTTTCTTGGCTTTGCACTCTATTACCACAGCTGAAGTTTGTGCCACCACAACAGCTACGGATATGGAGAGGGAAACAAATCAAAGATGAAGACTATGATGAAAGGTACTATATTAGCGATCTTTTCTTCCCCAAGGAAGAACCCAGTAGGCATGTTATCAAAAGAAGGGTCTGAGTTGATAAGCTCCTCCAACTCAATTTTCTGTCACGTCCATGTGGAGAGCATAGTTCGAGGCCTCGGCGGTGAAAATTTTGTTTTTTGGCTTTGGCGAGTCAAGACCATAGGCGATAGTGGAAAAATGACAATATCTCGCTCAAAATCTCGGTGCCTAGCTGAGATTTTGGTTCATTTCTTGGTTTCGGCTCGACTCGACTAAATCACATGATGTTTTTAGCCCCATTTCGATGAGATTTCTCTCCTTTCTCGCTAGATCTTGTCTGTCTTGCCCTGCTATGAAGAAAAAACCCACAAGACTTTATGTTTTGGCCAAATCTCACCTCTATGATAGAGATTATTAACTTCAACCCTTGGAGATCGAAGGTTGACAGTTTTTGATGTCTTTTAATTCTTTGTGCTTATTTAAGTTGTTTTACACTTTTACTTGAATTATAAGTGTTCTAATAATTCTAGATATTGTGTGGGCCTAAGGTAGACCTACACCATAGACTACCAACCCAGGGTCCGCAGTCAAAGTACCATTTTGGGTTTGATTTGTAAAAATCTAAGGTTTCCATTGCGTTTAGAAGGCCTAAATTCGGCTAGATGACAAGTTTCACGGGCTAACTTGGCCATATGGCCACCGAAATCCATCCCCAAGTTTTTCATTGTTGTTTTCTCAAAAAATGCATGGTTTCTCTGATATCTCGCTAGATCTCGGTTTTTGGCCTGGGCCAAACCATGGGAGAAATCGAGACCTCAAACCTTGGTGGAGAGTTTTCTACCCCTTCTTATCACTTTTTTGGGGTGAATGCACCCCGTTATCACTATGCGCAGCCATACCACGTTCCGTGCTTAGAAGAGCCTTTACAACCTCCAGATGCCCATTCCTTACCATAGAATGCAAGGCGGTTTTCCCATTGCTTTTTACTATGGCTGCCAAGCTGCTACCTTGCTCCAAGAGGAAATTTATGACCTCAATATGGCCTTGTGTTGCCACCATATGCAAAGCTGTGGTAATCAATCCTGATAAGTAGAATGGAAGAAAAATAGAGTAAAAAAACAGAGAGAATTGAATGGAGACTGCTTGGATGCAATGTGAAAGTCATCATAGCCTTTCCTGGCTTTGATGCTTGCAGATATAATATCACAGTACTTGATCATCGCTTCCATTGCAACAACATAACCATATTAAGCAGTTATGTAGGGGGCTGTTTCTTCTGATTGATTCTGTTTCAACAATAGTTCTTTCAGCTCTTCCTCTGTGGTCCCCTTTGAAATAACCTAAGGGGGGGTGAATAGGTTATACTAGTGGAAATTTTAACTCTTTTCGATGTATAGGTCCCAAGTGTGATTGCAAATTAAAAACGATGCGGAATAAGTAAAATAGGGACAATCACACAACACAAGATTTATAGTGGTTCGACTCAATCCGAGTCTAGTCCACTCCCTACAAGAATCCTCTTGTAAGGTATTCCACTAGTTCTCCCTTTCAGTACGGTAGGTAGGAAAGAAAACCTTTACAATATTTTTATGGATAAGAGTATCCTTACAAATTCCCTTTATAGGCAGAGAGGCACCTTTACAATCTCCTTTAAGGTAGAGAGGCACCTTACACTCTTTTAAGGATAAGAGGATCCTTACAATCCTAAGTACAATCTAGAATTGTAAATACAGAAATAAATATGGAGTAGTGGAATAAGAGGAATACCTCAAGTGTGATGCAAATGATGAGAATGAGAGATGAATGATGCACCTTTAGTAAAGTCCTCTCTTATGGCTTTGACTTGCACAGGAGAGAGTGGAGGACTTGATTGAGACTTGAGCCTTTTGTTGGGATTAGAGTAATCGAACAACTCAAGTAGGATAGAATAATCTTAGTGACTCTTGAATGCTTATAATGATGCTCTTAATGCTCTTTCTTAATTATTTTTAATTAAGAGTGGATTGGGTATTTATAGGTGAGCTTAGTGAAGCATTTTAGGCAAGAAATCAGGCTCTAACGGTCGTATTCTGGGACCACCGGTCGACCGCCATTGGTATCCGATTGACTGGAAAGAGCCGTTGAGGTAAAAAACTAGCCGTTGGAGCTTTTCCGGGGAGGCACCGGTCGATCGAGACTTTCTACTGTTGACCGGCTATGGTCTCGGACATATCCGGTCGACCGGCACTTCTATCTGGTTGACCGCCAGCTTGACAGATTCTGTTATGACAGAATTTTGTCTTACTGACCTGTCGACGATGCTTTGACCATAACTTTTTGGTCCGACCTCGGATTAATCCGAAACTAGTTGTGTTGGAATCGTGACTCGATTTCCTACAACATTTACAGAAGGTCCATTTCCTGTTATTAACTCTAAGGTTACCCAAAATGCCCTTGAGTCAGGTCAAACTGTTTGCACAGAGATTGCTAGAGTACTCTACCACCTAAGGTCATTCTAGTATGATGCATGAGGTGCGTGCATATGCAATGTGTGTACAGATTACAAAATATATTCTCTATCCTATGGTCTTCATCTTGGGTCTTGATGTCTTCATCATCTTGAGTCTTGATGTCTTCATCTTCTTGAGCCTTGATTGTCTTTATCATCTTGATCTTGAATGCCTTTAAGCTTTAAGGCCATGTCTATATGAATTCAAACCTTGATGTCTTGATTCGACCCTTCTAAGTGTTTCTTCAAACTAATTACCCTTTCTTCAGGCTAATCACATATTATCAAACCAAGTTAAAGACATGTTTGTTTGTTAACACCAAAACATAGTAAGGAGTGTGGTTATGTTTCCTAACAATCTCCCACTTTTTGGTGATGACAAACAAACACGGGCAATATATCCAAATATAAGAAATGATAGTAACACAGTGTAAAGTTCAATAGGATATTTTAATTCAGTGCCAGAAAACAAATAAAGATAGATACTTGTCATTTCTAGAATAAACAAAGACAGATACTGTAAAGATAGATGTTTCTCCCCCTTTTGTCAACAACAAAAAGGGAATCAAGGCTGCACATGATATTAAAGTGCTCCCCCTGAGCATGTGCAAAAAAAAAAATTGTAGCTTAGAGTATTTCAAAAAGTAACAGGAAAGACTAAGTTCCACAAGATAAAACAGAATAAGAGTTTAACAATAAAGTAACATCATATAAAAGGAGTAAGGACTCCTAATCCTCTGCATCCTCATCCTCTGCATCCTCTTCTTCTTCTTCTTCTCCGTCATCTTCATCTTCCTCGTCTTTGTGTAGGAGCTTGAGAATCTCATTCTGCTTTCTTTCCATCTTTACTAATTGGGCAAGGATGATGTTCCCAACCTTCTGAAGATCGCCAACGGTCGCATAGGCTGACGTATCATCACTTCCTTGCTGTGGTTGGATGGGTCCAGCATCAGTCTTTTTGGAGCCAGTGGTTGTCTTGGGAAGGAGTTGCATCTTGCGAATAGTGGAAAGATTGATCTCTTGAGGAAAAGGTTCAAATGATTCACCAGAAAAATCCACATGAAAGTGGTCCAGGATTTGGAAAATCATTCTCCCATAGGGAAGATTTCCCTTTTGAAGTCTGTCACCATGGATAATCATGGTTTTGAGCAGAATGTAGGGAAGATTGATACTCACAGTCTTGCAAACATAGTAGGTGAGATAAGCATGGAATGGGGAGACTTCATCTCTATGACCACTCTTTGGTAGGATGTTGTACGAGATGATGAGATTTACAATCCTCCCTATATCGGTGAGTTCCTTAGCCTTAATCTTGTGAGTATTAGCATATTCCTTTATGATGCTAGAGTATACACAGTCAACATCCATGAATTGTTCTACATAGGTCTTGGGTTATTAGTATTTGAGTTCCCCTGCCACAGAGATGTCTAGGATTTCTCCTAACATCAGAATGTCTATATCTATAGGAACTCCCTTAACATAAGAATGGACTAGAAGGTTGTCACCTTCTCCAGAGAAAGTAAGATTGCAAAAGAACATTTTGACTAGGTGGGGATAACAGTTGAACCCTAGTTTGAGAATGTTGCCCCAACCCAGAGCATCAAATAGGTCTTTGATGTTATACCTGGACAAAGAGTCGGAATTGATGGTTCTACCTTGCTCTATGTGTCGAGAGATGTAGAGATCCCATGATTCTTGAGCAATGGAGGAGTACCAGAAATCTTTGCAGAGGCCTTCCGTTTTCCCTTGTGAGCGACCATCTTCTTGGCTCTGTGTGGGCGGTGAGAGTCCATGATGATGAAGGGCGTAAGAAAGAGGAGATGCAAGTTTTTGAGAGGGAAGGGAAAGGATCTTGAGAGATCTAGGTTAGAAATGGATTCTAAGCTAGGGTTTTAGGAGAGGAATGGTTGAAATAGGTTTTTAGGGTAACAGAGGTTTTTAAAATGAGACAAAATGGGTAAAAAAAAATCGAATTTAAAAGAGTGCAGAATCGAGTTTTCGGTGGCGCCGGTCGACCGGTAGATTGTGGTGTCTACCGGCAATCCTTTCAGTCAGAGGCAGTCGATTGGAAGATTTTAGATGGTCGATTGAAAAATTCCAGAAATGCCTGAAAAACTAGAAAATTGTGAATTTTGAAGGGGTTTTTTCAATTCCAAGCTTTTGGAATAAATATTTATGAAGGAATGTTTATTCATTCAACCAAACGGGTTGCAAATTCTAAGCTCCTTCCTTAGGAAGCTAAAACGCTCTTCACTTAGTGGTTTAGTGAATATATCTGCGAGTTGTTTCTCGGTTTGAATGTATTCTAGAGAAACATCGCCATTTTGAATGGTGTCTCACAGAAAGTGGTGTCGAATATCAATGTGCTTTGCCCTTGAGTGTAAAATAGGATTTTTACTCAAGTTTATGGCATTGGTGTTATCGCACATGATTGGGCAAGATTCGAAACTCACTCCAGGGTCTTGGAGAGTTTGCTTCATCCAAAGGATTTGGGCACAACATCTACCGGCTGCAACATATTCGGCTAAGGTGGTAGATAGAGCAATGGAGTTTTGTTTCTTGCTAAACCAAGAGACAAGATAAGAGCCGAGAAAGTGACAGGTACCACTGGTATTTTTCTGTCGATATGGTAGCCCGCGAAGTCAGCATCTAAGTTGACCAAGTCAAGGGGTTGGTTTTTGGGGTACCATAACCCAACATCACAAGTGCTTTTCAAATATTTAAAAATTCTTTTTATAGCGGTGAGGTGAGATTTCTTAGGATCAGCTTGAAACCGAGCACATGCACATACACTGTACATGATATCAGGTCTACTTGCCGTTAAATATAGAAGGCTCCCAATCATGCCTCTATATCTAGTTACATCCTCAGAAATGCCATCTTCATCCTTGGTTAGTTTCAAGGATGAGCTCATCTGAGTGTTTGAAGATTTTTAACTGTTAATGTCAAATTTCTTTAGCAGCTCCTTGGTGTACTTGCTTTGGTTTATGAAAATTCCATTGTTAGTTTGTTTTATTTGAAGTCCAAGGAAGAAATTGAACTCTCCCATCATATTCATTTCAAATTCATTGCTCATCTTGCTATTGAAATCAGTACACATTTTCTCGTTGGTTGAGCCCAAGATATCATCTACATAGATTTGACCAATGAGTATGTCATTCTTCAAGTTCTTCACGAACAGGGTTGTGTCAATCCTCCCCCTTGAGAAACCACTTTCTATTAAGAAGGTACTTAATCTCTCATACCAAGCTGTAGGAGCTTGTTCGAGGCCATACAGGGCTTTCTCAAGTTTATAGACATGGTTTGGAAACTTAGGGTCTTCAAAATCAGGGGGTTGGGCTACATATACCTCTTCTTGAATGTATCCATTCAAGAAGGCACTTTTGACATCCATTTGATATAGTTTAAAGTTCTTGTGGCATGCAAAAGCTAGTAGCATTCTAATAGACTCTATCTTTGCTACTGGTGCATAGGTTTCATCATAGTCTATTCCCTTTTGCTGATTATACCCTTTGGCAACTAGTCTCGCTTTTTTTCTCACTATGTTCCCATCTTCATCCAGTTTATTTCGAAAGACCCACTTAGCACCAATGATGGTGTGGTGGTCAGGTCTTGGGACAAGTTCCCAGACCTTGCTTCTTTCAAACTGGTTCTTGCATAGTGATAATCCAATCACTGTCTTTTAGTGCTTCTTCTATGTTCTTGGGTTCGATCCTTGAGATAAATGCAGTGTGATTGCATACCTCTCGGGTTTTAGATCTAGTTTGGATTTTTCCATCTAGTTCCCCTATGATATTTTCTAAGGGATGATTCCTATACGGGATGACTTCCTTAGGAAGTGTTTCTATTTTTTCGATGGTAACATCATTTGATTCATCAAGAGAAGTATCATTAACTTTGTTCTTAAGCTCATCAAACATGGTATCATCATCATCAAGAGGAGGTTTGTTTAAGTCATTAGGCAAAGATTCATCAAATCGTACATTCATAGATTCTTCAACCATTAATGACTTTTTATTAAAAACTCTATGCTTTACTGTTGAGTGAATATCCTAGGAATATTCCTTCATCAGATTTCGCATCAAATTTTCCAAGATAGTTTTTGGTGTTTAAGGTGAAACATTTACACCAAAAAACTCTAAAGTAGTCTACTTTTGGCATTTTACCAAAGTATAGTTCATAAGGGGTCTTAGAAAGTAAAGGTCTGAGAATTATCCTATTTAGTACAAAACAAGCAGTATTTACAGCTTCAGCCCAAAAGTACTTAGGCAATGAATACTCATTGAGCATAGTCCGAGCTATCTCCTGTAATGACCTGTTTTTCCTTTCAACCACCCCATTAGATTGAGGCATTCTAGGAGCAGAGAAGTTATGGTCAATACCATGCTTGTTGCAATATAAGTCAAATTGAATTTGACTTATATTGTCAAATTCTCCTCCATGGTCACTCCTCACAGAGGTTACAGTGTACCCTTTGTGATTTTGCAGTCTATTACATAGAGTTGCAAATTCATCGAAGGCATCATTTTTGTTTTTCAGAAAAACCGTCCAAGTGTATCTAGAGTAGTCATCAACAATTACAAAGGTATAATTTTTAGCACTCATGCTAGATATATTGATGGGTCCAAATAAGTCTAAATGAAGTAGTTCCAATGGTCTAGAGGAAGAGACAATGTTCTTCGACTTGTGGAAGACCTTGGTTTGTTTGCCTTTTTAACAAGCATCACAAAAATTGTCTATTTCATACTTGATTTTAGGGAGGTTCCTCACAAGATCCTTGGATGTAATGGTTTGAATCAACTTGACATTTACATGTCCAAGTCTTCTATGCCATAATGATGACTCACTATGGTTAAAAACCAAGCATGCATTCAAGGAACTTGATTCGTCAAGCATACAAACATAGATATTGTTTTTCCTAGACCCATTTAGTATTGAATTATCATTTGCATCTTTAATGCAATAATGGGAGACATTAAATTCTACTTTGTATCCAATGCTACATAACTGACTCACACTTAGGAGATTATAATTCAGATTTCTCACAAAGTAAACATTTGAGATTGAAATACCTCCAAGTCTTATTTTTCCAATACCAGCAGTTTTTCCTTTGCTGTCATCTCCAAAGGAGACCCATCCTCCATCGTAGTCCCGTAAGCTTGAGAATAGGTTCTTGTTGGATGTTATGTGTTTAGAGCATCCACTGTCAATGACCCATTCAACTTCCACCTTATTCTTCAAGCAAACCTATAACAGAAATTTAATCGTACATTGGTCCCTATAATCTTATGGGTCAATTATTATTAGTGTCAAACTTTCCTACTGGAACCCAAATGGTTTTGTACTTTTCAGGTCTTTGGTTTTGCCTTTGGGATGACTTTGGGTTTCTTTAGGTCCTCTGTTGTTCATAAGATCCATTTGATCTTTGAGGAGTATAGTATCTTTGAAATCTATAGGATCCTTGGTCTTGGTATTTCCCTTGTGGTCTATAAGTCTTCCGAGGGTAGTTCTCATACCCTTGGTATTGTCTTTGGGGCCTCTCAATAGAGTATTCTCTTTGAGGTTGGGATTTTATATACCTAGGCATAGACCTAGAGTCTTCTTCAGACCTATATTGCCTTCTTAGGGGCGTGTAGTAGTAGGCATGGCTAACTCTTGGTCTCTCAGTTTGAGAATTGGGTTTCTTCCTTTTCTTAGAGTGACACTGGTTTATGGAATATCCTGTCTTTTTGCAAAAACTACATTTAATGTAAGAGGTGGATGGTTGATTTCTTTGGTCACCCCTTCTTGGATTCTCACTTCTAGATGGATTTTGTCCATTGTAACCCAGTCCTTCTCTTTCATTTGGACCTCCTTTGAGATCCAAGAAGATTGTCAAGGTTTCTTTGCCCTTGGGTGAAGGTGCAGAGGGTGGAGTTCAACTTGAAGTTTTCTTTCTCCAGTTCACTCACCTTTGAGGTTAGTGCATCCACTCTCTTATTTAGTGCGTCAACCTCTTTTTCAAGTTCATTCTTATCAGATTCTAATTTGATACTTTCTTCATACAAGGCCTCGAAGGCTTCTTGAAGCTCCTCATTAGAGTCTCTTATTAAAGATTCAGGTTGAGTTTGACATACCTCTTGTTTTTTATCTCCGATAGCCATCAAGGCGAGGTTGGTGACTTCTTCTCCAAATTCACTTTTCTCCTCTTCATCACTTGAGTCCCAAGTGGCTGCATAAGCCTTCTTCTTTGGTTTATGTGGGCATTCGGTTCAGAAGAGTCCAAGCTTTCTGCACTCAAAACAGACTATATCTTTAGAAGAGATTTCCTTGGGTTTAATTTTAGATTTTCCTTTTTCCCTATAGGATTTGTCTCCGTAAGATTTGTTCTTGTGTTGAAATCTTCCTTTCTTTTTTAGGAACTTGTTGAACTTCCTCGTGATGAGTGAAATTTCTTTTTCCATGTCGAATTCTTCATCTTCTTCATCGTCGCTTACTTCTTCGATAGTTTGAGTTGACTTTAGAGCTATTGTTATATTTTTGTTCTTAGGATTTGGTTTATCAGCGTTCAACTCTACTTCATGAGTTTGGAGGGATCCAAGCAAGTAGTCCAAAGAGATTTTCGTCAAGTCTTTGGCTTCTTCTATTGCTGTTTTCTTGGATCTCCAAGCTGCAGGCAAGGCTCTTAAGATTTTCCTGACTTTTTTAGCGTTAGTATAAGTTTTTCCTAAACTTTTGAGACTGTTCACAATATCAATAAATCTTGTAAACATAGAAGTTATTGACTCATTTTCTTTCATAAAGAAGGATTCGTAATCAGAAACAAGTTGGTCTACCTTTCTTTCCTTTACCTCTGTTGTACCTTCATGTGTGACAAGAAGCATATCTCAAATCTCTTTAGCTATGTCACATGCTATGACTCAGTTGAACTCTTGTTCGTTGAGGGCACACTAAAGAAACGTGATTGCACGGAAGTTGTACTGGATGAGAGTGATGTCTTTAGCTGTCCATTCCCTTTCATCTTTTGGTACTGTCTTTCCATCAACTATTTTGGTGATGGTGTATGATCCATTCTCTATGGCTCTCTATACAAGAATGTTGTGACCGCACAAAGTTTTTGAATCTGCATTTCTAGAAGGAAAAGTTCTCTCCATTAAAGTAAGGGGGTCTCGAGGCGTTCATGCCTTCCGGTGGTCCTTGGAATGTGGCCATGGTCTTTGACTCACTTTTAAGATAATATAGTTTTGAATAAATTGAGCTCCCACTATGATACCAATTGAAATAACCTAGAGAGGGTGAATAAGTTATACTAGTGGAAATTTTAACTCTTTTCGATATATAGGTCCCAAGTGTGATTGCAAATTAAAAACGATGCGGAATAAGTAAAATAGGCACAATCACACAACACAAGATTTATAGTGGTTCGACTCAATCCGAGTCTAGTCCACTCCCTCCAAGAATCCTCTTGTAAGGTATTCCACTAGTTCTCCTTTTCAGTACGGTAGGTAGGAAAGAAAACCTTTACAATCTTTTTATGGATAAGAGTATCCTTACAAATTCCCTTTATAGGCAAAGAGGCACCTTTACAATCTCCTTTAAGGTAGAGAGGCACCTTACACTCTTTTAAGGAAAAGAGGATCCTTACAATCCTAAGTACAATCTAGAATTGTAAATACAGAAATAAATATGGAGTAGTGGAATAAGAGGAATACCTCAAGTGTGATGCAAATGATGAGAATGAGAGATGAATGATGCACCTTTAGTAAAGTCCTCTCTTATGGCTTTGACTTGCACAGGAGAGAGTGGAGGACTTGATTGAGACTTGAGCCTTTTGTTGGGATTAGAGTAATCGAACAACTCAAGTAGGATAGAATAATCTTAGTGACTCTTGAATGCTTATAATGATGCTCTTAATGCTCTTTCTTAATTATTTTTAATTAAGACGGCTTAGGTATTTATAGGTGAGCTTAGTGAAGCATTGTAGATAGGAAATCGGGCTCTAACGGTCTTATTCTGGGACCACCGGTCGACCGCCGTTGGTATCCGGTTGACCAGAAAGAGCCGTTGAGGTAAAAAACTAGCCGTTGGAGCTTTTCCAGGGAGGCACCGGTCAACCGGGACTTTCTACCGGTCGACCTGCTATGGTCTCGGACAGATCCGGTCGACCGGCACTTCTATCCGGTCGACCACCAGCTTGATAGATTCTGTTATGACAGAATTTTGTCATACTGACCTGTCGACGATGCTTTGACCATAAATTTTTGGTCCGACCTCGGATTAATCCGAAACTAGTGTTGGAATCGTGACTCGATTTCCTACAACATTTACAAAAGGTCTATTTCATGATATTAACTCTAAGGTTACCCAAAATGCCCTTGAGTCAGGTCAAACTGTTTGCACAGAGATTGCTAGAGTACTCTACCACCTAAGGTCATTCTAGTATGATGCATGAGGTGCGTGCATATGCAATGTGTGTACAGATTACAAAATATATTCTCTATCCTATGGTCTTCATCTTGGGTCTTGATGTCTTCATCATCTTGAGTCTTGATGTCTTCATCTTCTTGAGTCTTGATTGTCTTTATCATCTTGGATCTTGAATGCCTTTAAGTTTTAAGGCCATGTCTATATGAATTCAAACCTTGATGTCTTGATTCGACCCTTCTAAGTGTTTCTTCAAACTAATTACCCTTTCTTTAAGCTAATCATATTTTATCAAACCAAGATAAAGACGTATGCTTGTTAACACCAAAATATAGTAAGGAGTGTGGACATGTTTCCTAACACCCTTAAGGATTTCCATGATAACGGGTAGGTTTCCAACTTTGCCACTGAATGCAGGGGACTGTTGTCACCTTTCCCAGTAAATTGTTTTGTCATCTTCTTCCTGCAAGGTGACTCTATAGACCAATTTGCAGAAGACTTCTAGACGAGAATCTCTTCTAGGATGTTGTTTAAAAGTAGATTACTGATTTAAAGATGGAATGATTTAGAAAAAATTGACATGGGTTTCCTCCTTCGGGTTATAATTTAAAAATATATAGAATAGAAAACACAAGTGGGCCAGCCCGTGGTGCAACGGTTAAGTTGCATTATTGCAACATGTTGGTCACAGGTTCGAAACTTGGAAACAGCCTTCTTCTATGAAGCAGGGGGTAAGGCTATGTACATTTGCCCCTCCCAGACCCTGCAGTCATGGGAGCCTTGTGCACTAGGTTGCTCTTTAGAATAGAAAAGAATAACTTGGGTTCGACGGATAAAAATATTGGTTTGGGATTATGAAGAACAAGGTTTCTCAATATCACTCAATATCAGAGAGATGGATGTCGTATCTCTTTGGTGAAGAAATGCCAACGGATCTAGAATGAGGGAATGTTGAGGGATTTATAATAATTAACTAAAATTACCTCTTTTCCCTTGGTTTTGAAAGTGTTCAGCGCATAAATAGCAGTAAACACTTTATGCCAATATATCATAAACACCTCCCAAGCTCTTTATGAATTTTAATTTAAAATAAATAGAAACAAGGACTATAAATCTTATGAAACACTTATATTTATGTTTATGTGTCAGATGAACATAAATAAACAGATAGCCTTAGTAATGATCAATTTGGTAAGGAACAGTGATTTTTTGGATGGGTAAAATTTCTATTAAAAGAGAAAGATCTCAACAGTGATTTTAACAGTCTGTTCCTTGCTTATCTTATTTTGCCTCTTGTATCTTGAAAATTTGGTTGCTTTTAGAAGCGGTGATTTTCAATCTTATACTTTTATTTCACCAGAGGTTGTTGTTTTCATGAAATCTTCTCAAGCACAGTTTCTCTGTTGGTTTAAATAGGTTACAATACAGAGGACATGGGGGAAAATGTCACTTTGGCACAAGGCAAAATTTCTGTACTGTACACTTTTCCAATCATTCTTTCTGCCAAGCCCTGAGGATATAAATAAATTGGTAACCTTTCTTCTCCATATATTTCATCATTAATATAACAGTGATTGTAATCCTTTTGGTATCATTATGATGTTACTTGTTGGAGAAAGTAATTTTTCTGATAAGTAGGATGATTGTGATTTTATATTTTATCTGATCATCAGTTGATTGTATTTCTCTTCAGCTGAAGGAAATGGATGACGTTGACATGTTAACTCTTGTAATTCAGGACATGAGTAAAGAATTCCCTACTCTGATGGAGACACTTATTTTTGAACGAGATCTGTCAGTATTTTTTGCTCCTTATTTGATTCTTTGATTAATGATAATCTGGGTTTGAACTAACTTGGTTAAAAAAAAAATTCAATATCTGCATTTTGATGCCAATTTTCTTGTATTTCATTTTACTTTGTCTCCCCCCTCCCCTTCTTCTCTCCCTTGCAGTCTTTGTAATTATAAGTCCGTATAACCATTTCTTCCAATTCTTTTGGTTTTCTGTCTTGTGTCTTTTCTCTCCGTTTGATGTCTAAGATGAATTTAGAAAGAGTAATTTGGTGCTTTTAAGTCACATTCAATTCTTCTGATTTGGTGAGATTTGTGTTGCCATCAGGCATGGATGGAAGGTATAGACACTCAGACATCTGCCATTAGCCAATCTGAAATGTTGGCACATCAATAAAATTTCTTTCCTATGGTAGTAGAGTACATATGTGATGGACGTTGTAGAAATAAAGTTTAAGTGGGGTGAGGTGACTAACTTGAAGAGACAACTCAACTCTAATAAGAATTATTCCAACTAAATGGGGTGGCTACACAAGTCCTGTTTTCCCATTCAGCTCACTCAACTGGCTTGGGTGACTGCCAGGAATATGAAATGGCCAGCCTTTCCTGGTATGGTCAGAGGAATTTCACTAGATCGAGAGTCTGCGGATGTTTGTTCGGCAAGAGATCCTTCTATCACATCCTAAATTCTTTCCTCCCCTTTCAATTCTCTCTACTCTTGAAGGTGCTTTTGCTTTTAAAATACTCCAGACGGTGATTCTGAGAGCATTCTATTTCTGCTGATTCCGTTACTATTATCTTATACTTTTCTTCTTTTATCTTTATTATTTATTTTGTGTATTGAATTTCTACTCACCTATCTTCCAAACCCTAATCCCTACTTTGGGAAAAAAAACTCCATATTATCCGTTAAAACTTTAAGGCTGTGTCTGCTTGCAGGGTTTTTGATGGGTTGGGAAAGTAGGGGTTGTATAAGTGTAAAACCTCACAACAATCCTCGGGATTCCAAAAGCTTACATATTTGGTTCACTGGGGTAGGATTTCTTGTTTAATGAGGATATCCCTGTCAGAACATGTCGGCTATGTGTCTTTCCTACCCACTCCCTAAAAAAAGCCGCTTCTAGATAGTAAGACTTGTGACATTTTTTTACTTTGGATGAATAATAAATGCATTAAAGACAAAGGAATATACAAGGGGGAGAAAGGAGGGGTGGCGAAGGAAAGCCAAGCATCAAAAAGGGGGGGGGGACACAACAAAAGCAAGCTAACAACTAGCAACCAGCCATTTCGAGCCCAGGCTTCAGATTAAACCAGCGCCTTGCGAGAAACACAGATTAGCCCTCGCTCCCAAAAACCTAAATATAGAGAAAACCAAAGGACGCCGCTGCTTGGAGCAGCTTGGCTGTTAGGTTGGGCTCCTTCCCCCCTCTCCTCCTCTCTCCCTCTCCCTTCACCTTCTCCTCCTCTCTCCTCTTCAACCTCCCTTCCTCCCTTCCTCCTTCACTCTTCTTCCCCTACCTCTGCATCTGCATCTCCCCTTCCCCTCTCCCTTCTTCATCTTTATCTTAGCCCTCTCCCTTCTCCTCCTTCTCTCTCAGTCTTCCTTCGTCTTCTCCCCCCTCTCTTCTCTCCCTCCCTCCCTCCCTCCTCTGCTCTTCTTTCCCTTCCTCGATTTCTCCACTTCACCCCTCTTCCTTTTCTTCTTCTCTCGCCCTTTCCCTTCTTGCTCCTCCACTCCCTTTCCCTGCTTCTCCCATGCTTGCTAGCTTTGGTTAACTTGATCGGTGTTGAGGCTGCTATAACCACTCGGCTCGTCTTCCTTCCGGCTGCTTGACCTACTTGGCCAGTAGTTGACTTGGTGCTGGCCCCTCTTGGACTAGCTACTTCTCGGTTGCTGTCCCGCCAGGCTTGCTGTCCTTTGGACGCCTCTCCCGCTAGGCCTGGTGGCCACCCTTTCGGTTGGCCATCAGGCTCATTTGGTCTGTTCGTTAGCTTGTCTGCTCCTCTGGTTTTGCCTCTCGGTTGGCTGCTTGCCATGCCTGCAGCCCTTTTGGACACCATTCTCGCCAGACCTGCTGTCTCGTCAGTCGTCTCCCCTTCTGGATGTCGGGCTCGCTTGTTCTGTCCGCCTACTTGCAGCATTGGCCTCCACCCTTGTCTGCCTGCTTGCCTGCTCCCCCTGTTGGGCCTATCGGCCTTTAGGAACTTGCCTTTTAGTATGTTGGTTAGCCTCTTCGATACCAGCCCGCCGGGTCGTTCCCAGTTGGCAACCACTCCGTCGTTGCCCTTAGAAAGGCCGACGCCTTTTTCACTTTGGAGACCCATTCGCTTTGCCAGCTGGCTGTGGCCCTCTGTAAGGCCAACACCCCTCCATCTTGGCTACCTCTTCTTCATTGGTGCTCTTTAGTGTTGGAGGCTAGGAAATGTTGTGTTGAGATGTTAAGCGTTAGGGATTCGGACCGCTCTGCCCTCCTCTGGTTAGGTATCCGGGCCTGTCTGTAGAGATTCTTTGAGGCCATATAGGCCCTGATTGGTGCCCTTATGGGCTTTTGTATCCTTTAGGGTTTGTAAATTCCCCTTATGGGGTTCTATAATTTTAATTCATTTTGCAATTCACTCAAAAGAAAAAAAAATAAAAATAGCAACCAGCCCTAAGGAGAACAAAAAAAAAAAAGGGCCGGGGAACTAAGGGGGATACAAGTCATCATGGGGGTGGGGGGATTATGTTAGATGTATTAAAAGTGATTATGGTAGAGTGTCAGTAAGAGAAGAGGACATTGTGAAGATATGGGAAGAGTATTTTGTGACCTTCTTAATGGATACAATTTGAATAGGAATGGCATGGATGATTGCATTATTCATCAAGATACCACACACTATAGATATATACGAAAGCTTGGAGTGGCTGAAGTTAGAGAAGCTTTAAGCAAGATGAAACTAAGTAAGACACCAGGCTCAGATGAGGTCCCAATAGAAGTGTACAAGAGCTTAGGACTATATGGGGTATCATAGTTAACCAATCTGTTTAACAAGATTATGCGTATAAGGAAGATGCCGGATGAATGGATGCGAAGTATTGTGGTTCCAATCTACAAAAATTAAGGTGGTATTCAAAGCTGTAATAACCATAAAGGCATAAAATTAATAAGTCATACTATGGAATTATGGGAGAAGGTTATTGAAGTCCACCTAAGAAAAGAAACTTCTATCTCAATGGAACCAATATTGTTTTATGCAAAGCAAATCTATGACGTAAGCTATTTTTACGTACTGAGGAGGCTCATGGGAAATATTTAGGTTTTGTAAGAAGGATCTCCATGTGGTCGTTTATTGACCTAGAAAAATCCTATGGCAGAGTCCCTGGAGAGTTAATCTGGCATGTACTATAGAAAATATGGGTGTTGAGTAAATATGTGGATATAATTAAAGACATATATGAGGGTGTGGTGACTAGTGTGAGACCGTGGAGGTCAAGGTGGTGAATTCCCAATTATGATTAGATTACATCAAGGATCATCTTTAAGCACTTATTTGTTTGCCCTTATCATGGATGATTAACTAGGAATAGTCAAGATGAGGTTCCTTGGTGTATGCTTTTTGCTGACGATATTGTTTTGGTGGATGAGACAATAGCATGGATTAATGCTAAGTTGGAGTTTTGGAGATCAACCTTGGAATCAAGAGGTTTTAAGATAAGTAGAATGAAGACAGAGTATATGGTGTGCAACTTTAGTCACACTACGACAAATAAAAAAAGGTGAATCTTATTGAGAGAGAGATACCGCAAAGTGATTGCTTTAGATATCAAGGATCAACCATAAATAAGGAAGGTGATATAAAGGATAATGTTTCTCAGAAAATTATAGTAGGATGGATGAAGTGTAGAGTTGCATCCAGAGTGTTGTGTGACTAACGTTTTCTTATAAAGCTTAAAAGAAAATTTATAGGACGGTCGTAAGACGAGCTATGATACATGTGGTGGAATGTTGGGCAGTCAAGAAGCTAAGTATAGTAGAGATGAGATTTAGATGGATGTGCGACAAAACTAGGAGGGATAAAGTAAGCAATGACTGTATTAGAGCTGATTTGGAAGTTGTCCTGATTCAAGACAAGCTTCGAGAAATTCGTTTGAGGTGGTATGACCATGTCCAACGGAGGCCTTGAGATGCTCCAATAAGGAGGAGTGGAGCTAAAAAGAGTTAGGGGCAAACCAAAAATGACCATAGGAGAAGCAGTGAGGAAAGACATGCACAGTTTAGGTCTTGACTCTAGTATGACCTTAAATGGAATTGTTTGGAGGACGAAGATCCATGTAGTCGACCCCATTTAGGTAGGATGTTTCTGAGGTGTTGTTTTTGTTTTTTGTTTTTTGTTTCTTGTATTTGGTTTATTTTTTTTTCATGAATCCCTGTAGCCGATCCCATTTAGTTGGGAAAAGGCTGAGTTGTGTTGTTGTTGTTGTTTGTATCGTAACTATCCTAGTCAAGTACTGTAAACTGTTATTGGGGCAATAATGAAGTTATTATGGTCTAAGATGATGAAGGCTCATAAGCTTTGAAGTTGAAATGAGGACATGATAAGGTTCTACAAGTTTGTAATATGAAGACAGGGTTCTGTATGTGATTTATGACATGGTTCTTTGGAGCTATATAAAGTAGTCATATGGATAAGGGTCTTGGCCATCAGGTAGTTTCCTAGTGGGTAATGAAATATTTGTTAGGGTACTATGTCTTGTATTCCATCGCAGTTTAATCCAATTAGTACTGGTATTTTTTTATTTGGGAATCGTTTGTTGAGGGCAATTTTGTACTTTCTGGTATCAGGGTTTCACTATATATTCGTACCGAGGATACTTTCTCTATAAGCAATCTGTGAGAGGTGTGAGGATAAGTGTTGTAACCCTATTCTCCATTGATAGTAAAGCAAGATCTCATCTCACCGTGGACGTAGGCAATATGGCCGAACCTCGTAAATCTGTGTTCATTGTGTGATTGTTTATTCTTGTTTTTCCATTCTTTTCTGCATCGTTTTAGGTTTATGTTTGTTCAGTCATCGTGATTGAGAAGGTGATTGAATAATTTGGTGGTTGGTTTTATGGTGGGTTTAAGAGGTTTCTAGGAAGGCGTGCTTTTGGGTGATCAACAAGGTTGGTGAATTTGAAAGCTTGTTCCAAAGGAATACTCATAGTCCAATGCAGATGCCCCGCAACATAGATACTGATGCGGCAAAAATTGACCGGGTGATCTTCCCTGCAGTTCCTGGTGCTTTAGCCGACCTGCACAGAAGAGATGATAGGGGAGAGTTGGGCTAACTCCGATGCCTAAGTCAGATCTTTTCACAGTAGATGCTCAAGAGAGCTTTTCTAGTAAAAGAAGTGATTGATCCCACATAACGGAGGCTTACCTTGATATTTATAGGCTGCTGATGGAGAGAGGAGGGGCGTTTGTGGAGTGTCTTGTTTAGGCGTAGAGTCCTTGAGGGGAGTGGCTCTATGATTCTGGGAATATTTCGGGTTCCAAGGCATGTTTTGGGAATATTCCCCTTTGATGTCGGAGGTGCAAGTCGTGAGAGGGGTGGACGCCTCTGATGACGTGTAATGGATAGAGTCCTACCCCCGTGATCAGGGATCACGTCCCTTGAATGTAGGAGTGGATGTGTGCACGTTTCTGGGTGCCTTATTGTTGACGTCTGGCCGCGGTGACGACACGGCCTAATAGAGGGCTGAGGTGGCAGCATGGCCTGATGAGATGCCGAGGTGGCAGCACAGCCTGATGGAGGGCCGAGGTGGTGGGTCAGTCTTCTGTTCAGGTTTGCATACATGCTTCAGCCGTGCTGAGGAAGGGGATATATTTTGCCTCATCACCAGCCTCCCGCTCTAGCAGGTCTAATCGATCTGCTAGAGCATTTAATTCGATCTCGACTTCCGTACGACGTACGCTGTCTATTCGGTGCAAAATGCGCTGCTTCACTTTCTCAGTTGAGGCTGCTCAACGGTTCAAGGACGTGGCTGTTGCTTGTTCAAAGGCGGAGGAAGAGGCAAAGCGCCTTCATGGGGAGCCGCATAAGATCACAGGCCAACTTGAGGTTGAAAAGAAAATAGCCCGATCTGAGGAGGTCCGTGCCAATGATGTCGAGTTGATAACTGGAGAGCTGGAACAGGAGGTTGCTAAGTAGCTCAATGCCAACAGCAACTTGATGAAGGAGAATGATGCTCTCTAGGATGAGTTGTTCGAGACTCAGGGCGCTCGCAAGACGGAGGAGCTTGCAGCTAGGGTTGGCGAGCTGGAAAGTCAACACCGGGCCGAGTTGGAGGCCAACGAGGTGGCTGAACTCCTAGGCCTGTCAGAAGTGGTTGGTTGACATTAACATTGCTTCGTTATAGGTCGGCTCAGACGATGCCATCCGGTTCGTCCTGAGTAAGATGCCAGCTACAATCTGACGGACTATGAGTAGCGCGTTCCCGCCCCAGCTACTTTGGTGAAGCTCGGTGGCTCGATTGATGTTGGTGAAGAGGTGACCCGACTCGAAGGATAGCCAAGTGAAGAGATAGGCCAGTGGATTAGCCCCTGAGATTAGCCTTGTATATATATATTTTTTGTAGACGTCTCCTTTGGGAGTGATGTACTTTGAGGGGTTTTCCCTTTTTTTATGAATGGAAAATTTGTTTTGATGTCTTCATCTCTCAGGATTCTTGTGCTTCTTTCTTTATTTTCTTGTACTTTGAGCCGGCTCGAAATGAGTAACTGTTGGAAGAATAAGGACCAGTACAACTGTTTGAGTATGGCTCCGTTCCCTAGTTGAGCTCAGAATTGATCTTCCATGTCTAGTTTATGAGCTCTTGAGGTGCCAAGCCTGGGCCTAGCCATGGGGGTGCCGAGCTGGGGCTCTATCTTAGAGAATGCCAAGCTTGGGCTCTGTCTTAGAAGGTGTCGAGCTTGGACTCGATCTTTTGAGGTGCCAAACCTGAGTTTGGTCTTGGCAGTGCCGAGCTAGGGCTCGATTTTAGAGAATGCCGAGCTTGGGCTCGGTCTTTTGTAGTGTTGAGCTGGGGCTCGGGCTTGCATGCCTTAGTGCGTAAGGGCTTGAGGTGCCGAGCTGGGACTCGATCTTAGAGAATGCCGAGCTTGGGCTCGGTCTTTTGAGGTGCCAAACCTGGGTTTGGTCTTGGCAGTGCCGAGCTTGGGCTCAGTCTTAGAGAATGCCGAGCTTGGGCTCGGTCTTTTGAGGTGCCTTGTGTTAAGGTCTTTTGTAGTGCCGAGCCGGGGGCTCGGGCTTGCATGCCTTAGTGTGTAAGGGCTTGAGGTGCCGAGTCATTTTTGGGCTTGCATGCCTTAGTGAGTAAGGTCTTAAAGTTGCCAGGCTAGGGCCTAGTCTTGGTAGTGTCGAGCTTGAGCTCGGTCTTAGATATTGTCGAGCTGGAGCTCGATCTTTATGCCTTAGCTGTTAAGGTTTTTAAGTTGCCAAACTAGGGTCTGGTCTTGATGGTGCCGAGCTTGAGCTCGGTCTTAGATGCTACCAAGCTGTATCCTAGTCTTTGATGCTGCCGACCTATAGCGCGGTCTTAGATGCTGCCGAGCTGTAGCCTGGTCTTAGATGCTGTCGAGCTGGAGCTCGGTCTTAGATGCTGTCGAGCTGTAGCCTGGTCTTAGATGCTGCCGAGTTGTAGTTCGGTCTTAAATGCTGCCGAGCTGTAGCCCGATCTTAGATGCTGCCGAGCTGTAGCCCGATCTTAGATGCTGTTGAGCTGTAGCCTGGTCTTAAATGGTGCCAAACTGGAGCTCGGTCTTAGATGCTGCCGAGCTGTAGCTCGATCTCAGATGCTGCCGAGCTGTAGCCTGGTCTTAGATGCTGCCGAACTAGAGCTCGGTCTTAGATGCTGCCGAGCTGTAGCCTGGTCTTAGATGCTGCCAAACTGGAGCTCGGTCTTAGATGCTTTAGTTGTTAAGGTCTTTGTTTCCTTAGAAGAGCCAGATATTTGGGAGAAGCTTCATAATATATTGATGTGTGGTATGCATTTGGGACAAATACATTGCTTCGAAATAGAATCTAATCCGCTCCGTGAATAAAATTGAATAACTGAGATATGGAAGCTAAAGTGCTGACAATATAAAATCTACAAGACTAACACCCAATCGATGGGAACTCCAAATGGACACTTGGTTGGATTTAGTCTCATCTAATTCTACCATTGGACATCGAAAGCTTCCTTCAGATCTAGCACATGATCAATGCCTTTCGTGCTCTTGACTAGCATATCATCAACATAAACTTCCATGTTTCTTCTGATCTGACTTCGGAACATTGTATTCACAATCCTCTGGTAAGTGGCTTCGGCATTCTTTAGGCCAAAAGGCATTGCAGTGTAGCAGTAGTTGCCCTGAGTGGTGAGGAAAGCAGTTTTCTCCTCATCTTCCACCTTCATCTTTATCTGGTCGTAGCTACAATATGCGTCTATGAAGGTCAGCATCTCGTGGCCCGCAGTCGAGTCGATGAGGGAGTCCATCCTGGGCAAAGGATAGCAGTCTTGGGATAGGCCCTGTTTAGGTCAGTGTAGTCTATGCATATCCTCTACTTTCCGTTGGTCTTCGGAACCATGACCACATTGGCTAACCAGGTCGGGTACTTAACTTCCCTCACAAACCCCGCGGCTAGGAGTTTATCAACCTCATCGTTGATGATGGTGTTCCGCTCAGTCGCGAAGTTTCTGCGCTTTGGCTGGATAGGCTTGACGCTAGGGTTAATGTCCAGACTGTGCTCGACTATGGTCCTGGAGATGCCGGGCATATCAGAAGCCTTCCATGCGAAAATATCATCGTTTTCGCCGAGGAAGTTCAAAATCTCGTCGCGGCGCTTGGAGCTCAGCAATGCTCTGAGCTGAACGGTTTTTGACGGCTCAACCTCAGTGATTGGGACAGTAAGCAGCTGTTCAACTGGCTCGGCTCGGGTAAGGAGGCTTTCATCTCGGCAATCAACAATTTCTACCATACACGCTAGGCCCGAGCATGGTTTCTTGACAAATTTTATGAAGTTGGCATAGCAATTCTGGGATTCCTTATGGCTGGACTTGCATTCCCCGACTCCATTGCTGGTGGGGAATTTGACTTTCATATGCTTAGTGGACACAATCGCCCCAAGGCCATTGAGACCAGGTCGGCCAAGGATTGCATTATAGGGTGAGGCGATCTTGGCGACCATAAAGAGACCATGGTAGTGGCTGTCTAAGCTCCCTGTCCAATGGTTACGGGCAAGTCTACAACTCCTTCCAGCTTTGCTGGTTTGCCTGAAAATCCGTACAAGGGTCCTGGAGCTGGCTTTAGGGTCCCAGTGCCAAGCCCTAGTTTTATGAAGGCTTCGTAGGACATAAGGTCAACAGAGGCTCCTGTGTCCACTAGGACCCTGTGGAAGGGGTGGTTGGCCACCACTATTGAACTACGACGTGTCGTTGTGAGGCAGTTCAACTCTTCCAAGTCTCTGTTAGAGAACGAAATGGGTGGATCCGTTCTGAGGGCTTTGACAGGTTGTTCCGTGATGCATACTAACCGCACGTGTGCTTTGGCTTTTCTGACTGATTCCTCCGTGGGTCTGCCCATGATTGTTAGAATGGCTGGACCCACGGGCTGGTTATCGTAAGCGTCAACTCGGTCCGTGGTTGGTTCCTGGGTAGGCCCTATCTCGGCTCAGCCTGGCATCATCTCTCCTTGGCTCGGGCCAGTTCCCACCATATTTCGGCTTCAAATACTTGTTAAGGTATCCAGCCTTGATGAGCTCATAAATTTCCCTTTTCAGAGACTTGCAGTCTTCAGTGTTATGCCCATGGTCTCGGTGGTATCGACAGTACTGGTTGGGGTTCCTCTCCTCTGGTTTAGCAGTCATTGGCCTGGGCTAGCAAAATACTTTTGATCCTGGATCTCTAAGCGCAGGTTTGTTCGGGAACGATCAAGTTCATATTGCTCGGGTTCATCAGTGTCAAGCGGTCGATCTGTTCTATTCTTCTTCGTCTTGCGGGAATCGTCCCTAGGCCTCAGAGTCCTTTTCTTCTCCTTCTTTGACTGATCATCCCTGTCAGCTATCCCTCTGGCGGCCAGGACTTCCTCCATGTTGGCGTATTAATTGCATCGTCTTAACAGCTCGGGTATTGTTTCTGGCAAGTCAAGGGCCAGAGACTGGACCAGATCAGGGTGCATTATGTTAGGGATATGCCCACACTTCTATAGTTGGTTTTGATGATAATAAACATATGAAGGTATTTCACAATTTTCCTTCAAGTATTGTTTTGTAGAGACTTCAGATCAAAGATCGAATTTGGTGAATGAAAGGAAGAAATGAATATTGAAGTCATCAAATGAAGAGTATCAACAAGTTGGCATCAATACTTGGATAAGATATCATAAGAATTTAAGCTTCAAGATGTTAAGACATGAAGCTCAAAGACATGGAATTGCAAACAAGAAGAAAAGAAGATGAAGTGCCAAAGAGTGCAAGGTTCAAGTGAAGAAGAAGACCACTCGGATAGATTGGTCCTTTTTAATGTAATTTGAAACTTCCACATATATATGTGCACTCACCACATGCATGTGCATTGCATCATACTAGAATGACCATAGAGCATACCTTGACCAAGTATGGAGGGTCTCTAAGTGGTGAGGAACATATTAGGAAAAATGTGTTCTAGTGAAATTCTGTGAAAACCACATTAACCTGAATTAAGGGCATTTTTGATAATCTTAGAGTCGGTATCAGGAGATGAAACCTTCATAGAAGTTGTAGGAAATCGAGTTACGATTTCAACGCAACTGATTTTAGGTTATTTCGAGGTCAGACCAAAAAGTTATGATCAAAACACTAACAACTGGTCAGTATGACAGTGTTCTGTCAAAACAGTCTGTCATGTTGACGGTCGACCGGCTGGAAGCCCCGGTCAACCGGAACTGTCCGAGACCATAGACGGTAGATCGGTAAAAAGTCCCGATCGACCGGTGACTACCTGAAAGTGCCCCAAAGGCTATATTTTTCTATAACGGCTCTTTTCGGTCGACCGGCTACCGATGGCGGTCGACCGGTGGTCCAAGAATACGACCGTTAGAGCCTGATTGCCTGCCTATAATGCTCTCCTAAGCTCATTTATAAATACCTCTAATGCTACTTATTAATTAACAATTAATCCCAACTTTAGAGAAGCATTATTTGAGCAATAGAAGTGAGAATTGGTCTACACCATCTCTTGAGTTCAAGTCTTTATTTTACATTCAAGAGGAACTCAGGACCATCTATAAGTCTTCATCTACATCTTGGCATTTACATTACAAGCATCAAGAAGACTTCAAAAGGTGCATTCATTCTATCATCATTGCATATTTCATTTGCTCCACACCGGAGGTAATTCTCTTTTATTCCACTTCTCCATTTTCTATTTTACATTAAGTCTAGACTGTACTTAGGCTTCTGTAAGGACCCTCTCATCTTTAAGAGATTGTAAGGATCCTCTTATCCTTAAAAGAGTGTAAGGTGCCTCTCTATCTTAAAGGAGATTGTAAGGTGCCTCTCTGCCTGTAAAGGAGATTGTAAAGGTGCCTCTCTGCCTGTAAAGGGGGATTTGTAAGGATACTCTTATCCGTGAAAAAGATTGTAAAGGTTTTCTTCCCTACCTACCATACTGAAAGGGAGAACTAGTGGAATACCTTACAAGAGGTTTCTTGTAGGGAGTGGACTAGACTCGGATTGAGTCGAACCACTATATATCTTGTGTTGTGTGATTATGCCTATTTTACTTATTCCGCATCGTTTTTAATTTGCAATCACACTTGGGACCTATACATTGAAAAGAGCTAAAATTTCCACTAGTATAACCTATTCACCCCCTTTAGGTTATTTCACATTACCCCATTGCACAAAGTGCTATACGCCACTCCTTCCGGTAGGTTTTTTACCTCCAGTGTCCCCTTGGTGAATCGGGCAAGGAACTCTTTTATAGTCTCTCTTGCTTCCTGCCTCTTGTTCATCACGTTTTGCGTAGCTTGCTTCTGCTTCATACTTGCTAGGAAACGTGTGAGGAACGCTATTGTCAGCTCTTCATAGCTGTGGATGGACCGGGGCCGCAAGTTCGACATCTATACCAGCGTTGCTCCTTTTAATAAGGCTGTGGAGGCTCGACAGAGAACCATCATGGCCGAGCTATAATACAGCAGATGATCATAGGGATCTATGGTGCCGTCATATCCATTGAAGACGGGTATCACGAAATTTGGGGGTAGCTCGGCGTCTATCAGTTCGTCGGATAGTGCATTATGGGCCGGAGTTACAGTTATGTCGGCCGGGTGCCTTTGCCTCTGCATTCCTTCTACTCTCTCAGTGAGGCGCTGGAGGCGGCTCTCCAGGTCGTCCCTTCTCTCCTTAGCTCAGAGATCCGGGGATCGACGTGCCCTTTCACCTCTTCTGGGGCTTCTTCCTCAGCCTTGGTGACCACCAGGCCGATCCTGACCTTGCCGTGGTGCGCCTCTGGTCGGCCTGATGGGCAAGTCCTGACCCCCATGGGGGTTGATCTCGCCAAGCTGTCCTCTGAGAGTTTTTGAGTTCTTCTTTGTGCGGACGCACGCCTCTAGTGAGTCTTTGAGGCGACAGTTGGCGTCTTCCTACCCGGGGTGGGGATCTATGGACATCATGTGTCTCTGGGCTCCGGTGACACGTGAAACGACGAGCTCTCACATTCTGGGCTGGAATGGGACCTTGCCTGCGCCCCTCGGTAAGAGGCGGGGTGCTCCAAGTGAACAGTACGTGACGTTCTGGCCAACCCCCTCCTTGCTGTTGATATAGGGGTGACACTGTTGTCAGGAGATTCATGGTTGAGTTGTCTGCTCGGAACAGGCCTAGGCGGCTGAGCTAAACTAGTCCGTGGCACTGGAAGTGCCGAACCGAACTGACGTATGAAGTCCCGCACCAGTGTGTTTGTCGCTAACACCTGTAGTTGCAGGCTCTGCATCTGCTCTTCCATGTTTGGGTGAGTTACCCGGGATGATGGGACATGGCGAGATAGCTGAGGGTTTTGCTCGCTTTGATCCCCCTCTCCCTGGGCAACTTGCGCATCAAGCCGAGTTTGATGGGGTCCTCGTGGAGGGGTCTCTATTGGGACATTCTCCTGCTCCGCCATTGGTGGTGAATGGGGACGTTCAAGTGGTAACTCGCGGGTCGATCTTACTTGTGTTGTCGTAGAAGAAACGACCTTCTCACTCCTTAATTGCATTGGTCCAAGGTGACTTTTTATAACTGTTTCCCACAGATGGCGCCAATCTGATGCTGCAAAAATTGATCGGGTGATCTTCCTTGTAGTTCCTGGTGCTTTAGCCGACCTGCATAAAAGAGATGACAGGGGAGAGCCGGACTGACCCGACAGGGGACTTTCCGATGCCTAAGTCAGATCTTTCCACAGCAGATGCTCAAGAGAGCTTTTTCAGTAAAAGAAGTGATCGATCCCACATGATGGAGGCTTACCTTGATATTTATAGGCTGCTGATGGAGAGAGGAGGGGCGTTTGTGGAGAGTCCTGTTTAGGCATAGAGTCCTTGAGGGGAGTGGCTCTGTGATTCTGGGAATAATTCGGGTTCCAGGGCATGTTCTGGGAATATTCCCCTTTGATCTTGGAGGTGCAAGTCGTGAGAGGGGTGGAGGCCTCTGATGACGTGTAGTGGATAGAGTCCTACCCCCGTCCCTTGAATGTAGGAGTGGATGTCTGCACGTTTCTGGGTGCCTTGTTGTTGATGTTGGGCCGCGGTGACGGCACGGCCTGATGGAGGGCTGAGGTGGCAGCACAACCTGATGAGATGCCGAGGTGGCAGCACGGCCTGATGGAGGGCCGAGGTGGCAACACGGCCTGATGGAGGCTGTTTGAGATTTTAAATGTAACCGCAAGCGTACGGATCAGTGTAGCTACGGGTTGAACACAGGGAGAGCAGCCACTTTATTTTTTTACTTCTTTTAATAATGCGAAAGTGAACCGATTAATAGTTGTGATCTAATTCTAATTACCGTCCTAAACATATGTATCTAAAATAACGTCCTAACCATTCATCATCTAAGAATTTAAAGATGCAAGCCACACAATTAAAATTAAATAAATAAATAACTGAAAATAAACAACTAACGCAATTTAAAAAAAAACAATAAAGGAAAAAAAATGATGAAATAAAAATAAAGTAAAAGAAAGGGGAGAAAGCTAGAGAGAGACTCACAAGTAGGTTTCTCTACTTAGCCCGAGGGATGCATCATAATATGAGCTTCCCTACTTGACCAGAGAGTCACTCTTACAAGGGTTACTCTACTTGGCTTTAGGGAAAGGGAGACAATTAAAATAAAAGCAAAAAATTGATGGTTCTATGGTTAGGAGGGGCAAAGCCAACACATACGCTAGCCATGAACCTTGGGGGAAAGGGATAGCAATAATGTAACGACTGAAATTAAAATCCTAAATTAAGAAAGAAAGGGTAGTCATAAGAGGGAATGAGAGGGGGGATAAAAGACTACTGAAGGAGCTTACTTACTTGAATCAATGCTTGAACTTGAAAGCTTGGGTGATTTGAGATACTACCAGTACTAAAAACCAGATCTGGAATAAACCAAATATGAAATTTCTAGTACTAGAGAAAACGAATCTTAAAAAAAAAAACTGAACTTGAAAAAAAAATATGCTCCACGGCTCGTGATCTTGTCACCTAGATCTAAGCCTAGAACCATAACTTTAAAAATTACAACTCAATTGCATAAATCATAAACATAAAAGGCTGGATAAGAATAAAAGAGTGCTTGCATTAATTGACATAAAAAACTATTACAAAAGTGATTAAAGTAAAAATAGAGAAGAACTAAAACTAAAGAGTGAGAGAGGGAGAGAGAGAAGAGAACTAAGCATAAACTAAAAAATAAACTAAGGAGAATAATAAAATAGGAGGGGGAGGAAGGGGTTTTTATAGGGTTTTTTTCTTGCCTCCTTCTTTCTACAAGTCTTCTTTAAGAAAAGAAAGAAAATAAAATAAAATTAAATTAAATCTTGGTAAAAATCCTCATTCTCTGAGATATTGTGTGAGGAAAGAGAGAATCTGTTTCCATAATTAACAAATTCTATTCTTTCCTTACAATATTCACTAATATCTTGCAATCTTGATTAAATCAGAAAGGAATCTCTGCATAACATCTTCAAGATCTTGTGAGGTGGCAATGAGAGAAAATAATCTTCAGGATTTTGTAGGAGAGAGGATGTGGTACCAATGAGTGGGTCCCACCTTTGGACTGGTTCTTGATTCACTTTAAGCATTTTCTCTTGTAGACTTGGAAACTAAAAAAAACAAGAAAAATAAAAGTAGTACTATCCAAAGTGGGGCAAAATGTACACTTATATCCCTAAGATTTCACACATTATTGTGTTCATCAAAGGCCGAGGTGGTAGCACGGCCTGATGGAGGGCCGAGGTGGCAGCACGGCCTGATGAGATGCCGAGGTGGCAACACGGCCTGATGGAGGGCCGAGGTGGTAGCACGGCCTGATGGAGGGCCGAGGTGGTAGCACGGCCTGATGAGATGCCGAGGTGGCAGCACGGCTTGATGAAGGGCCGAGGTGGTGGGTCAGTCTTCTGTTCAGGTTTGCATACACGCTTCAGCCGTGCTGAGGAAGGGGACATATTTTGCCTCATCAGATACCAATAGTCATATCCATCTCAAACAGACAATCTTCATAGTGTATTTTTATCACACCAACTTAATTTTACCTAAACGTTTGTAAGTTTCTTCTACTCTGGTAAGCATTATAATTTATATTTTGTTGATAAAAATAAATGAGGCAACTGTTATAAGTTGGAGAGAATAGTGGTAAAATGATGGTAGGTGAGAGACTTGTTGTGTCGAAGTATCTGTTTGGTATCCATTCGCTAATCATGTGGAGGTCCCCAGGTACAATAACTCCCTTTTCCCTTGAACAACATCATTCTCAGAATTCAAAAAAAAACTTCCCTAGGGCTTCCAAATTTCTACCATGGTGATTTCTTCTTTTGGATCACTGATTATAATGAGACTGGTGTTAGTAGAGTGAATATTATCTTCAACTTTTGTATCATTTCGAAATTGGTTGGTTTGATTGATTATCATCTTCAACTTCATCACCATTTCTCAATCAAGCCTCAGCAGTTGTACAACTTTAGGATTCAATCTAGTCATCTATAGGAATGCACTCTGTGCTCCTTGCGTTGCTGCGAGAGCCCTAGCAGGTTTGGGGGGACATGGTATGGTCGAGCCATCCCATAGCACAAGTACTATTTTAGCATTTCCATTCCTTCAATCTGATCATGCTTGCAGGACTAGCTTAAGATCGTGACTCGTTAGCCTCTTCTGGATCCTAAGTTGCCTATGTTGGTGAGACTCGTACCATTTCGTTCCTTACATCCGAAAGCCTCGCTCCCAGACCGAGCTAGGCTGAACCAAGCACCACATAGAAGTTTTGGACTGTCACTTTGGGAAGGAGGAATCAATTTGATGGTTGTTGTTTCAAGCTTAATTCTTTTGGGTATTTAAAGATGGTGCTAATTTTTGGAGGATGACTTTGTCTTCAGTCGTCCTCACACTCTTTGGTTTCATTTTGACTGTAGTCTGGTCAAGCATGTCTTGAGAGAACTAAGTGAAGGTCAAGTCTAAGTATGTTATGGTTGATATGGGTGTTTCTTTGCTTGCTCCAGTGGTCATCCACTCTAAAAGAGCTCAAAGTTTAGAGGAATCTCTCATTTGCCATTTTGTAACAGCTCAGACAATAGAAGGTGGTAGTTGATTTCTGTTCTGGTTAAATTTTTATTTCATGGACTCTTTGTCTTATGAGGTGACTGTGCCACTGTCTTTCAGTCGTATAGTTCTTGTTTTTTGCTAATGGGCCTTATTTCATTCCCACTAGATTACCTTGTGCAGGGGAAGAAAGGATTCCTTCTCTCTCTGAGGAAGGAAAAAGAGTGGACCAATTTTGGAAGATCAGAACAGGCAGATATCTATAATACACATGTACAAACTTGCATACTTCTAGTTGCACATCTTTGTTCGTGTGTTATGGCCTTATGGGCAAGCTGCGTTGATGACTGGATGTATGTATGTGGGTTTATAGAAAGAACTGTTCTGAACATCAGAAATTGTTGTAGTCGATCAAAATTTTGCTTGTAAATTATTTGCAAACCTTAAGGTTAAAAGATAACAATGTAACCACAGAAGAAGGATGCAACGAGGGTTGCTGTGCAGAAATTCATAGTCATATCATAGATTTATTTAATTTCTTCACAAGCTAGCTTACGGTTGACTGCTTTCTCATTTCGTCTTATTATAGGCTGGATTTTTAATGATTTTGCTTGTTTTCAGGTACATGTCATCCACATTACTTAGAGTTGCTAGTGAACATGCTTCAGTTGTTGCAGTTGTTGGCAAGGGGCACCTGCAAGGGATCAAGCGACACTGGAAGCAGCCTATTGATGTCAGTAATTCTTCACTGTGGATTCTATGATACCTTAAAATTAAAATGGATTATCAGTAGACTGTAGGAGCAGCATGCAAATGACATACGTCCATAGTCCATACATATTGCACTTGAAGGGTCATGGAACATGCCATTGAGTGGTTCTATCAAGGAGATCTACCATGCTAAAATATGGATTGATTTACTAACATATGCTTTATGACAATTCATGGACTGTTTGTAGAAACGCAACCCTAAAACGATGCAGAAGATAATGGAAAAACAAGAACAAACAATGCACACAGATTTACGAGGTTCGGCAAGAATGCCTACATCCCCGGTGAGATGAGATCCTGCTTCACTAGCAATGGAGAATAGGGTTACAACGCTCGTCCCTCATACCTCTTAGTATTTCTTGCATTATAGAGAAAGAAACCTTCGCTACAAATATATAGTGAAAAACCCTAATCCGAAAGTACACAATTGCCCTCAAATAAAAAAAAATTTGAGCGGGGGGCTGCGTCCCCTACACCCCCTGCTATACAAGGGGGCCTCCTGCCCCCTTTGCAACCCCCACGGCCGGCTAATCGACTAGCGGGACTGCCATCCTGCCTATAGAGGTGCTGCATCAGTACTCCCTGGATTAAACTGTGACGGAATACAAGACATCGTACACCAACACTGTCTGCCTTCGTGATGTCCAACATAATATGGTTCATTGGATGGCTATGAGCACCCAATTAGGTGATATGGCATATCTCTAGGTAGAACCAGTAGGTGGATCCATCTGTCTAGTTAACCTTGGAGGAGCCTTATTAGATCTACCTCTAGGATACCTTTTGATTCATTTTGTCTGTTCCTTTATTCATCTCGATAGGCAGAGTAATTAGTCGATTATAAAAAACTAAAATCTTAATAGGCAGAGCTGGTCACTTTGTGTGTATCCGCTAGTAACTAGCAGGGCAGCAGAGTAGGTTTTGTTCTTCCAAGCTTGACCTAAGTTCCTTGTTGAAGCCAATGTTTCTAAAACTACACTGGCTCCTGAAATTTGGGGTGGGGGTCAGCAGTCTGTCCTTTGAGTCCAAATGATCTGATCCAATTAAGGTGTGATACTGGGTTTATGAGTGGGTGTGCCAATACAAGATCGCTGGATGGCCATCTGCTCACATGTCTAGTTTCAGCTCAAATGGAGTTAGTCACATGAAAAACAAAATTCAAATCCAGGACCATAAACAGGCTCTGTGGGTTACAGAGGGGTTGCATGGTTGTACATGGGAGGGTAATTGATTGGATTTGAGGGTGAAATTTGACACGTGGCCAACTCAGATCATTCCTAGATTTCCAATGGTTAGAATTGTTACATCAACCTTCCATATGGCATTACTAGGCATGCCCACCCATAAAACCTTTTTTGACTTTATAGAGTATTTATTATTATTGCCATGAAGAAAAAGGAAGCATCTTTATGACCCTTCCATACATTCTGATGTGCCTTCTGCCGGTTCTTGTTTACAACTCAGCTTCCAATTACTTTTTATTAGAATAGGGTTTAACTTGTTCATGTTGGTGGTATTTGATTTTTGTAACCATGTGGCATCTCAATGGGGGCTGAAATTCAGTGGATGAGAAGACACCATGGTCCCCTACTCTGCTATTCACATGTCAAGTTTCGGCCTAATTGAAGTTGCCCATATTGCAGAACAAACCATAAAAAATTCAGGACTACAAAGGGGGTGCATGAGATTGTAAGGACATGCATGGAAGAGGTGCATGGACATACATGGGGGGATATGTCATAACATGGAAGGGGAAATGATTGAATTTGGACTGACCCAGACCATTTCCTTAATATCCAACTGTTGGATTTGTCACATCATTCTTCCATGTGGAAGAATTAGAGACTTGGCAATGATGCATTTGTCTCCTTGTGAGGTGGCAAGAAGAGTTTCCCATTAGAATAATATATCCCCCTTGGATCATCTACTCGGCCTTTGAAAATATCCATTTATCAGCTCTAGAGCAAGTATCCAAAGAAAATATCCATTTATCAGCTCTCTCCTGATTTTTCTAGTATGCTTTAAATTTGTGCTTAAGAGTTATTCTTCATGTGTTTTAGGTCAAGGGTCTCCTAGAAATTCCTGCAAGAAGACCAACTGTTTCTGCCATGAAGATTCTTAAATCCCTTGGAGTTGTGGTTGTTGGGGCTGCCATAATTTCTGGTTTCTATTTGGCAGGAAAGAGTTAATAGTCATGAAGCTTATACTTCTCCGGCGAACGGTGGTTGCATATAGGATTCTACCTGGTTAGTTTCAGAATATCAATAATTAATTTAATATTCATAAAATAATAGAGTGATATTTAAAGATTCAGATTATCAATTTCCTTATTTTATTTTTTATATTTTTATATTTACTATCTTCATATTCATGTGTCTCTGGTCAGCATGATATCCTTTCAAAACTGTGAGGATTCCCTTTACAGACCTAAACCAAAAAACAGAAAAAAACCAAAATGCCCTTGAGGAGATACGACAAGTGGTTAGCACCGCTGTAATGTTTTGAATGGCAAAACATTCAATGATCTGTAGGTGATTTTGGTGTATGAACAATCACAACATTGAATAACAAAAGCAAAGTTTGACCCAAGTTTCCTATCCCGCTACTTAAGCATATTTTAGTGCCTCTTTGTTTCTATCTCCTCCACAATGGTGGTCAGATATATAATCTCACAGGATGGAAGAGACAGATAGATACAGGGAGGCATAAGTGTATGCTATGCAGCCTGGAGGTGTTCTTTTCCCTAATTTATATTTACTTTTATGCTATGTTTGGAAGCTAAGAAAAGAAAAAAAGATAGACACATAATAACACAATGATTTTTCTCTTATTATGTCATTTGTACTTTTTTCTGTTATTTTCTTTTCTTGGCTACCAAACATACCCTTAGGGAAAGTGTTCTGTAAAAGACAGTCTGGCTTCTGCAGCAGAATAGGAACCTATGGGAGTGCACATGGAAGCATCAACAATGATGTGATTTTCGCCCTCCCACGTATCTTGACATAGGGGTTACACTGCCTTTTACAATTATATTTCCCTTACTTTTTTAATAAAGGGAGAAGGTTCTCTGAGCAAGTAGGGGTATTCTACATTGCCTCACAATGATTTTTTTAATTAGTATTTTTATTATAAAAAAAATTAATATAATAATCCATTGTGGGAGGGTGTGCAGTACACCTCAAGTTCATAGAGCCTTTTTCCTTTAAGAAATCATAAATTGACTCCTTTTGATTTTTTTCCCCCTTCTTTTGTCATAAGAAAAAGAAAGTTCGTTGATAGGAGAGGAGTGAATTTACCTTGTTATAAGAATGAAAGTTATGGAGAAATCCTCGCGTGATAGGAGAGGAGTGAATTTACCTTGTTATAAGAATGAAAGTTATAGAGAGGTTCTCTTAGTGAGAACCCAGAAGGCTACATGTCTCAGAAGTATCACCGCATCATCTGTTGGTTTAAGACAAAAGCTAAGATTAGACACAAAAAATTATGAACTTCTAATAAAATAGGAATTTCGGTCAGCAGCCAATTTTTCCTGCCATAGTAAAAAAGTATTGAAGAGCAACAAAATTACTCTAGATTTTCCCCATAGTTCTATCCTGCATCCATGGCGTGATTTACTCCCATGAGCGGCCCTTTAATATGTGCCTTAATGGTGTTTCCTGTCATCATATAATCAGTATTGAATGAGACGATATTATCTTTATCAATCATGCAATTAGCCCATGAAGAGATAGTGTTGGTCTTGTAAGTGACTCCCACAAAAACCATCATTGGTGGGGGTCACACAAGGTAAGATTTTGGGGGGGGGGGGGGGGAGGAGTCACATGGATTGTGTTCGCCTGGGTAGGTTTAGATAGGTTGCTTGCTTGATTAATCCATTGCTTCACAGAGTGAAGTATCACAGGGGGGGGTTGGTTTATCCTAAGTATGTTGGGTTGACCTTGTAAGGTCCTATATATTTTTTTCCAACAAAGGGTCACCAATGTTTTTTTTCCCACAAAGAATCACAAATGCTAAGCCTATACTAAGCGAAGGGCGTGGGGAGATATTAAGATTATGGCTCACCCGTGTCCACCCTAATCCATACGTTTGCAGCAAGCAAGATTGTCAATTTGGTTATAAGATAGACCTTTTAATCGTCTGGCATCACATCTCCCAAAAACTGGACAAGTCAAATTTTTGTAAAATTCTTCATGATTGCTACTATATCTAAAGTCCATATCAATACATTACAGGAAACACAAAGAGAACATATGTAAAGAAAAATGGAGAAATAGTTTAGCCATTTGGTCGTCTTAGCTCAATACATAAGAGTACGTGGCTTGTGTAACATATGTTGTGGACAAACAACTTGTGTAACGTTTGTGTAACACATGATGTGGGCCTAGGGGAAGGGGAATATTATTATTAAACACAATAATAGCTCAGAGTTAAAATCGGGCTTGGTTGGGCTGCGCTGGGCTAGGCCTAGGTCTCAACCCAGGCCCAGCCCAACCCTAGTCAGGGTTGGGTCGGGCTCGGCAAGGTTGGTCCTCATAATCGGGTTAGACAAGGTTTAGGCTCAAAACAAGCCATGGCGGGTTTGGGTTGTCAGGGCCAAACTTACACCCCTACCTTGTTCCTATGTATCCATAAATAATAGCATATAATGATGAAAGTAAAAAAAAAAAATTAGGTAACTTGTCATGAGAAACATATTTGTAGAAAGTACAGAATAACATACTGAAATGAAGCCTCTGAAAAAACTTCAGTTTGTAATCCCAAAGGGCTTGCAACCCAAATTCTTTTAGCAAACTCACAATAAAGAAAGGTTTAAGCAATAGATTCCTGCTTGTCATGACACAATCTGCAGATTGTATCGATGACCATCCATTTTCCCTGGATATCCTTAGTAGGAACCCCTCCATGTGCCAGTCTCTAGAAAAATATCTTAAATTTCAGGTGAAGTTTGAGTTTCCATAGAAACCACCACCAATGAGAGCAAAGAGATAAGTAAGCACACTTGTTTGATAATCCAATTTGGTTAATAGGTGAACTACTAGATAAGTATATAGTAGCAGATAAGTATTTAGTAGCCAATTTGATTGTGAAGTTCCTTGTTCTGGAGAGCTTACAACACCAAATATCTTGTTCTAAGGAAATTCGAATGTTTAGAATGTGAGACACAATGGAGAGTGGGAGGCAGATAGTATACTTGTATTCCAAGCATTGTTACAAATAAAATCATTCACTGGGTTAGAGATGGAGGGGCTGGCCTTTGCAAAAGTTATTCATTAAGAGAAAATTTAGAAATGGTAGGTATCCATTGATCAGTCCAAAAACGTATATTCCAACCATTCCCAATTTTAATAAAAGTTAGTTTATGAATAATGGGAAGAACACTTACAATGCTATTCCATGAAATAAATCTTTGTTTTTTTAGAGTGGCCTGGTGAAAAATTGATCTTTTGGGAAGTACTTGGAGGTAAGTAACTTGACCCACGTAGAATCTTTTTCCATGATAAGGCGCCACCTAAGCTTTAAAATAATGGCTTTATTTTGGGTTTCAGAGGTTCTGATACCCAACCTACTTTGAGATTTTGGTTTGGTGTACAATTCTTATGCCAGCCAATGAGATGGGATTTACTAGAGTGTTCATGGTCCCCATTATACAGAAAAAAATTGTCTGCAATTCGGATCTGGTACAATTCCGTGAAATACCACCTTCAAGGGGTGACACGTGTATTGATACCAATGCAATGGTCCAGATCTGATTTAAATGATTCTTTACTGATTTAAGGTTTTATTAGATGTACCAGATCTGGACCATTGCATTGGTATCAATACACTTGTCACCCCCTGAAGGTGGTATTTCACAGAATTGTACCAGATCGGAATTGCAGACGATTTTAACCCCCATTATACAAGTGTAAATAAATAGAATCAAGTTTCCTACAAATGGTCTTGGGGAAAGCAAGACAAGACATGAGGTAAGATGGTAGCAGCCAGGAGAGATTGAATAAGAATACTCCAACCTGCAAAAGAGAAAAGGTTGGCTTCCCACCGACTCAATTTGTTTTGCAACCTTTTAACGAAAGGGCAAAAACCACTTGCCGTGGGGTGGAACAAGTTAGTACCCAGATATCTCCTCACGGGGTTTGTAAATTAGCTATTGTTTGTAACTTGGGATTATTTTAATACTGACAAATGATAAGTTTATAACACCAACCGCCCACCCCAGTATCCCACCATACTCTCGGATCTGGCTCCTCTGTAACGCAGGGTGCGGTACATGTTCTGTGCGCGGGCTGTAGCGGTGATACTTTGATTATTTGAAATTGATAGTGACGATCTCGAAGGGAGGAGAGGGGCTTTTGTACATACATTGCAGTGGAGTGGATATAGGGAAACAATGAATCTCTGGCTTGTTTTTTCTGTGCGATTCCACCATTCTTCTCTGGTGACCCCTTGGTGGGTGGATGTTCTTCTGGTCTCCTCTCCTCCCTTGGTTCAACCTGGTGCAGAATGGAATCACCTACATAAGCCACCACCATCATCTGTTTATTCTTAACATGATGATGGAAAAACGATTTTTTGAAAACCAAATCTTAATTTTTAACAACTAATGATTTAATGGCAGGCAATTACGCATCCATAACAGAGATTATTGCAAAAAAATTGGAGTAAGAAAGAAGGAAATTTCCTCTCGTGAGGCTGCAAATAATAATACCAAGGTAATGCGGAGAATCGTATTTTATTGCTAAGGTTGCAGAGGAAAATACTAAACAAGTAGCCTTGGAAAGAAGGTTGAATCTTAACAGTGGCCCACTCCTCATGCTTGTCGACATTTCCATAGGTCAAAGAGTAGGGGCCCCTGCTACTATTTAACCTGACAACACCGGCAGTCGCTGAGCAGCAGCAACATCTATGGAATGCTTATTCTGTTCTTCAGCGGATCCGACATTGTAGTTACAACCATATGATGGTTATTCCACTAGACCCCTCCCATAGAGAGAGAGAGAGAGAGAGAGAGAGAGAGAGAGAGTAGGTAGGGAATCAAATGGGAAGGGAGATAAAACAGAAAAATAAAATAATAAAAAAAAAGATAAATAGCTCTATGGACGAAGTTATTACATCCTGATTTTATGGAGGAAGCTATGCCTTCTTTGTAGAAACGTAATCCTAAAACGATGCAGAAGATAATGAAAAAACAAAATAAACAATGCACACGGATTTTACGAGGTTCGGTAAGGTTGCCTACGTCCTCGGTGAGATGAGATCCTGCTTCACTATCAATGAAGAATATGGTTACAGCGCTCGTCCTCATACCTCTCAGTATTGCTTGCATTGCAGAGAAAGAAACTCTCGTTACAAATATATAGCGAAAAAACCCTAATTCAGAAAGTACACAATTGCCCTCAAATAAAAAATTCATCCACCAACATTTTTTCCTTACTTTGTCCAATTCCCTTAGGTTTAAATTTGAGCGGGGGGCTGCGCCCCCCTACACCCCCTGCTATGCAGGGGGGCCTCTTGCCCCCCTTGCAACCCCCACGGCCCGCTAACTGGCTAGCGGGACTACCGTCCTGCCTGTCTAGGGGCTGCATCAGTACTTCCTAAATTAAACTGCGACGGAATACAAGACATCATACACCAACATCCTTCCCCTAAGATAAATTGTAGGAACCAAAGAACCAAATTGTCATTCGCCCTATTCATTCCATCTTCTACATATTTAATAGGATTTCAAGTATTACAAGCTTACTAGCGATAATTTCTACTACTCATGTATAACTAACAACTCCACATCACCTATAAGTTAGATAATTACTAATTAAAAAAATTGTTGAATAAAATAAATAACTACATTATTTGGATACCTCACGCACAACAGCACAACCCAAACAATCTCATATATAGACGTAACATTCCTTTCTCCTTGAGTTTGGTCTTGTCCCCAAGACTAGTCGTTGAAAATTGAATTGTAGTTGCATTTGAATCTCATGTTGCTTTGGTTAAAGACTTTGCTTGGCTTAATTGAGGAAGTCATGACTTTGTTGCTCAAGGAGAGAAAACATATTGTTGCTGCCAAAAACCCCGCTAGTCCAACCTACACAAACACAGACGACGGAGGCCCGGAACTTTGTCCGGGGTTAGTCCTCCGACGCTCAAGTCAGGGTCGGCCGCACAGTTCAATAAGGGAGTAATGGTGAGGGTGTTAGAGCTTACCTTCCCCTTTCTTCCGTGCCTTCTTATATAGCTCTTTGGCCTTAGGGTTTTTCCCCCTTCGGCCTTCTTAGAGTCCTACTCGAATACGTCCAACCTTCTGGGGGGAATATTCCCCTCATGCAGACGACGTGATCCCGCATGATTCTGCGGGCGTGCCTCGGTGATTGCGCGTGCTCGAGTGTGAGTGGTCTCTTGGAACCTTCGTCTGGCGGTGGACACGTGTCTCAGAGGCGACACGTGTCATGGCCCCCACCGAGAGGTTATTTTGGCTATATCAGGAGCCCCCTTACTTCCACTAGGAGCTTCTTCCTGTGGGAGTAACCATCTTCTTTGGTTGACTTGTTCCTTCGGCCTTGGCATTACCAGTGTCCAAGGTTTGGGGTCGATTGAGAGAGACCTTTGACCGCTTCGGATCGACTTTGCTGAGCCCCCTGCCGATCGGTCAGCACCATTCGGCTCTACCGAGCTCCCTGCCGAGGGAGGGACCTTTAGCCAGTTTCATTCGTCACTGGCCGAGCTCCCAACCGAAGGACAGACCCTCGGTCAGGTCTGTTCGGCTTTGCCAAGCCCCCTGCCGAGGGAGGGACACTCGGTCAGGTCCATTCGGCTTTGGCCGAACTACCAACCGAAGGAGGTACCTTCGGTCAGGTCCGTTCGGCTTTGGCCGAACTCCCAACCGAAGGAGGGACCTTCGGTCAGGTCCGTTCGGCTTTGGCCAAACTCCCAACCGAAGGAGGGGCCCTCGGTCACGTCCGTTCGGCTTTGGCCGAACTCCCAACCGAAGGAGAGACCTTCGGTCAGGTCCGTTCGGCTTTGGCCGAACTCCCAACCGAAGGAGGGACCCTCGGTCAGGTCCGTTCGACTTTGGCCGAACTCCCAACCGAAGGAGGGACCTTCGGTCAGGTCCGTTCGGCTCTGGCCGAACTCCCAACCGATGGAGGGACCCTCGGTCAGGTCCGTTCGGCTTTGGCCGAACTCCCAACCGAAGGAAGGACCCTCGGTCAGGTCCGTTCGGCTTTGGCCGAACTCCCAACCGAAGGAGGGACCTTCGGTCAGGTCCGTTCGGCTTTGGCCGAACTCCCAACCGAAGGAGGGACCCTCGGTCAGGTCCGTTCGGCTTTGGCCGAACTCCCAACCGAAGGAGGGACCCTCGGTCAGGTCCGTTCGGCTTTGGCCGAACTCCCAACCGAAAGGGGGACCCT
>NC_056569.1:19001563-19017823 GCF_013358625.1 Macadamia integrifolia
GACCTTTGGCCAGTTTCGTTCGTCTCTGGCCGAGCTCCCAACCGAAGGAGGGACCCTCGGTCAGGTCCGTTCGGCTTTGGCCGAACTCCCAACCGAAGGAGGGACCCTCGGTCAGGTCCGTTCGGCTTTGGCCGAGCTCCCAACCGAAGGACAGACCCTCGGTCAGGTCTGTTCGGCTTTGCCAAGCCCCCTGCCGAGGGACGGACCCTCGGTCAGGTCCGTTCGGCTTTGGCCGAACTCCCAACCGAAGGAGGGACCTTCGATCAGGTCCGTTCGGCTTTGGCCGAACTCCCTACCGAAGGAGGGACCTTCGGTCAGGTCCGTTCGGCTTTGGCCGAACTCCCAACCGAAGGAGGGACCCTCGGTCAGGTCCGTTCGGCTTTGGCCGAACTCCCAACCGAAGGAGGGACCCTCGGTCAGGCCCGTTCGGCTTTGGCCGAACTCCCAACCGAAGGAGGGACCCTCGGTCAGGTCCGTTCGGCTTTGGCCGAACTCCCAACCGAAGGAGGGACCCTCGGTCAGGTCCGTTCGGCTTTGGCCGAACTCCCAACCGAAGGTGAGATCATCTGCTAGGCCTGCTAGGTCCGCTCGGGCGCAAACCTCGAGGCTTCGAACCCTGACGTGGCGGTGCCATTAATGCTCGGAAGTCGTACCGTCATTCTTCCATCTATATAATGTGGGGGGCCATTTGTGGGGCATCCTTTCTTTTTTCCCTTCGGAGAGCTCACCTTCGGCCTCGGATCCCCTTCTAGCCTCGTCCTCTTCTTCCTTAGCTTAGCAACAAGTAAGTGATGTCTTCCTCGTCGGGCTACAGCCCATCGTCCCGCGAGAGGTCAAGACCAAGACGTAGGTATAGGAGCCCTGGGGAAGTCCGAGGGATGTCCTCGGATTCCACCGACTCTCCCTCCTCCCGCGACTCATCGTCAGCGGCCACACCGTCGGGGTCCAAGGGTGGCTCCAACGGTGAGGAGTTTAGGGAGAGGGTGCTCGACGCCCGAGCCCAGACACAGGAGCCCTTAGAAGTTGAGGCCCTTAAGATCGTCTCCACGATGGACGAACCAGAACTGGAGGAGCTAAGGGCCTCCTTCGGCGTTTCGGATGCTTTCGAGCTCCGTCTGCCCAAACCCTCTGACCGAGCCAGCTATCGGAACCCCGAGGAGCTGTGCCTGTACAAGGAGGCCTTCAAGGCAGGCCTTCGGCTGCCCCTCCACCCCTTCTTCACCAAAGTGTTTCGGCACTATGGGGTAAGCCCGACCCAGCTAACGCCGAACGGGTGGCGACAAGCATTAAGCTTCGTCATCTTCTTCGTTCGGCACAAGAGGCCTCTCTCCCTTCGACTCTTCATAAACTGTTTTCTTCTTCAGGCCTGTAAGGGACTTACGGGCTGGTACTACTTTTGCCCCCGAAAGGACCTTCGGCTCTTGAAGGGTTACCCGAGTTCCATCCATGGGTGGAAGGATAAGTACTTCTTTGTGAAGTCGACCGAGGGGGTGCCCTTCGGCACGGTCTGGGACATCCTGGACCTTAGGGATGTGAACTCCGCCCCTGCCCTATTCGGGGCAGATGCGGAGTCGTTGGCGATGGCGAGGCGGCAGGAAGGCTGTTCTCCAGTTGAGGCCGACTGCCTCAAGTCCGACGCCATCCTCTTCAAGTTCGGGCTTAGCCCGGGTGAGTTAGGCTAGACTCCGTCTTCTTCCTTCGAGTGTCGGTCTTTCGTACTGATACCTCTTGTTTCTTCTTGCAGTGCAAGTTACCAGAGCCGAGGCTAAGGCCGCCGCCGCCGCAAGACAGGCAAAGATAAAGGAAGCCAAGGCCCGCGACGCCACCCAGCAGCCGAAATCCAAGAGGAAGGAAAAGGCGGGTCCGTCTTCTGAGACCCCGAAGAAGAGGCCCAGGGTGGAGGGGTCGACTGCCGAGGCTGTCCAAGCCCTTGCTGCTCCCAGAGACGGTCTGGCTCAAGACCCTTCGTCCGCCACTGCCTCCCGAGGCCCGAAGGTCCCGTCGTCGAGGGCCGAGGTGGGGTTCATCCCACAATGGTCGGTGAAGGAGGACGACTCTCTGACCGTCGGACGGGTTGCCAGAGAGTTGGTGACGAAGGGGAGTCTCCCCCGAGACGCCACCGAAGCCCAGAAGCAAGGGACGGCGGCACTGCTCACCTCGGCGTGCATCTTCATGGCGGGGGTAAGCTTCGGTCCCCTTCTCCTTCGGCCTTCCTATCTCTTTCTTACTCGTACTATATATGTATATATATATATATATATTTTTTCATTCTGACCTTCGGTGCTCTGCGCAGGCTCAGAACCAGATGGGTCAGCTGGTCCTCCGAGCCGAGGCCATGTGTCGGGAGCTTGAAGCCAGCGAGAGGGAGAAGGTCTCCCTAGACAACGAGCGCTCCCTCCTCCTCGAGAAGGTGGAGCACCTGGAGTGCGACCTAGCCCTCGAGCGCCGAGAGTGCGAACGGAAGCTCTCGGAGTTGAAGTCACAAGTGAGGGCCCGCCTTCAGGAAGCCGAAGCCCGAGGGGTCGAAAAGTATCGGTCCTCCGAGGCCTTCAAGGAGGAGATCAAGAACGCCATCGCCCCAGGGTACACCATGGGCGCTACCGAGGTCCGAGATTGGGTCCTCGGGCGCTACCCTGGGGTTTCCTTTGCAGACAACGGCCTCATCTTCGAGGACGACGATGTGGAGGTGGTGCCATCGACCACCGAGGTTGCCGACGCCGACGGTGGAGGCGGCAGCGAGGAAGGCGAGATCCAGCTGCATAGGGAGGTCCCTCCGACTCCTGGTCGTGGGGGTTCGGACCAGGAGGCACTCCCCGCCGAAGACGAGGCCGCGAACCCGACGGACGCTCCTTAAGGTCGCCTCGGTTCTCAGCGCAGGCTACCCCCCTTGTCATGTAACTAGCCTTCGGGCTTTTTTTGTAATCTTTTGCCTTCGGGCTTCGTATGTAACTAGCCTTCGGGCCTTTTTTGTAATCTTTTGCCTTCGGGCTTCGTATGTAACTAGCCTTCGGGCCTTTTTTTGTAATCTTTTGCCTTCGGGCTTCGTATGTAACTAGCCTTCGGGCCTTTTGTAGTCTTTTGCCTTCGGGCTTTATATGAATGCAATCGTTCTTTTTCCAACTGTCGTTTAATGATCTTTGGTTCGTAAGTAGTTGCAGAGGGCCGAAACCCTAGCTGTCTTTAAGCTTATTTCCCCGAGGCTTGGCCGAGGGTCGACCTGTTAGTATGTCCGACGGAGGCCGAACCTATTATCACTTGCAATATTTTACCAAGTGTTTTCCCTCTCGGCTCGAGCCGAAGGGTTCACCGAAGGTCGAGGGGTTCACCGAAAGTCGAGGGGTTCACCGAAGGTCGATCGTCCAATAGTCCGAATCACCGAAGGTACCCTCGGCTCCAGCCGAAGGGTCTGTTAGATGCTACCCCTTCGGTCAGGTCCGTTCGGCTATGGCCGAACTCCGAGCCGAAGGGGTGATTGAGCCTCCAAGGTGTGGACCTTCAGTCATCCGTTCCTCAGGGTTAGAGGTAGGAGAATTCTCAGTTGCCGTAAACCAGCTCTCATATTATCCAG
Organism: Macadamia integrifolia; assembly: GCF_013358625.1. Classification (NCBI taxonomy): domain Eukaryota; kingdom Viridiplantae; phylum Streptophyta; class Magnoliopsida; order Proteales; family Proteaceae; genus Macadamia; species Macadamia integrifolia. The sequence goes on from NC_056569.1 coordinate 19,005,132, forward strand.
TCTCGCGGATTTCAAGATGAATTACAACTTAAAAAGGGTTCAAAAAGACAATAATTGCAAAGAATGACAGACGGACAAATTTACAAATGACTACTGAGTGCCCGCTACTTTACTACTGGTGGAATTTTCTTAGATTATCTGAGTTCCACGATCGGGGTACCCTTACTCCCCCCGTAGTCTCTAGGTAGTAGGACCCTGGTCGTATTACCCTCGAGACTCTGTAGGGACCTTCCCAGCTTGGGTCCAGCTTCCCTTGATGCCTTGGGTCCGACACTTCCGCCCTTCTAAGGACAAGGTCGCCCTGCCTAAACTCGTTCTTCCGGACTTTGGTGTTGTAGTGCCTAGCGACCCTCCGCTGGTATGCGGCGATCCTTTCCTGTGAAGCTTCTCTGGTTTCTGCCAAGAGGTCCAAATTTGCCCGGAGTCCTCCGTCGTTTTCGTCTTCGTTGTAGTACCGAATCCGATGGGTAGTAGCCCCCATCTCTACTGGGAGTACAGCTTCAGTGCCGTATGTTAACATGAAGGGTGTTTCTCCGGTAGCTAGCCTCTCGGTGGTGCGGTAGGCCCAGAGAATGTGGTGCAACTCATCTGCCCATAGCCCTTTGGCATCATCAAGTCTCTTTTTTATCCCTTGGAGCAACGTACGGTTGGTTACTTCTGTTTGCCCGTTGGTCGAGGGATACCCGACAGAGGTTTTCCTATGGTTGATGCCGAGGGCTTCACAGAATGCGTCGAAGGTCGGATTAGCAAACTGAGTTCCATTGTCCGTAACCACGACCTGGGGGATTCCGAATCTGTATACCACCGCCCTTTGGAAGAAGTCCCTAATGTTCTTTTCTGTTATCGTCGCTAGGGCTTCGGCTTCCGCCCACTTCGTGAAGTAGTCGACCGCCACCACAACAAACTTCCTCTGTCTCGTGGCCAGGGGGAACGGGCCTAAAATGTCCATCCCCCACATGGCGAACGGTACTGGGCTAGATAGGGACGATAGCTCGGTAGAATGTAGCCTAGGCACGGGGGCGAACATCTGGCACTTGACGCATTTCCTGACTAGCGATTCTGCGTCCTTTCTCATTGTCGGCCAGTACAGGCCCTGCCTTAGTACTTTGTGCGCCAGGGCCCGGGCCCCAAGGTGTTGGCCACATATCCCCTCATGCACCTCCCGGAGCGCATAGTCGCCGTCGGAAGAATCCAGGCACTTGAGGTATGGTGAGGTAAACCCTATCTTATATAGAGTGTCGTCTTTCAGAAAGAAGCGCGCAGACCTTATTCTTAGTTTCCTTGCTTCGTCCCTGTTCTCTGGGAGCTTCCCCTCCTTGAGGTATTCTATTATGGCGTCCATCCAGCTTCGGCCGTTTTCCCCTACGGGTAACACCTCATGGGGTTTCTCGATGCTTGGCTGTGGTAGTACTTCAAAGTACACCGCTCGTCCAAATTCCGCGAAGTCGGAAGTGGCCAGCTGCGACAGTGCGTCTGCGCTAACATTCTCTTCTCGTGACACCTGCTTTACCTCAAATTCCTTGAAAGCCGCTGACCCTTCTCGCACTGCGTTCAAGTATTCGGCCATCCTCTGCTCTTTGGCCTCGTATTCGCCATTCACTTGCCGCACCACGAGTTGGGAGTCGCTATTCACTACCAGTTCCTTCACCATCAAAGCCCGGGCCAGATTAATTCCGGCTATTATCGCCTCGTACTCCGCTTCGTTGTTGGAAGCGTCGAAGCCGAACCGTAGGGCGCATTCTATTTTGAAGCCTTCGGGGCTTTCCAACACAATTCTAGCGCCACTTCCACCGCTATTGGAAGCCCCATCCACATACAGCGTCCAGGCCTCCTCTGCTCGTTCCTCGGCAGATTCCTGCGGGTCATCGGGGATCGTCGTCTCCGCTATGAAGTCTGCGAGGGCCTGTGCTTTAATTGCGGTTCTCGGCTTGTACTGGATGTCAAACTCTCCCAGCTCTATGACCCAATTTACCAGACGACCGGACATATCTGGTCGCTGCAGTATTTTCTTCAGAGGCTGGTCGGTGAGTACGCATACTGTGTGTGACTGAAAATATGGCCTCAGCTTTCTTGCCGCCGTCACGAGGGCGTATGCCACTTTCTCCGCCTTTCGGTATCTTGTCTCGGCCTCTAAAAGGGTTCGGCTGACGTAGTATATTGGCCTTTGTTGCTTCCCTTCCTCTTTCGTCAGTACGGCGCTTACAGCAACTGCCGATACAGCAAGGTACAGCTGTAGGACATCTCCGGTGCTCGGCTTTGTCAGCAGTGGGGGTGCGGCCAAGTACTCCTTCAATTGCTCGAAAGATCTTTCGCACTCCTCCGTCCACTTGAACCTTTTAGCCCCTTTCAGCGCCTTGAAGAAAGGAAGGCATCTATCAGCAGACCGAGACATGAATCTTCCGAGGGCGGCTACCCGACCCGTCAGCTCCTGGACTTGCTTTACGTTCTGGGGTGACCTCATGTCCCGAATGGCTTGGCTTCGATTCCTCTCTCTGAAACGATGAAGCCGAGGAACTTCCCCGAGGCTACTCCGAAGGCACATTTCCCTGGGTTCAGCTTCATGCCGTACCGTCGTAGCACTTGGAACGCCTCTTCCAAGTCTTGGATGTGCCTTTCTGCCTTCAGGCTTTTCACGAGCATGTCATCCACGTACACTTCCATGGTCTTGCCGATCAGCCCTTTAAAAACTTTGTTCACCAACCTCTGATAGGTGGCCCCCGCGTTCTTTAGTCCGAAAGGCATGACCTCATAGCAGTACAACCCTCCTTCAGTTATGAAGGAGGTTTTCGGGACATCAGCCTCGGCCATTTTGATTTGGTTGTACCCCGAGTATGCATCCATGAAACTCAGCGCCTCGTATCCCACCGTGGCGTCGATGAGCAGGTCTATCTTTGGCAGGGGGTATGCGTCCTTGGGGCAGGCCTTATTCAGGTCGGTGAAGTCGATGCAGATCCTCCACTTCCCGTTGGCCTTCGGGACCATCACCACGTTAGATATCCACTCCGGGTAATGAATCTCGCGGATGAACCGGGCCTTCAGTAACTTTTCTACTTCCTCATCTATCTTCTTCTGCCTTTCTGGGGCGAACGTTCTCTTCCTCTGCTGGACCGGCTTCTTCATTGGGCTAGCGTTCAGGTGATGTTCTATTACCTCTCGGTCGATCCCGGGCATGTCCGACGCCGACCAGGCGAATACGTCAGCGTTGCTCCGTAGGAATGAGATGAGTCTTTCTTGTTGCGGCCTTGGCATGGTAGCCCCAATCTGGAATTACCGGGTGTCGTCTCCTTCTTCAGCTTCAACTTGCACCAAATCTTCGGCCGGCTCTCCCCGTTGATAGCTGACATCATCACGTAGATCCTCTATTGGGAGCGTCTCACCCGCCTTTTCTTTTCCCCAGAGGGTAGTGGCGTAACATCTTCGGGACGTCTCCTGATCACCCCGACACTCCCCGACGCCATTCTTAGTTGGGAACTTCATTTTGAGATGGGGGGTGGAGACGATGGCCTTTAACAGATTCAACCCAACTCTTCCTAGTATGGCATTATACGCTGATGTAATGCTCACTACCAGGAAGTTGATCATCACCGTCGCCTGGCGATCTCCGGTGCCAGCTCGAACCGGCAGCTCTATCGACCCTTCCACCTTCACCGGGGTGCCAGAGAATCCTTGCAGCGGGTGTTCGACCTTCTTTAACTTTCCTTCGTCGAGGCCCATCTTCCGGAAAGCTTCGAGGAACAGGATATCAGCTGAGCTGCCATTATCCACTAAGATCCTCTTCACTTTGCAATCTCCTATAGTCATGGCGATGACCAAGGCATCGTCATGCGGGGTCTGCACCCCTTCCAGATCATCGTCTGAGAAGGAGATGACCGTCCCCGTCTTCGCCTTCTTGTTCGACCATTCTGCCACATGTACGCTCCTCGCGTAGGCCTTCGCCTTCCTGGCGGAGACCGAACTCTCTCCTGCGGCCGGGCCTCCACAGATGGTTGCTATAACTCTTGTTGGGCTATTGTTCTCCTCTCGAGGCCGGCGTTCATCTTCCTCTGGTGTCTGGTTCCTCCGCCGTTCTTGATTTCCTCTGCGGGCGAGCCCCCCTCTTTCATACCGACCTGCACCATCTCTCCGACGGTTATCTCTCCGGCCAGTGCCTTCTGGAGCCAGCTCTTTCTCCCGGTCTACAAATCTGCCTAAGTATCCCCTTCTGATCATTCCTTCTATCTCCCCCTTGAGATGCCAACAGTCCTCGGTGTCATGGCCGTGATCTCTGTGGAAGTGGCAGTATCTATCCACATTGCGTCTTTCGGGATGTCGCCCCATCTTTCCTGGCCACTTCATGGCCCTGGCATCTGGAGAATCTTTTATCTGCATTAACACCTCTGTTCGTCTACGGTTCAGGGGTGCATACCTCTCAAACTTCCTCGGTGGACTGGGGGCCCGACTGCGCTCGGACTTTCGTCTTTTTCCTTCTTCGATGGGTTTATCATCAACCCTTAAGGGCCTCTTCCTCGCCGCCTTCCTTTCGACTTCTTCATCTGCCTGGAGGGTTTCTTCCATCTGGATGTACTTATCACATCGCGCCCTCAGCTCGGTCAGATCTCTAGGCGTATGCTTCGCCAGGGACCTCTTCAATTCCTTGTCCTTCACGCCACCTAGCAGGGCCGTGAACTCCTCCTTCGGGTCTAGGCCCCTGATTGTGATCTTTTCTTGTTGGAATCGTTTCATGTAATTCCGCAGCGATTCCCCTTCTTGCTGTTTGACGTTGGTTAGGTTCAACGTAGTCTTTTGGAGGGGCTGGCTACTAGAGAACCCCTTCACGAAGAAGTAACTCAGGTCGCTGAAGCTGTGGATCGACTTCGTCGGTAGTCGGTTATACCACAGCCTCGCCGCCCCCCTGAACGTCAATGGGAGGGCCCGACACATAATATTTTCCGAGACGCGATGGAATTGCATGGCAACCTTAAAGCCTTCCAAGTGATCGACGGGGTCTCCCGACCCGTCATAGGTGTCGTACTTGGGCAGGCGGAAACCGACCGGAAGCGGGTCCCTCATGACCTCGTCAGCTAAGGCCGTATCATTGGTGAGGTCGGGCTCGCGGTTCCCCGTCTGGTTTTCTGCCACCTTTCTGATCTCGTCCTTCAGGTCTAAGATCATCCTCTTTAATCCCGAGTCCTCGGACCTCTGTCTGTCTCCTTGGTGCTGATCCCCATGCGGGTCTCTGGCGGCGCGTCGCGTCCTATTTCGGGGCGCGGGACTCTCCCTTGCTCGGCTTCGAGGATCGCGGTCGGCCCTCGTCGATCCCGTACTGCTTCGGTCTTCTTCTCGAGCCCTCTCGAACTGGACGTGGGTACCTGGGGGTGCTCCCCCGGTCTTATGGGAGACAGCTTTGGAGACCTCCCTCATAGTCTCGGCCATCTGGTTATATTTGTTCTGGAGGTCTTCGAACTGCTGCCTTGTCACGTACTCTTGGGCCGCGGGAGGCTGATGGTCGCTGCCTTCCCGTACTGAATATCCAGCCGACCGCTGGTATCTGACGGACACTTCCCGGTCATCATGACCCCTTTCCCGTCCAGTCTCGGCCGAGGGAGGAAGCTCCCCTGAAGGTTCTTCTCCCATGTCTACGTTGGACGTCGCTCTCGTCCTTCTTCGGTTGTAGGTTCTCCCCACCATTACCGTCGTTCCCACAGACGGCGCCAATCTGTTGCTGCCAAAAACCCCGCTAGTCCAACCTACACAAACACAGACGACGGAGGCCCGGAACTTTGTCCGGGGTTAGTCCACCGACGCTCAAGTCAGGGTCGGCCGCACAGTTCAATAAGGGAGTAATGGTGAGGGTGTTAGAGCTTACCTTCCCCTTTCTTCCGTGCCTTCTTATATAGCTCTTTGGCCTTAGGGTTTTTCCCCCTTCGGCCTTCTTAGATTCCTACTCGAATACGTCCAACCTTCTGGGGGGAATATTCCCCTCATGCAGACGACGTGATCCCGCATGATTCTGCGGGCGTGCCTCGGTGATTGCGCGTGCTCGAGTGTGAGTGGTCTCTTGGAACCTTCGTCTGGCGGTGGACACGTGTCTCAGAGGCGACACGTGTCATGGCCCCCACCGAGAGGTTATTTTGGCTATATCAGAAAGGAATTGATCTCATTCGCTCCCTATTCAAGAGATATTTTATTTTGACGATTGGATGTTTCCCTGGTAGCAATCCCTACTAGACAACCCCTAATTCCTATTCATAGTTGAGGTGTGCAAAATATGTGAAAGAATGGTTTTTGATTTGGACATTCATATAACCTCAGTTTAGGCATTCAAGTTCATAATCCATATGCTGGATAGGCTAGCCTTTTTTTTTTTTTTTACCAGAAACCAGACAAGCTTTATTAAGAAAAGTCAGAGAAGGAAAACCTCCTTCTCAAAGTTACAGAACTACCAATAAAAGGTGGTGGTTGAAACCACCAAGTCTTAATCCTAATCAAGTCAAATCCGATGGCTCCTTGAGCTAAAAAGTGAGCCTCAATGTTGTAAACACGAGAAAGAAACAAAAACTGAACAAAACTAAACGAAGCAACTAAAGCTTAATGTGTTGGACAATAGACGATGCAACCTAGTCCAGAGAAGATGGAAAGCCTATTCAAGCATTGATTATAGCAAAGCAGTCACTTAAGATCACCAATGAAGGTATACCAAAAAAAACTAGCCTACAAGATTCCATCTCTAATAGCCTCAGCTTCAGTGGTAGCAACAGAAAAACTAGAACCAACTTTACAGCAGGCCGCCAGAAAACCTCCCGAAGCAGCTTTAAGGGTAGCACCCCGACCACATTACTCGAATACTCTCACCAAGTGCCATCAGAGGACAGAATGAAATGGTCACAAGGAGGGACAAAGATATTGGACATAATCACCATAGGAGGAACATCAGACAGCCTCAAGGTAGAAGTATTAATAGTCATGGAATCAGCCAAACCGTTATAGACAAAACCCTCACAAATAGACAATAGAATGATAGCAGAAATACTGCAAAGATCTGGTCCATGTGGTTAAAAATCACATTGTTCCTTGCCTTCCATATCTGCCACAAAACAGAAGACCATGTAGATGAAAATCCATCAAATTTGACACGTCTTTATACTTACCAAACAAGAATTTAAGCCAATCCTTAAAACACTCACCAGAGAAACTGTTTGTGTCAAAACAAAGAGGAGATACAGACCATACCATTGAAGCAATAGGGCACTTGAATAGGGCATACACAATGGATTCTTCCTCATTTAGACAAATCGGACAAGTAGCAGAAGAAACTATTTCCCGATTGAACAGTAATTGCTTAACAATAATAGCTTTATTATAACATTTCCAAACAAAAAATTTAATGTTTGGAACTAGTTTAAGTTTTCATAAATGCTTCCAAAAAATATTTTGAGAGGCAAAAGCTTGATAGGAGTTAGATAGAGCATAATAATAGGTAGATCTAACTGAAAAACCTCCACTCTTTATAAAAATAAAAGAGGAACATGTAGGATAGCACTAGCTTCAGTAGTAGAGAAGCAAGAATGAATGAGACCCAATTTCTAGACCCTAGCAATAGGGTCAACTAGATCATAAACAAAATTAATATTAGGGTGGTTATTACAGCTAACAATGCAACTCCTAGGGAAGGATGGAAGCCACCTATCTTTAAAAACTAAAGTGGAAGCACCATCACCAATCCTTCTTCTAAGACCCCGACATAAAACATTTCTTCCCTGAAGAAGACTATGCCAGCACCCAGAAGAATTAGTCTTAGGAAGATCATCAAGAAAGGAAGATTGGGGATTCCCCTTCAAAATCCTCACCCAAAGAGTATTTGTATTATGCAATAGTCTCCACCCTTGTCTAGCAAGTAGAGTGTTTGAGATTTAAAATGTAACCGCAAGCGTACGGATCAGTGTAGCTACGGGTCGAACACAGGGAGAGCAGCCACTTTATTTTTTTATTTCTTTTAATAATGCAAAAGTGAACCGATTAATGATTGTGATCTAATTCTAATTACTGTCCTAAACATATGTATCTAAAATAACGTCCTAACCATTCGTCATCTAAGAATTTAAAGACGCAAGCCACGCAATTAAAATTAAATAAATAAATAACTAAAAATAAACAACCCACGCAATTAAAAAAAAATAATAATAATAAATAAAGGAAAAAAATGCTGAAATAAAAAATAAAGTAAAAGAAAGGGGATAAAGCTAGAGAGAGACTCACAAGTAGGTTTCTCTACTTAGCCCGAGGGATGCATCATAATATGAGCTTCCCTACTTGACCAGAGAGTCACTCTTACAAGGGTTTCTCTACTTGGCTTTAGGGAAAGGGAGACAATTAAAATAAAAATAATAAATTGATGTATCTATGGCTAGGAGGGGCAAAGCCAACACATACACTAGCCATGAACCTTGGGGGAAAGGAATAGCAATAATGTAACGACTGAAAATAAAAATCCTAAATTAAGAAAGAAAGGGTAGTCAGAAGAGGGAATGAGAGGGGGGAGAGAAGACTACTGAAAGAGCCTACTTACTTGAATCAATGCTTGAACTTGAAAAACAATTGCTCCGCGGCTCATGATCTTGTCACCTAGATCTAAGCCTAGAACTATAACTTAAAAAATTACAACTCAATTGCATAAATCATAAACATAAAAAGAGCTGAATAAAAATAAAAGAGTGCTTGCATTAATTGACATAAAAAAAAACTATTACAAAAGTGATTAAAGCAAAAATAGAGAAGAACTAGATTTAAAGAGAGAGCAAGAGAAAGAGAGAGCAACTAAAAAAAACTAGAAGAAGAATGAATTGTGTCTCCTCCTCTTACATGAGTTGTATTTATAGGGAATGGAGAGGTAGGGTAACAATTTTCTCTTTCCTAAAAGAGAGAAACCCACAATTGATTGTGAGATCTTTTGAATCCAAAAGTGCTAAGATGGAGGAGAGAGAAGAGAGAAATAAATTTTGAGAAATTTCCTATAATTTTTTGCTTATTTTCTTTCCTTTTTTTTTTCTAATTTATTTTTCTTCTTTTTTTTCTCTCTCCTAGGGACGATTTTTTTTTCTTCCTTTGTGTGATTTGGACAATCTTTGGTGATGATGTGGAGGAGAGAGAAGATTTGGACAATCTTTATTTCTCCCCTTTTTTTCTCTTTCCTTTTTTTTTTCTTCTCTTCTTGCTTCCACGGTTTTCCTTTCCTTTTTTTTTCTCTTCTTGCTTCTAATTTGATGTGGAAATACCCTCCATGCCCTTAGTGCTTTAAGTGAATGAAAAGCAGGAAATCTTCAACAAATTCTCTAAAAAAAACAACCATGAGATTCGAACTTGAGACCTCTTGGTGAGCAAGGGAATTTTGTACACCATAGCTCACCAACTAAGCTAGGTAGTTGTTGTAACCAAAAACAAATCTTTAATCACTTAAGGATGTGGTCCATCGATCCTTGTTGGCATTTGGAATATTCCTTGTACCTCTGGGACAACTGCAAATGGGCTGGTTCTGCATCTCAGTTCAGTTCTAATCCATTATTCTTTTTCTGGCCCGAAAAGAATAATCATTTGTACGGGTGACCAAACGAATGTGTACTTTTAATTGAACACGTCCATCTTGCTCAGAATTTCGTCCTCTTCGCAACCATGAAAAGAAATAGGACCTCTTTACGTGTAAAATTGAAAATATAGCGCCCGATAGTCCTTAAGGCCTTGAAAATATAAAACCTGCAAAAAGAGAGTAAAACCTAAGGTAGCTCCATTCTAAATATGTAAAATGCATGTTTTACTACCCTAGATTTCACACATAAATGTGCTCATCAGTAGGTAGACTGGATAGCCTTATATTGACTAGGGAGGGTATTCAGTGTAATGTGAACAATATATTCTTCATCGATTTGTATTCCAAGATCCTTAAGTTTACCAGGATCAGTAGCTGCACCCAAAATGTATTCTCTAACACTCTCATATCCATCATACCTTGTATTCATTAGCCTGGTCATCAATGTGGTTTTCTCAGCTTTCTTGTTGTGTTGAAACCTAGCTTTAATAGTATTCATGATTTCTTTTGTAGTATCTTTGATCTCTATGTTCCCACATATAATTTCAGGAACTGTCTTTTTTAAAACCAGAATGCACTTTCTGTTTGCTTTAGTCCATTTCTTAAACTTGGTCCTTTCAGCACTTCTACTTGAGTCTATGAGAGGCTCAGTTTTAGGCTCCCTAAATGCCAAGTCTAAATGAAAAAGACCTAAATACAATTCTAATTCCTCCACCCACTTTTGATAGTTGTTACCAGTGAGTATTGGGATGGAAGATACATAACTTGAGAGAATGGCCATCCTACTAGAGCAGTAACAACAACACAATACATGCCAAATTTCAAAATATAAATCATAATATAAAAGCATGTAATACCATCAATATATTTTAAATAAGAGTTACAACTAAAACTGTATCCCTATCCTTTGGGACATGAATTAACTGATGCTCTTATTTTCTTCTTTTGACTATGAAAACAACACTAACTTTGAAATTCAATAACCTTTGGGCAAAAGAACTCCTAATTCAATGTCATTTTTCTGAAATGTGGATAATTATCCTCAAACCTTGATGACATAACTTTTGAGAAAGTATCACCTTTACTGTTGGGGAAGATAAAATCGAACTGTATGTACCACTTTGGTGGTTTCACTCAGTTCTATCATATCTTTCTCATTGGAGATATATATTTTTATGTTCAAAACGTACATTTAAAAATGTCACTAGGACAACAATAACCATACAAGAGTCACAACCGTTACTACATTCCTATCATTTGGGCTAAGAATGCACTGGTCCTCTTGTAAATCTATATTTACTGTGAAAAGAACAATAACTTTTGAAATCCCCTCACCTTTGGGCTTAGGAAGCTCTAGGTTACTGTCATTTTCTTAACTTTGGTGATATCACCTTTGGGCAAATGTCATCTACATTGCTGCCCTATGGAAAACCATGGAAGAATAAGATGTGCCACTTTGGTGGATTCCACCTCACCCTTTCATGATTTTCTAAAAATGTTTACTATACAACCAATAGTGTGCAGAAGCTTGCAGTGAGTTCAATATTAACATATCTCAATTTAAAAATCCCTTCCCAATCTCATGGTAACCATTAACATATAACATTGATCAATACCCTCTTGTTTCAATAATTAAAAAAAAAAATCAATTATAACATAAAATTTCAATTAACATGTCATAAAAAAATTAGATCATTAAATGTGGCCTGAAATAAGGAATCCAATGCAAAAAGCAGATCGCAATTTGGCCTTAAAACGACCTTTAAAATGGCATTTAAAGTGGTTTAAAATAAAAACCAAAAGAACAAAAAAGCCAAACAATACCTTTATTTTTATTTTTTATTTTTTTTTTACATTCCTAGTCAAAACCGGTCAATGCTGGAAAAGTCATCGCCGACGACTTTCCCGATGGGTTTTTCGGTGACTTGCAGGAAAACCCAAGTGGGTCAAAAGGCCGGGTTATTGGGTTGGTTTCGGGTTGACCCGACTCGAATGTTCTGGTTCATCCTAATCCGGTTCGGTCATGTTCAGATTATTTGGTTCAGTTCGATTGAACCCTTTCTCTTTGATTGAACCATATTAATCAATTAATCCTTTTAATGGATCAAACCAGTGGACCTTAGTCCACTGAATATTACTTAAAGTTTTAAAACAAAACATATGGGCTTAGCCCAATGGATTTAAGTTTAAATTTTAAACAAAAATAAAAAATAAACCAAACCATTTTACCGTGGGCTCATCCCATTAGTCCCTTTTAAGTTTAAAACAAAAACTTTGATAGACCCAATCTTAACATCAACCACGATTTGCTCTATTCCTTTTCTAAACCTAAATTACAGCAGTCACCGTTGCCGCTTCCGATCATGGAGTTGTGTTTAGTTGTGTATAATGCTTTGCTTTTGCAATCATTATCTCTCTAGGTTAGATGCCTTAATAATATGCCAAAGATTTGAGAATTGTCCTCTAATCAATGTTCCAATGAGTCTCTTTGGCATCCAGAATCATGCTAAGTTCTTAAAATCTAGTCATTTTGTGTGGTGATTGAACTGAATACATTCCTTTTATATTGCAGATGATGTGGCTGTTACACTACCTAGAATTCTATGTTCTCCATATGACTGATTAGAATTGAATTTGAAGAACTTCTCCCTCATTTGTTTCTTTGACTATATGCAGAAGATAAGAAACAGTGGGTTCCATTCAAAATTTCAAGCACCCATAGCAACTTGACCAGAGGTGAACAATAATGAAACCGCTGACGAAAAATCGTCCCATCCCAGGGATCATTCCGGTGACTTTCACTGTTTTTTTTTTTAATTAACAATAGGTGTAAAAGCCGAATCCCACCATGCATGGATTCCACAATCAAAAAATCAAAACACCTTTCATGTGACAAACCGATTCCAATCACACCATTTTATTTTAACTATTAAGTAACCATCAAAATCCCTATGTATAAGAAAAAATTCAATCGATTCTTGTCCCATGTGGTTAGCTTTGATACCACTTGTTAGAACAACCATGGGGTTCAAATCTCGAAACCCCAGTTAAAGAAACCACATGGAGAAACAAGAACACGAATCAAATAAAATTATAAAATCATAGAGGATTGAATTGTACCTTTTACCCAAGT
>NC_056569.1:19022240-19025896 GCF_013358625.1 Macadamia integrifolia
TGACCGGGCTCTGACCTCGGCTCGGACCCTACCCCAAGCATACAATGTAGCATACGTATATAACCTTAAAATACGGATATAATACCTGTTCTATCCGTACATAGCCTTATGGTAGGTGCACGTACACGGTTTGGGAACTCCCGTCTCTTCTGGCACTGGCTCGGACTTGTCGGGCCAGCCGGTGTTTAAGGTCACCCGTGCCATCATAGCCCATAAGGAACCCGCTCTAACATCCTCTGGCTCGGTTCCTACATGGTTAAATCGGTTCAACCACGAAATCAGACCGGGTTTAAGAAGCGGGATATTACAGTCAGTCCCAAATGGTCTAGACTCATTAGATCAAGATACCCGGTCCCACGGCCTGAGTGGCCTAAGACCAAAGATTTTCCTAGACTGATTCGAAAGACCTAGCCTAGAGAGACCAGATAGTCTAGACTGGTTCAAAAGACCCAGCCTAGAGAGACCAGATAGCCTAGACTAGTTTGAAAGACCCAGCCCAGATAAACTAGATAGCCTAGATTGGTTTGAAAGACCTAGCCTAGGGAGACAAGAATTGCTTAAACTGGTTTGAAAGACCTAGTTTAAGGAGAGAAGACCATTTGTTTAGGCCGGTTCGAAAGACCTAGTCTAAGGAGTAGAGACCATTTACTTAGACTGATTCGAAAGACCTAGTCTAAGGAGACCAAGAATTGCATAGACTTGTTTGAAAGACCTAGCCTAGGGAGACAAGAACAGGATCAAACGCTAACATCATTTGCAAGGAGGGCTCAAATCTCTGCAAACGGTGGCTCAAGAACAAAGTTAGATACTAACATCTTTTGTGGGGAGGGCTTAAATCTCTACAAGAGAACCAAATCAGATACTAACATCTTTTGCAGGGAGGGCTCAAATCTCTGCAAACGTTGGCTCAAGAACAAATCAGATACTAACATATTTTGTAGGGAGGGCTCAAATCTCTGCAAACAATGGCTCAAGAATCAAATCAGATAGTAACATCTTTTGTAGGGAGGGCTCAAATCTCGGCAAAGGATGGCTCAAGAACAAACTCAGATACTAACATATTTTGCAGGGAGGGCTCAAGTCTCTGCAAACAATGGCTCAAGAACCAAATCAAATAGTAACATCTTTTGCAAGGAGGGCTCAAATCTTTGTAAACGTTTAGATACCAACATCTTCTACAGGATTGAATGGGTTCAAATTTTTTTACTGCAATCAATGGCCCAGGTAAGATTCTAAACTTTGAATAGTTAAAAGATAATACTTGTTGCATTTGCACCTCCGTTGTCATTGAGCAAGAAAATGATAGTACATGCTCTGGGTGACACAAAGCATATAGACACAGGCCTTAGCCAAAGAGGGGCATTCTATAGAAACTCAATTTTGTCACCTTCCTCTGGCTATGATGAAATGTGGATCTTGGACGCGACTTCAGGCTTTCGATCAACAGAGATAATGGACTGAGAAAATCCAGAAACATTCCCCTACGTGAAAACCCTAGAAACCCCACGTGGGAGAGAAGGGGTCAAATTTTGACTTTCTATATACAAAGGAATCTCGTGAAGATGACCATATAGATGGATAGTGCTTGAAAATATAATTTTGACGATATATGGCACGTCAAGAATGGACCGTCAGATCTCTAATAATCTTCATCAAAAAAATCCATGATCACACCCATACTGCACATGCTGGCCTGCTGGCCAGCATAGCCATGTGTGTGCCCCCCTCTAGTTATAGCCCGAGCCCCCTTTGGTCATAGCTCGAGCCTCCTCTAGTTATAAACCGAGCCTCCTCTGGTCATAGCCTAAGCCCCCTCTGGTCATAGCCCGAGCCCCCTCCGGTTATAACCCGAGTCCCCTCTAGTCATAACCGTAGCCACCTCTAGTCATAGCCCAAGTCCCTTCTGGTTATAGCCCAAGGCCCCTTTGGTCATAACCCGAGCGCCCTCTAGTCAGTAGCTAGTGAGTAATGCTTTGATAAATCATCACATCTTCTCTTTGCTTATGATAACTGCAGGATAAGTCATGGGCTTCTTGGATGAGACATTAAGGAAATGGACCTTGGACATAAGCATAGTGGCACCAGGACTGCTAGAATCCATGAATATGTCAATGTTCAGCTGAATTGGGTGTATGAGCTACATCACCATCTGCTTTGATAGATGCCTTAGCATTGGGATGCCGATCTTCATATATTTTGGTTTGGGTTGACGGAGATCTGTCCAACTCTCGAGGAATTCTGAGTTTATATGCTCTCCGCCTAAGGGCAAGTTGATTCAACCATATTTGAAGAAAGATCATTCAAGAGAGATTCAAGACTTTTTTGGATGGGAAAAAGAGAAAATGAAGCAATTCGTTAGATATGGAAAGATTTGACATTCTTAAGGTGGCTAGCAGATTCATTCAATACCTACCACTAAGAGGAATCCATCAGCGAAGGTCACAAGATGCTTATCTACTGTGCATGATAGCTTGCTATGTTCTCCAAACTCCAGGACGTGGTGCACCAACTGTCTTGATAGAAGTGATAAAGCAATTGAAGAAAGGAAGAGATATCATTCCCACAGTCCTTGCAAAGATATTCAAAGGATTTGATGACATGAGCCATAGCCACAGGTTTGGATTGATCATTATCGAGGAAGTTCTGCCATTTTCCAACTCTGGCTACTTGATAAGCTGAAGCTGAACATGCCATCAAATGAAGGTCAACTCGGGGCTCTTGGTTACCAAGAAAGGAGGGAAGCCCTAAAATTCAAACTCATTGATAATTGAAAAGAGTACCTATAAGGAAGAGCTACAAAGGACATTGCATGGAAAAGCCTAGGGAGGCCACAATGAGATTTTCTGATGAAGACCCCTGGCTGCAATTACGTCAGGTTGATGAGATTAACTCACACGTCTTTTTATTTGCCTACGTACATCAGTCGATAATATGGGCTCGAGACAATGGATCCAAAGGAGTTAGTGAACTTCCACCCACCCCAAGAGTTGTCTCCCCACCTTGTTACTTACCTATCTTGTCTATGGTAAGAATGTTGTTTCCCTCCCATAAAATTCACTTGGTAATAGAATGAGGTGATGTTTGGATTTTAGCATCATTCCGGTTATTCTAATGAAGACTTGAGTTGTAGAATTAATCGTGCCTTAAAATAGGTTTTCATTCCAAAATAAAGAGCCAAGTTTGGCCATACAAAAGGAAAAAAAAAATGAACATGGGGAGGGAAAAAGAAAAAGAAGAAAACAACATTTGTGTTTTGAAGGAACAATAGAAACAGATCTCTAGGGATCACCATCTTCATCTGTGCCATACTCGGACCTACTTACGGAAGTCATCAAGTTACTAGACGTAACAATATCATGTGTTGACCATGAACTCGTGAGCTGTGATGTGAGGTCCTCAATCAATGGCGGCCTAGTCAGCATTCTATTCCCTCAGAGAAGCAACCCACCAATCCTAAGAAGCACAAACAAGGAGAAAATCAAAGATTAAAAAAAAAATTATGAAAATCCCCACCCTCAATACAAAATTCAAAAAAAAAATCAAATTAAAATTCAGAAAATCAAAAGAAAAATTTTTAAATCAAGAATCAAAACCCAAAAATCAACGGTCAAGAATCCAAAATAAAAAATCCAAAAAAAAAAAAAAAAAAAAAAAAA
>NC_056569.1:19025996-19035469 GCF_013358625.1 Macadamia integrifolia
AGTTTGTCTCAAATTCTTGACCAGTTTTGAAGATTACCTGATCCGACATATTTTGGTGGGTGATCCGAATGGAAAAATTTCTGAGATCTGTGATGGAAGCAGAGGGCTTGGGGCGATCTTGTATGGGGGTGCGGGGGCGTAGCCCCCGCGGTATGGTTCGACCGGATCGACCGCGAACCGATGGGTCGAACCGCTATTTGGAGTATATATATATATATAATGTACTGTTGCTTGTTAAGAGTCATTGTATTCTAGGGTTTTCACGAAGCTAGGGTTTCAGGGCGAGTTCTTCCTCGCCGCTGTTAGGGTGTAATCTCTCTTCTGCATAGTGAATCATCTTCTTCTTCACCCGAGGACGTAGCACACCACCCTGGTGTGTGAACCTCGTTAAATCTTTGTGTCGTACGGATCTATTGTCTCCCTTTATTCGTATTTCTTGGTGTTTGATCTAACAAACTAGTATCAGAGCTCTTGGTTACTTCGATCCATGGCTTCAATGAAATACGATATTGATAGGTTTGATGGTAACATCAGTTTTAGTTTATGGCAAGTTCGAATGATGCTGTTCTCACGCAGCAGGGTTTGAAGAAAACCCTATTTGGGAAGGCGATGAAACCTGCAACTATGTCCGATGATGATTGGAGCGATTCGGATGATAAAGCCCTTTCAGCTATTCAGTTGTGTCTTTCGAATGATGTTCTACAGGAAGTTCTCTCAGAGAAAACGGCTGCAGAGTTATGGGTGAAGTTAGAGAACCTCTACCTCACCAAATCCCTCACCAATAGGTTGAGATTGAAGCAACAACTGTATACCCTTCATATGGGTGAAGGTACTTCTATTAAATCCCATATATCTGAGTTCAATTCTATTGTTACTAATTTGAAAATGATAAATGTTAAAATAGACGATGAAGATTTGGCCCTATTATTGTTATGTTCTCTGCCTCCATCTTATAAGCATTTTAGGGATACCATGATTTATGGTAGAGAGACAATCTTTATTGAGGATGTCAAAACGAATCTGCAAAGCAAGCAGAAGATTGATGATGAGTTGACAACTACCAATAAATCTGATGGTGTTGGTTTGGTAGCTAGAGGGAGAACGAATGAAAGGGGTTCATATGGTGACAAAAAGAAGGCTAGATCAAAATCTAAGCACAAGAATTTAACCTGCAATTACTGTAAGAAAAAGGGGCATATTAAATCTGAATGCTATAAGCTTTTAAATAAGCAGAAGGCAGGTGGTGGTGCTCAAAATCAACAGAAAAGAGATGATTCTGCAGAAGCCAGTATTGCTGAAGATGAGAGTGAGTCTGATATGCTTTTGGTGACTGATGATAAAGTTAGATCACAGAATGAATGGATTCTTGACTCTGGTTGTTCCTACCATATGTGTCCTAATCGTGAATGGTTCTCCACATACGAATCAGTTCGAGGTGGAGTTTTGTTGATGGGAAATAATGCTTCTTGTAAGACTATTGGAATGAGAACGATCAATATCAAGATGTATGATGGCATTGTCAGAACCTTGTCCAATGTCAGGCATGTCCCTGATTTGAAGAAGAATCTCATCAGTTTAGGCACTCTTGATTCAAATGGGTGCAAATATACAGCTGAAGGTGGAGTCATGAAGGTCAGCAAGGGAGTTCTCTTATTGATGAAAGGAATCAAGGTTGGCAGTTTGTATGTGTTGCAGGGTACTATAGTCACTGGGTCTGTTGCAGCAGCTTCATCATCTATGTCTGAATCAGATGTCACAAATTTATGGCACATGAGGTTAGGCCATATGAGTGAAAGAGGGATGGTATCATTAAGTAAAAGGGGCTTGTTGTGTGGTCAGAGTACAGGAGCAATGGAGTTCTGTGAGCATTGTGTGTTTGGGAAGCAGAAAAGAGTTAGTTTCAGTACTGCTATTCACAGGACCAAGGGAACTTTGGACTACATTCATTCAGACCTATGGGGGCCCTCCGGGGTTGCTTCAAAGGGGGCTGGTGCAAGATACTTGCTTACTTTCATTGACGATTTCTCTAGAAAGGTTTGGGTCTATTTCTTGAAGCACAAAAATGAAGTATTTGTCACTTTCAAACAGTGGAAGAATTTGCTTGAGAAGCAGACCGGGAAAGAAATTAAAAGGTTGAGAACCGATAATGGCCTAGAGTTTTGTGAAGGTGACTTTAATGAGTTCTGCAAAAATGAAGGTATTGCAAGACACCATACAGTTGTTAAAACACCCCAGCAGAATGGAGTGGCGGAGCGTATGAATAGAACCTTATTAGAAAAGGCAAGGTGTATGTTATCAAATGCAGGGTTGGGCAAGGAGTTCTGGGCAGAAGCAGTTAACACAACAACCTTGTTGGTGAATCGATCTCCTTGCACAGCCATTGAGTGCAAGACTCCAGAAGAAGTTTGGTCAGGTAAACCTGCAGACTACTCAAATTTAAAAGTATTTGGATGTCCTGCTTATGCACATGTAAATGAAGGGAAGTTGGAACCTAGGGCTAAGAAATGCATTTTTCTTGGGTATGGATCTGGAGTGAAAGGATACAGGTTGTGGTGTTCTGATCCAAAGTCTCCAAAATTTCTTATTAGTAGAGATGTTACTTTTGATGAATCTGCTATGTTGCATCCTAGGAAAGAAGTTCCTATTCATTATGAGATGAAGGTAAAGAAAAATCTAGAGAGAAGGTGGAGTTTGAAATTGGTGGTTCATCTTCAAACAAAGCACAATCTACTTTAGTCCAGTTGCCTATTTTTACTGAAGGAGATGATGCTCAAGAGAATCAAGAAGAAGAGCGGTACAACATTGCCAAGGATAGACCAAGGAGGAATATTAGACAACCACAAAAGTATGGGCATGCTGAATTTGTTGCTTATGCATTGTCTGTTGCAGATACAATTGAAAATAGTGAGCCTACAACATATTCTGAAGCTATTGCTTCAATTGATTCTACAAAATGGTTGATTGCCATGAATGAGGAGATCGAATCTCTTCATAAAAATCAGACTTGGGAGCTTGTGAAGCCGAGAACAGGGAAGAAAATTGTTGATTGCAAATGGGTCTTCAAGAAGAAGGAATCTGCCTCAGGTGTTGAAGATGCTAGGTACAAGACACGTTTAGTTGCAAAGGGCTACAGTCAGGTACAAGGAATTGATTTTAATGATGTTTTCTCACCTGTTGTTAAGCATAGTTCTATTCGTGTCCTACTTGCTTTAGTTGCTATGCATGATTTGGAGTTGGAACAACTTGATGTGAAAACAGTATTCTTGCATGGTGAACTAGAAGAACAGATTTATATGCATCAACCTGAAGGGTTTGTTATTGAAAGTAAGGAGGACCATGTATGCTTGTTGAAGAAGTCCCTATATAGTTTGAAACAGTCTCCTAGATAGTGGTATAAAAGGTTTGATTCAGTTATGGCTAGTTTTGGATACTCCAGGTGTCAATATGACTGTTGTGTTTATTTCAAAAAGCTCTCTGATGGGTCATTCATATATTTATTGCTTTATGTTGATGATATGTTGATTGCAGCAAAAGATAGGAACGAGGTCAATAGGTTGAAGGAACAATTAAGTTCTGAATTTGAGATGAAAGATTTGGGGGCAGCAAGGAAGATCCTTGGTATGGAAATCAAGAGGGATAGAAAGGCAGGGAAGCTGTGGCTATCTCAACAAAAGTACACTGAGAAGGTATTGAATCGTTTTGGCATGAAAGATGCCAAACCTGTAACTACTCCTCTTGCATCTCATTTTAGACTTTCAACTGCTCTATCACCTAAGACAGATGAAGAGGTGGAGTACATGTCACGTGTTCCATACTCTAGTGCAGTTGGCTCCGTTATGTATGCTATGGTTTGCACTCGTCCTGACATTTCACAAGCTGTCAGTGTGGTGAGCAGATATTTGTCATGTCCAGGTAAAGCTCATTGGGAAGCAGTGAAGTGGATACTTAGGTACTTGAAAGGGACCTCTGGTGTTTGTTTGGAGTTTGGGAGGAATGGTGATAATTTATCTGGTTATGTTGATTCAGATTATGCAGGTGATCTTGACAAGAGGAGGTCACTCACAGGCTATGTATTTACTCTTGGAGGAAGTACGGTTAGTTGGAAAACTACTTTACAGGCTACAGTTGCATTATCTACTACTGAAGCAGAGTATATGGCAGTGACTGAGGCAATTAAAGAAGCTATTTGGCTTAGAGGTTTGTTGGGAGAACTCAACATGGATCATGGGGTGACTGTTGTCCATTGTGATAGCCAGAGTGCTATTCACTTGACTAAAGATCCAATGTATCATAAGAGGACAAAACACATTGATGTTCGGTATCATTCATAAAAGAGATAATTTCTCAAAGTAATATTCAAGTGTTGAAGATTGGTACTGAAGACAATCCAGCTGATATGTTGACTAAGCCTTTATGTGTTGGTAAGTTCGAGCATTGCTTGAACTTACTTGGTGTTTGTCATGTTTGAGTTCAGTCCTTTGGAGGGCTATTGGAGAAGATGAAGATATTAGCTATTTGTTTATCTGTTGGAGGAGAATTCAACCCAAGGTGGAGATTTGTTAAGTTTGTCTCGAATTCTTGACCAGTTTTGAAGATTGACCCGATCCGACATATTTTGGTGGCGACCCGAATGGGAAATTTTCTGAGACCTATGATGGAAGCAAAGGGCTTGGGCAACCCGATGGGTCGAACCGCTATTTGGAGTATATATATATATATAATGTACTGTTGCTTGTTGAGAGTCATTGTATTCTAAGGTTTTCACGAAGCTAGGGTTTCAGGGCGAGTTCTTCCTCGCCGCTGTTAGGGTGTAATCTCTCTTCTGCATAGTGAATCATCTTCTTCTTTGCCCGAGGACGTAGCACACCATCCTGGTGTGTGAACCTCGTTAAATCTCTGTGTCGTACGGATCTATTGTCTCCCTTTATTCGTATTTCTTGGTGTTTGATCTAACAGATATCAAGGGATCTCAGAATTAGAAAGCAAAGTCCAAAAAAGTGACTCAGAGTTATGGCCAAATAAAACCAGTGGAATCGAAGGGAGAGACTCTTATGGAGGATAACAGGTTGTCAAAATATCGGTTCAAGTTGATGGATGGATCTGAAGTTCCTTGTGCCTAAAGAATTCAGCAATAGAACTCCAAATACAGATGCCACAGGGTGTGTCCTTGTTTCTCCTACCAGAACTAGATGTAGCAGAAACAGATCCTTCTTCCAAGAATCATACAGAAACCCCAGCAGCACAATAAAACTTCGAATGATTCTCAGATGTGGAGTATATGACAGAACAGTAAAGCAGATACTTGGGAAATCAATGAAGAGAAAGAGGACGAAGATGGGGAGGGTGAGGATATGCACAAGGCCTCTCACCCATGGCTTGGTCCGTCCCTCACAGACCTCAAGAAACCAACTTTTCTTAATTCATCAGTTCCTGGGGAAGGACTCAAAGGTCCAGTACATAGGCTGGTCTTGGTCAGCAACTAAATAGGAAATAACGCAAATTAGAAAGTCCCTTGCAAGGGCCACAAGGCAACTATGGAACTTATACGGCAAGAAAACTGAATAACAACTTAATATCCTAGCTTTTAAGTCTAAATAAAAACTACAAATTAAAACACTTAAGTAAACCCCCATGCATGGACTACTCTAAAGATCAGATAATGGGCTGAAACCTGGCCCATTAAGTGGACCAAATGCTGGCTGGTGGGGCTGACTTGATGGGCTACTGAACACTGCTGGTCCCTTCTCTTCTCCTTGAAGCTTCAATCTACATCATAAATGCTGTTATATGATGACAAAATTGATACAATCTTATTACTTTTGAGTGTTTGGATACTCGTCTATTCAGTATTGGACCATCTATCGCGGTCATATAAATTCTATTAAGCTATTCAGTAATTCCTTTTGGAATCTCAATATAGGTGTTCTTATGGATTGCCATTTCAAGTAATGCTCCTATTGGACTTCTTATGTCAGGATATGGAGTGTAATTGCCCACCTCCCTAAATACCGTATCAAAGGACACAATATGATCAATTGAACCATATAGTGAACGCAATAAAATCCTTATCTTTTTTGCTTAAAATGCTATATAATTGCCAAGCCCCACCCCAACCCCCCCAAAAAAAAATATAACATAATATTTTATATCTACTGGGAGACTCACATGCAACTGGAAATATAGCAGCAATGGGCAAGACTTAAGAAGTGCTACAATCCAATGGAAATCATCTTCTTTCGGTGTTGTTGCAATATCTAACTTCTTGAGATTTGCAAATAATAAAGATAATTTTCCTAGTACAAACTCAATCTGCACAACACGAGACAAAAGATGTTGGAACAAGAAAAACTAAAATGACTCCATTATTTAGAGGCAAGCAATTACCTTAACATTTAGACTTAAAGACAGATCATTAAGCTAAGGAACATCATTGGCAAGCCCTTCGAGAAGGTGGAATATGGCATCTTTTATGCTTATAATACTTGTAACTACAAACTGTTAGTGATTCTAAATCCTAGAATCATTTGAATTACCTATAGTGTATAGAATACAAGAATGAATAATAAAAAGAAATCAATCACATACCCGTTGAGCGTGAATAAAGTCCCTAAATCAAGGTTGACGCTTGTACCACGAACTATGATGAAGAACCACGCAATATGGGTCCTTCTACTGAGATCTTCTGCAGCCTCTTACTATGGGATTTTCTCTCTGTCTCTACACTAGCTCTGTGAGAAAGCAGTGCTCCCAAATATTATTATGAAAAGTAATAGTTGCAGGGACCGTCAGTATTCTATATATAATAGAATTCCTAAACCCTATTCCATTCCCACAATAGAATAGGGCTAGAAGTTTCCTAATTAGAGTGGTCCTTATTCTCTTGGACCCAATGGGTCAATCAATATCAATTAAGCCCACATAAGAGTCCTAACACAAACTGCAGCTTGGGAACATTCTCAAACAAGAAGACTACCATAGGCCCAATGTATTTGAATCCAACAAGATTTACAGCATAAATCATTATGCGCCTCAACAGCAGACAGTCTTTCACTTTCAAGTACTTCAATCACAGGGAGGAAGGAGTAATATTCCAATCAACCAACTTTTCACATTTCGTTAAAATCAACCGTTCAAGAACAGAACAGTTAGATAAGAAGTTTTCTGTCTATTGTGAGGAGATCTACTGCTTCCAGCTCAAGGGTTGTAAGAGAGTTGAAACCAATAAAAATGGGATAAAGATGAGGCACAAGGGTACAAGATTTCATAGACAAACAATTTAATGAGGATTTAATAAGAAAGATATCACAAGGAAAATTATATGGATGGATCTCAACACTACCTAGGGGGGAATGTGTAGAGAGAAATCCGAGTTCAAGTTCTTCAACTCCCCTTAGATTTGCACATCTAATCCACTGATTGAGATGATCTATATTCTGTATGAAGCTGCTGAAGTTGGAACTTTGTAATCTTATATTCTGTATGAAGCTGCTGCAAGAATTTCTGAACTGAACCAACAAACTTTTGTGTTCTTTGCCATGCATTTATCAGGTCCTCTGGATTGAGCTCTGAACATTCTTCTTTCCCAAACATGTTATATGCATCAAACCTGAGACACGTGAATGACATTGTCCAGAGGTACCCCCATCTTCTAGATAAAATACTGCTCCTTACTGCATCTCTCATTGTCATAGATGACAAAATCAAATTAAGAAAAATGTCCGGCAATTGACTGATCCTGACTTCTTGAGCTTCATTTTCCATCAGTTGGCAGCGCTCCATGATCTTGATTGATCATTGATTTCAACAAGGTTTCAGAAGAACTTCTAAATATCTAGATAAAAATATATTCTCTTAAAAATGAACACAGAATGGAAGAGAAATGAACACCAAATTGAGGATTACCTACAAAGAATTACATGATATATCCCCTACGTTTGTATTTTACTGGAAGAAGTAATCCGGTCAATACTAAAGTCTCCATTTGGTTACCACTACAATGAAATAATTTCATACTCAGTTTCCATTACAATACTAAGCATAAGATGATGCTTCAAATGATCTGTTAATGATAGTGGAAATTATGTCATGTCAGGATTTATGAAATGAAACCATCCTGTTATTCATGTTAAGCCGTAATGGATTGCTGTATATTTGTAATATTACAGATACTTTCTTTCCTTCCTTGTATTCTCTTGATTCTTTCCCTTGTACAAACCTACCTAGTATATGTTCATATATTCACGGATTGGAAGCATATGCATATGTATTTAATCCCTTGGTTATACAATCAATAATACAAGGTTCTACCCATCTTCACATTGTACCAGAGCCTCTGCTGCATCTCCTCCACTGATTGTGCACCTGTTGCTCTGCTTCCTTTTGTTGACTATGCCAGAATCCTCTATAGAAACGCAACCCTAAAACGATGTAGAAGATAATGGAAAAACAAAACAAACAATGCACACCGATTTTATGAGGTTCGGCAAGGTTGCCTACGTCCCCAGTGAGACGAGATCCTGCTTCACTATCAATGGAGAATAGGGTTACAGCGCTCGTCCTCACACCTCTCAGTATTGCTTGCATTACAGAGAAAGAAACTCTCGCTCTGAGTATATAGCGAAAAAACCCTAATCCGAAAAGTACACAATTGCCCTCAAATAATCCGCCGTCCTGCCTATCTAGGTGCTGCACCAGTACTCCCTAGATTAAACTACGACGGAATACAAGACATCATACACCAACATCCTCTTCATGGGCAACCCTGTTTTTCGCACCCTCCTACCATGTCTCCTTCACACAGTTGAGAAACGTTCACATTGGTACGAGATCTTTTAACGTTGCTGCCTGTCATCCATAGTAGTCAAAGCATCGGTTAGGCGACGAGGCTTTTGTTAGGGACCTAGGCATTCCACCGCCTTAATGTATTTTTTTTTCCCTATAGGTACTACCTTTTTGTATTGAACTCCTCTGTTTTTTTATTGATTATTATATATTATTAAATGTCTTTTTTAATGTTTTGATTAGGTTTCTGCATAATGTCCATATACAATGTGATGTAAGGGATCATGCCTTTGTTTTGAAAAAAAGCAAAAAAAAAAAAACAAAAAGAAGGGGAGAAAAAGATTTCATCGTGGGACCAAGGAACCAAAGTCGGAACCCTCCTCTATTACTTGTTTCCTTGGTCAGTTAGTTGTTTTACCAAAATTATTTTACCTTAAAGCGATGCCTAGGCATCCAGGCGGCTTAGTTGGAGTCTAGGCAACTATCACCTAATTACAAGGCAACACCTATTTATGTCAAATATCATTTAAGTAAATATTTTTATATTTCATTTATTCAAGAGATTATTCAAAAATAACCAATTAACCTCTATTTCAATCCAATAAAAATTAATTTAAAAATCAAATTCTAAAAGATAAAAAGTCAATCCCCAGGTCCATATACAATGTGCAAGAGATCATGCTTTTGTATTG
>NC_056569.1:19040780-19066372 GCF_013358625.1 Macadamia integrifolia
TTCAAGGAACATGTGAGATTTTACTTCCAGATTGAGACAGATATATTCCATTGTCATCTTGACGATACACACAAGGTCAAGCTCAATCTGAAGGAATACAATGGCGATCATGATCCTTGGGTATTTTATTGTTAAGAACCTATCGTGAGAAAGGAAGAGGTCTGCAACTTGTTTGGGGTATTCCTAGTCCCATTAGGACTTGTAATAGTGTTGGTCTATTTAATGAGCAAGGGAGAGCAGCCCCAAATCTAATTGATTGGGAATTTTACCCAAATCGCAATCTTGATCTCCAAAGAAGAAATTGATCCAAGGTTGTTCCTCCCTCAGCAGTAACAACCTATCCCTCCATCGCAGGTTGTTACTGCTTCCTCCTTCCAAACTCTATGATTTTTTAGAGGGGGTGGTTTCATCCCTTAGTTGCTAGATTTTTGAATGTAAAATTGATTAGCTATGATTGGTGTGAAGGATTAACTCAAAGTATTTGTTAGAGGTTGTTGGTTTGGTTTTCTGTTTTGAAGATTGAAGTATTCAAAAAGTTGGAAAAATCAATCAAAGCTGTCAGGGTTTTGGTATACTACCAAAATAGATATTTGGTCATATCTCCATATTCAGAGCTCAGATTGAAAATCCCTTTGGAGTTTTTCTTCATCACTATCTCAGTAACATTCAATCCAAGTTCAGCTTCATTGGAGCCCTACAACTCAAATCGCAGGTATCCCTACTTTTGCCCCAGTTAGGGTTTTACGATCTGGGTTATATCCTTCACTGTTTTTTTTTTTTTTTGAAATTTTATCTGAAGATTCAAGTTGTTAGGATTGATCAGTTGCATAAAATCAATTGATAGTGTGATTTTCTCTCTGATTCTTCGTTCTATGTAACTCACCTATTGTTCTCTGGTACCTATTGCTTCAATTGGGGACACTAAGCCAAAGAATGTTATTACTGAGGTGATATCCTTAATCACTCATAGAATTACAAAGAAGAAACTTGCAGGAGCAGCGAATTCTCAACAATGGAAGAAAAATGCACAGTTGGTGATAACTGGTCGTGAACAGCAAGATCATCTTACAAAAGTGAAGCCAGCTAAGGATGCTACATGGGACACTGTTGATACACTATTTTGGGCCAACTATTCAACTTGATGGATGACTCTATCATTGATATTGTCACTCACATCAATACTATGAACGAGTTGGGGGATTATCTGAATGTTTTGCATTCTGGACAAAACAACCATTCTTGCATTTATGAACTATCTCAGGATTTTTATAGGGCTGATCAGAAGTATCGACCTCTGACCATGGTTTTAAGTATCTCCGATACCGATACGATACCCTTCGATACGTATCTTAAATTTAGTCGGTCGATACGATACACACCGATACGATACATTGAATTTTTTAAATCATTTCATATCGATATATATCCAAAAATATGTACCGATATGCATCAATACACCACTAATACACATCGATACGATACGACATGCCTCGATACGACTTTATGAAAAATATAAAATTGAGGTAAAATGTACGTTTCAGTATGTATTGGTACGTATCAGTGAGTATCGGTATGTATCGATCGGTACGTATCGGTATATATCAGCACGTATCGGTGAGTATCGATATATATATATATATATATCGGTACGTATCGGTGAGTATCGATATGTATCGGCGCTACGGTCAAATAATGGCCAATATGGGTAATTTTTCAGAAAAAAAATGATTTTTTGAAGGGTTTTTGTTCAAAAGTTGCTGTCAGCCATATTTCTCTCTAACTAAAGTGGAAATCAAGGTTGGAAACAAGGATTTTACATTTATGGGACAACTACAGACCTTGAATTCTTAGTACGATACCCTCAATTTAGTGTTTATGCATAATACATGTTATCAATAGTTTTTTTTAACAAATTCTTTATGCAAAAGTGTTTAAAAAAATGTTTTCTATCCATTTATGTGTGTATCTTTAGCGTATCTTAGTGTATCTCCGATACGATACAATACCCTCCGATACGTATCTTAATTTTGACCAACCGATACGACAATCGATACCGATACTTTAATCCTTGATCGTATCTATTACAAGGTTATGACTACTATCGCCCTTAATGCCAAGGTTATAGATTCTCGGGGTCAGATGGTTTGTTTTCAAGCTAATTCTAACAAGTCTCAAGTATTTGTGCCCCGGTGTATTAGATGGTCTGAAGTTAACCTTCCTAACTCTTGGACCTTAACTTCTGTGGCTCAACCTCAGCCACCCATCAAACCTAATCCATCTTGCATCACCCAGCTCTCTTCAGTAATTTCTTCTTCCTCTGAATATCCAATACTTCAAGCACCATCTCGTGCTTCTACGACTAGAATTCAAAGTGAGAATTTTGATGGCATAATAAATCTGTAGGGTATGAATCGTACTCCTTTTCAGGTTAATCAACCTGCCTACGGTCCTCTTCAAAGAGAACCTTCCTTGGCTAATAATCAGCCTCCTCTTGCTCATATGGACATGGAAAATAGGTCCTCTTCTCCATCCCCCTCTGATATGCAAGCCCCAATAGGAGGAATCATGATGCTTCATATCACTAAAGAACCTAAGTTCCAGATCAATAAGCAATTCCTTATTCAGGAATATAAGTCCGTTAAAAATGATGGAATTTTTTTTTTCAAAGAATACTATTCCAACCCTCAACGGTAAGAGCTCCATGAAAAATAGATTTCTCATATGGAAACTCATCAAATAAATCTTCCATTTTTCCAGTGGTTAAAGATATATATCTTCTTGAAAATTCATCTAACCCTCCACAGGTTAATGAAATCAAGAAAGTAACAACCACTTATATTTCTATGGATGGAACAGAAATTGAGTCTGTTCACCCTCCTTTCTAAGCCTCAAAAGCAAGCAATAATCAAATAGCTGTTCCTCTTAAAACTTCAAGTAATACTTTGTCTCCATTGACTGAATTTCATCTAAGTTAAGTTGTTGAACAAAATAACTTTACTAACTTATGTCTTCAGACCATAGGAAGCCAGACAAATCATATAGAAATGATTGTAGATTCCTTAAAGGCCTCTACTTCGTCTTCTTCTCGCCTCTACTCCATCTTCTTCTCGTGCTAAAATTGAGTATACTAACAAAGCCATCTGACCAGTTTTTGCTTCTCAACCCAGAAGCACCCACAATCCATTTTCTGCTTCTCAACCTAGAAGTAACCAATCTATTCCGTTTAAACCTCCTCCAACTTTAGATATCCCAAAGAAGAAAACTGAGTCCACTGTTCTTGATGAAATTATTATTCGACTTGGTAAACTTCAGGTATCTAAAACTAAACTAGAAGAAAAATAGGCTTTGACTCTTTCTCTTACTGAACCTTCTGACTCTGAAATTGAAATAGCAGAGAAAGAATTCTAGTCTATGCTACCTCAACAGGCAGCAGTTCCTGAGCCAATTCCTCAACTAAACCAAGTCATGAGGAAAGCTCGAAAAGTTATGCCTACTGCTCCAACCAATTATTATTACCCTCGACCTTTTCTTGTTGATCTTCAATTTGAAGTAGAAGGAGAACCTGCTAATTGTTCGATCGATAGTAATACTATTTTTGATTGGAATATTGATGGTTTATCTGAATACCAAATCATCAATCTTTTGAAACAGATGCTCATGTATGCTACAACGGAAAAACTTAACCATTCATTTGATTCTGAAGTTGCTAAAATGATAGCAACAAGATTTTTTGGCCAATTTCATGGTTGGTGGGATTTTTATTTGTCTAAAGAAGTTAGGCAACAAATTATTAATGCTGTAACTAATATACCACAGCAACATACTGAACAACTTTAGGATGGGTGTGATACCTACTTTTTAAACCCGGTCTAATTACACGATTGACCCTGTTTAACCATGTAGGACCTGAACCGGAGAGAGCTAAGGTGGGTTCCTTATGGACCATGATGGCAAGGGTGACTTTGAACACATGTTGGCCAGACAAGTCCGAGTCAGTGTCAGAGGAGACAGGTGTACCCAATCCGTGCATATGCACGTATCATAAGGCCATGTACGGGTAATGCAGGTATGTAGCCGTATCCTAAAGTGCATACGTAGAATATACCTTGTGCCGAGAGTGAGATACTCGCTGAGAGTCAAATTCCACCAAAATCCCACTTGTTGGAAGATTTTCGACTCTCAGGTGGGCAGTCATAGGTGGGCGCATCTGCCCACCTGAGTGACCCACCCATGTGGTTACTAGTTGTTTTAGGAAAGTATAAATAGCATTGTTTTGTGTTTTTCAATATCTCATTTATTACATTTAGAAGTTGGTGAGAAGATTAAAGAGGAGAGAGAAAAGAAGGGAGAAAAGAGAACGAAGAAGAGGAAAAGGGAAGGAAGAGGAAGAAGAAATGGATTTAAGTGGCGCCAAGGTTTGATCTTCCCATTCCGATGCCGAAAGAGTGATCCCCAACACGAGGTCTACGATTAGAGGTGAGCAAAGGCTATGTTTCTTAAACTTTCACCAAACCCAAGTAAACCCTTGATTTGGGTGGAGCTGTTGAGATCTTGTAAATCCCCCTTAGAATGATGGATCTAAGGTTTGATAGATGGTTTATGTGTTGATTTTGAAGGATTTGAAGAAGTGTTTACAAGGATAGAGAAGCATTGGTGATTTCGAGTTGGGGTTTTAAAAGAGTTCTTGAGCAAAGAAGGTAAGATGGCTTTCTAATCCTTAAATCTAACTTAGATCTAGGTTAGAATCATCTTATGAGACCTTGAATGTGTGGAAAATGGGTTTGGAAAAGCCCCATTTGTTTTTTCAAAGGTTGGGGAAAGTTTCAAGGAAAATGGTATTTTTCTGCCCTCTCAGGTGGGCCGAGACCGATGGGCCAAACGGCCCGCCTGAGGGCACCCGCCTGAGAGGGCAGGCCTTCGGGGCCAACCGGTGGGCCCCGATCGACGGGTCAACCAATGGGCCGACCCACCCGTCGATTATGATCGGTGGGCCGACCGATGGGCCAACCTACCCGCCGGTCCTAGACGACCCTCGGCCCCCACCGGTGGGATGACCTGCCCGTCGGTCAGGACCGGTGGGTCGACCCGCCCACCTATAAAGACCAGTGGGCCATGACTGGTGGGCTGTCTGACCCACCCGAGAGGCTCCCAACGTGAGTTTTTCGTCTGAATGGACCCAAAACGGACGTGCGACCTTCTTTTAGGATTCTAAATAAGATTTTGTCATCAAATCTTGTTACTTTTGATCCCAAAGTGGTGAAATGCTAACCCCATTCACTTATGATAGGTTCACCAAAATTTACGTTTCTCGTGCCGGATCTCATCCGTACTGGGCGTGAGTCTTTGTACACTACAAGTAAGTGGGGAGAGGACGTTTGGCCTTATTTTAAGACTTGTTTGGCATTCATTCAAATGTATCTAGAGTAGCCATGTCATCATGCAAATTATATGTAGTTTATCCATCCTCATATTATTATGACATGTGTGTTGTGTTTACTTTCTCAATATCAAATGATGATGTGCTTATGTGATGAATGATGGAATCATTATGCATGATGCATTAATAGACTAGATGTCGTAGTCGGCTTGGAAACGAGTGCATTGGTGGCCCGTGGAATGGGACGCGGTGGCACTATGCAATCATACTATGTTATATAGGAGTATGCGGTTTAGGATTATCATCTTCCCGTGCTACGACTCCCAACAGGGGTTGAGGTGTTGGGTTATCATTTGGGGGGAAGCAGTGATCGCGGTTGTCGAGTCACTGTGGTAGTTAGACATACGCCCGATGGGTCATTAGGACAGTCAGCAACCTCGGTGGTATATTCAAGAGGGCCAATCATACTGCTTTTAAATTGTTGGAGTCAGCACCTTTATTTTCTATCATTTACTTTTATGTTGAGAGCTGGTAGTCGGCATGCTTTACTTTTCTGAGTACTCACGGTGGGCCTTCTCCGACAGCCCTATGGGCGTATCGCGGGATGGAGTTTGGAGCTCGTACCCGGAGTATACACACACTGTGGTTGTAGTAGCACTAAACCAAAGACTTAGTAATGTTGTTTAGGTGGATGTGATGAAAAATGAATTGTATAGCATATAGTGCGTATGTTTGTGATTGTTGTGTGGACTGTTGTGTGGTCCTCCTTTTCACTTACTGAGCTAGTGAGCTCATCCCACGTGTACATCTCTTTTAGATGATTTTGCAGGTCACCAGCCTGGGGATAAAGGATCGGGCCCCACAGTTGAATTCCCCAAAGTGGATTGGTGGGTCTCCGAGGAATATGAGCACGGCACGGATTGCTCGTGCGAGGGCTGTGCTGCGGGACCGAAGTATTGACACCATGCTGAGCTTTACTTTTTGATTCTTTTGATGACCCCTTTTTGTGTACTTGATATGTGAATTGTTATTCTTTTTGTGTAAATATCATGCCTGCCGGCCCACATGTAATTATTTATATACTACAATTTGGGTATCAAGTATATTAGGGGTATTTACAGGTACATTAAGTCTTCCGCTGAGATTTTTGAACGTGATCTTAGATGTGTGTATGCTGTGGTTGAGCACTGAATCAGATGATCCTGGCAGGTTTGGGTTAACTGAAGTTAACCCGGTCAACGGTCTGGTTCTGTGTGAACGGGGTGTGATAATGGGTCTTATGCCTAAAGAACTGTTTATGTTACCTAAGAAGATGCTGTTAACACATTAGTTTACACCATAACTCTTCATTTGTTAGACCAGCTGAAATTTTAGCTGATAGAACAAGAGAAGAACTTATGAATCTTTGTTGTCCTATACTATCTCATTATATGTGGTATAGAGATGTCTTTTTTTCCAAATTCTTTTCTCGAGATGATTGTAACAACTCCATCTGGAAAGAGAAATTCATCTCTGGTCTACTCCCTTTTTTTCCTCAAAAGGTAAGGTATAGACTGAAGGCAAAGCATAACGACACTATTCCCTCCGAACAATACACTTATGGAGAATTAAATGTTGAAATATGCAATGAAGGTCTTCAACTCTACACAGACCTAAAACTTAAAAAATAATTGTCTAAAGAGAGACAAGCTGGATTTAGAGAACTTGGAGATTTCTGTGAACAACTTGGATTCAAAAAAGTTCATCTTCCAGGATCCAAGAAAACCCCTAGAAAACTCTCTAAGTTTTCCAAGCCTAAATATCAGACCAAAAAAAATCCAAGCCTAAGCGCTTCTTTAAGAAACGCTTTTCGAAATCTCATCCTCAAAACATTTTTCCTACTAATAAACCTCCTGTTTGTTATAAATGTGGAAAAGTAAGACACTATAAGAATAACTGTCATACGAAGGCTAGAATCAATGCCCTCAAGATTGACGACTCCCAGAAGCAAAATCTTGAAAAGGTATTGCTATGCAGCTAGTCTGACCCTGAGTCTAACACAGAACCTGACTCTGACTCAGACCAAGATATTGCTAAACTAAAGTTCGACAGTGATTCTTCCAAGTCTAAATCTCAGACTCCTCATTGTAGTTGTGATCCTTACCAGGCTATGCTCAAAGAAAATGGTTCAATGGTTCTTTTAACCGAAGAGTCATTTATTGTCACACCCTGTTCACATAGAACCGGGCTAGTGACCGGGTTAACACCGGTTAACCCAAACCTGCCAGGATCATCTGATACAGTATCCAACCACAACATACACACAACTAAGAAAGTGTTCATCAGTTCAGCGGAAGACTTAATTTACCTGTAAAATTTTCCATTATACTTGATACCCAAATTGTAATACATAGTTAAGTACATGTAGGCCCGCAAGCAAGATATTTACATAAAAGAATACAATTTACATATCAACTACACAAAAGGGATCATCAAAAGCACAAAGGGTATAGGTCAACTCGGTATCAAAAGTAGAGCTCAGCTCGGTATCAAAAAGTAAAGCTCAGCTCGGTATCAAAAGGTAAAGCTCAGCTCTGTATCAAAAGTAAAGCTTAGCTCGGTATCAATAGTAAAGCTCAGCTCGGTATCAAAACTGTGATCCCACAGCACAACCCTCGCACGGCCAATCCGTGCCATGCTCTAATTCCTCGGGGACCCACCAATCCTCTTCAGGGAATTCAACTGTGGGGCTCGAACTGTGCTCTTCAGGTTGATGACCTGTAAAATCATCTAAAAGAGGTGCACACGTGGGATGAGCTCACTAGCTCAGTAAGTGAAAAGAAGGACCACACAACAGTCCACACAATAAATCACAACCATATGCACTATATGCTATGCAATTCATTTTTAATCACATCCACCTAAACAACATTACTAAGTCTTTGGTTTAGTGCTACTACAACCACAGTACGCGTATACTCCAGGTACGAGCTCCGAACTCCATCCCGCGATACGCCCATAGGGCTGTCGGAGAAGGCCCACCGTGAGTACTCGAAAAAGTAAAACATGCCGACCACCGGCTCTCAACATAAAGTAAATGATAGAAATTAAAGGTGCTGACTCCAGCAATTTAAAATTAGTACGATTACCCCTCTTGAATATACCACCGAGGTTACCGACTGTCCTAATGACCCACCGGGCGTATGTCTAACCGCCACAGTGACCCAACAACAGCGACCACTGCTTCCCCCCAAATGGTAACCCAACACCTCAACCCCTGTTGGGAAGGGTCGTAGCATGGGAAGATGATAATCCTAAACCGCATGCTCCTATATGACATAGT
This sequence comes from Macadamia integrifolia, assembly GCF_013358625.1. Classification (NCBI taxonomy): domain Eukaryota; kingdom Viridiplantae; phylum Streptophyta; class Magnoliopsida; order Proteales; family Proteaceae; genus Macadamia; species Macadamia integrifolia. The sequence goes on from NC_056569.1 coordinate 19,049,480, forward strand.
ACGATTGTATAGTGCCACCGCATCCCATTCCACGGGCCACCAATGCACTCGTGTCCAAGACAACTATGGCATCTAGTCTATTAATGCATCATGCACAATGATGTCAAAATTCATCACATAAGCATATCATCATTTGGCATTGAGAAATGAACAATGCACACATGGCATAAAATATGAAGATGGCTAAGCTACATAACATTTGCATGATGACATGGCTAGTCTAGATACAATTAGATGAATACCAAAAAATCCTTGAAATAAGGCCAAACGTCCTCTCCCCACTTACCTGTAGTGTACAAAGACTCACGCTTGGTACGGGTGAGATCCGGTGCGAGAAGCGTAAGTTTTGGTGAACCTATCATAAGTGATCGGGGTTAGTATTTCACCACCTTGGGATCAAAATTAACAAGATTTGATGATAAAATCATGTTTAGAATCCTCAAATAAGGTCGCACACCCATTTTGGGTCTATTCGGACATAAAAATCACGTTGGGAGCCTCTCGGGTGGGTCGAACAGCCCACCTGTCATGACCTACCAGTCATGACTAACAGGTAGGTCGGCCCACCGGTTGGCCCACCGATTGGCCCCGAGGGCCTACCCTCTCAGGTGGGTGCCCTCAGGCGGGTGCCCTCAGGCGGGCCATTTGGTCCACAGGTCTTGGCCCACCGGTCTTGGTGGGAAAATGCCATTTTCCCCGAAACCTTCCCCAACCTTTGGGGAAATCAAATGGGGCTTTTCCAAAACCATTCTCCACACATTCAAGGTCTCATAAGATGGTTCTAACCTAGATCTAGGTTAGATTTAAGGAATGGAAAACCATCTTACCTTCTTTGCTCAAGAACTCCTTCAAAACCCCAAAATCACTTCAAATCACCAATGCTTCTCCAACCTTGTAAACACCTCTTCAAATCCTTCAAAATCAACACATAAACCATCTATTAAACCTTAGATTCATCATCTCAAGGGGGATTTACAAGACCTCAAGAAACACTACCCAAATCAAGGGTTTTACTTGGGTATGGTGAAAGTTTAGGGAATATAGGCTTCGCTCACCTCTAAACGTAGATCTCGTGTTGGGGATCACTTTTCCGGTGTCGGAATGGGAAGATCAAACCTAGGCACTGCTTAAATCCATTTTTTCTTCCTCGTTCTTCCATTTTCTTCTTCTTTCCCTTCTTTTCTCTCTCCTCTTTACTCTTCTCACCAAACGCCCGAGTGTCATAAATGAGAAAAAGGAAAAACATAATGATAGCTATTTATACTTTTTAAAATATCTTGTAACTTCATGGGTGGGTCACTTAGGTGGGCGGATGCGCCCTGCCTGAGGGTCGAAAATTGGTCACCAAGTGGGATTTTGATGGAATTTGACTCTCAGCACGAATCTCAATCTCGGTATAAGATATAATATACGTATGCGCCCTAAGATACAGTTACATACCTGCTTTATCCGTACATGGCCTTATGATATGTGCATGTACACGACTTAGGTACACCCGTCTCCTCTGGCACTGACTCGGACTTGTCTGGCCAGCCAGTGTTCAAAGTCACCCTTGCCATCATGGTCTCTAAGGAATCCACCTTAATCCTCTCCGGTTCAGGTCCTGCATGGTTAAACCGGGTCAACCGTGTAATTAGACCGGGTTTAAAAAGTAGGATATTACATTTACCCCCCCTTTCTGAAAATTTTGTCCTCGAAATTAGCGTACTTGGTTGTTTAAAGAGATGAGGGTACTTGGCTTGGATTTCATCCTCTTTCTCCCAAGATGCTTCTTCAAGTGAATGATTTTCCCAACGCACCTTTACGTAGGAAATGGAGCGGTTACGAAGGGTTTTCACCTTTCGGTCCAAAATTTCAGCTGGCTGCTCTGTATAGGTCATATCAGCTTCTAGATATTCTGGTTCCATGGGTAATACATGAGATGGATCATGAACGTATCGCTTCAGCATGGATACATGAAATACGTTATGAACATCCCCGAGTGAAGGTGGCAGAGTAAGCATGTAGCCTACTGAGCCAACCCCGGCTAAGATCTCAAATGGGCCAATGTATCTTGGGCTCAACTTCCCCTTTCTGTGAAATCTTTGCAACCCTTTAGTAGGAGAGATCTTGAGAAACACCTTTCCTCCTGGCTGAAATTCAATGTCTTTTCTGTGGTTGTCTGCATAGCTCTTTTGACTAGACTGAGCTGCTTTAATCCGTTCTCGAATAACATCGACCTTGTCACAAGTCATCTGTATCATTTCAGGTCCTAACATTCGGCGTTCGCCTACCTCATCCCAATACAGAGGAGTTCTGCACTTCCTATCATATAATGCCTCATATTGAGCCATCCCAATTGTAGTTTGGTAACTGTTGTTGTAGGCAAACTCCATAAGGGGTATATATTCTTCTCAACTACCACACATTTCCATCGCACATGCCCTGAGCATGTCTTCTAATATTTGTATGGTTCGCTCCGACTGACTATCAATCTGTGGGTGAAAAGCAGTACTCAAATTCAATTGTGATCCTAAGGCACTCCAAAATCTGAAAGTGAATCTTGGGTCCCTATCTAATACAATGCTCGCTGGCACTCCATGTAAGCGCACTATGTTATCCATATAAAGTTGTGGTAATTTGGCCATAGAGAACTTGGTCTTGATGGGAATGAAATGAGGAGTCTTAGTAAGCCGATCAATGATCACCCATATCGCGTCCATCCCCTTAGGTGTATATGGTAGTCCGGTGACGAAGTCCATTGTAATCCTATCCCACTTCCAGTCTGGTACTGGGAGTGGCTGAAGAGTACCATAAGGTCGATGCCTCTCAGTTTTCACTTTCTAGCATGTAAGACAAGGCGCTACATATAGAGCTATTGTGACTTTCATGCTTGGCCACTAGTAATTTTGTTTGAGGTCTTTATACATCTTTGTACTTCCTGGGTGGAGTGAGTACTCAGAGCTATGTGCTTCTCGCACTATCTTGTCTTATGTATCCAAATCATCGGGTACATACAATCTGCCTCGAAAAATCAATGCCCCATCACTGGCTAAAACAAAATCTGGGTCGTTCATGGTTTGATCTTGAACCTTAACTCTGATCCGCTGCAATTCAGGATCCGAAGGTTGTTTCATTATTACCTCTTGCCTAATAGTCGGATGCACCTGTAGAGTCGCCAAGGATACAGTCAACCATTTAAGGTTTTCTGGTTGACGTTCAAACTCTAAGGTTGCTCCTTCATATAAGAGAGCTTCATCCATTAGCGTCGCCTCTTATACAAGTGGTGGGCTGACTGCTAAGTATGAGAGTGACACAGTCTGTGCCTTCTGACTCAACGCATCTGCCACTACGTTGGCCTTACCGGGATGATACTGAATGTCGCAGTCATAATCCTTCATGAGCTCAAGCCATCTCCTCTGCCTCATGTACAAATCCTTATGGGTGAAAAAGTACTTAAGGCTTTTGTGATCATTGTATATCTCGCACTTCTCCCCATACAAGTAATGTCGCCAAATCTTAAGGGCAAAAATGACTGCGGCTAGTTCCAAGTCATGAGTGGGGTAGTTCTTCTCATACTCCTTTAGTTGTTGGGAAGCATACGCTATCACCTTTTCGCGTTGCATGGGAACACAACCCAACCCAACTTTGGAAGCATCAGTGTAGACTGTCATTCCACCTGTGCCTTTAGGGATGGTTAACACAGGGGCCAACACCAACCTCTTCTTTAACTCCTGAAAAATCGTCTCGCATTCCTCTTCCCAGTCAAACTTCACACCCTTTTTTGTCAACTTAGACATTGGTGTTGAGATCCGAGCAAAATTCTCAATGAAGCGCCAGCAGTATCCTACTAAACCCAAGAAGCTTCTAATTTCAGTGACATTTTTAGGGCTTTCCCACTCTACTACTGCTTTCACCTTATCAGGATCCACCTCGATTCGGGCCTTAGACACTACGTGCCCCAGGAATCCAACTTGCTCAAGCCAGAATTCACATTTACTGTATTTGGCAAACAATTGTTGTTCTCTCAACCTCTGTAACACCATTCTCAAATGTTGAATGTGCTCCTCTTTTGTCTTGGAGTAGATCAAGATATCATCAATAAAAATAATTACCCATTTATCGAGGACATCGTGAAATACTAGATTCATTAAATTCATGAATGCTACCGGTGCATTGGTTAACCCAAAAGATAACACTAGGAACTCATAGTGACCATACCGAGTCCTGAATGTTGTTTTGGGTATGTCGCCGCTCTTTATCTTGAGCTGATAATAGCCTGATCGAAGGTCTATCTTTGAAAATACCTTGGCACCCTACAGTTGGTCAAATAAATCATTAATGTGTGGCAATGGGTATTGGTTCTTAATGGTTAGCTTATTCAACTCCCGGTAATCAATAGACATATGTAAGCTACCATCCTTCTTCTTGACAAACAATACTGGGGCACCCCAAGGTGAAACACTTGGGCGAATAAACCCCTTCTCCAACAGTTCTTGCGACTGCATTTGCAACTCCTTCAGTTCGGCGGGTGCCATCCGGTATGGGGCTTTAGACACTGAAGCTGCTCCAGGAACCAAGTCTATGGCAAACTCCAACTCTCTATCAGGTGGTAAATGCATCAAATCATCTGGAAAGACATCGGAAAACTCTTTAACCACCTTTACCTCTTCTAGAGGTGTAGTCCTTGCATCAACATCAAGTACCGATGCTAAGTAGCCCGGACATCCACTCTCCAACAATTTTACCACTTGAAGGGTGGAGACGAGGACCTTTCTCACCCATTTCATTTTATCTGCTCGGTATACCAATTCTCTTCCTTTATCATCTGTCACCTTAATCAGCTTTTCACATCACATTAGCTCGATGAGCCGACAACCAATCCATGCCCAGTATAACATCAAAATTCTGCATATTGAACTTAATGAGTTGTGCATCCAATTTCTTCCCACTGATTTCTACTGGGCACGGCCCATACACCTCCTTCAACTGTGTAACTTTACCAGTAGGCATACTAACAATCATCCCATGATCTAGGGCCTTGGGTGGCATACCAAGTTTCTCAGCAAATCTCTTAGATACGAATGAATGTGTAGCTCTTGAATCGAATAAAACATAGGCTGGTATGCCCGATATAGATAGGACACCTAGTGTAACAATGCATATAATTTCAGCAGGTCATTAATATTTAACATAAGGAAATTCTTAAATTTAAATGTACTACCGCTTCCGTGCTGGCCTCAGCTTCCTCAGCTGATAGGGCATACATCCTTCCCTGCGGTTGATTCCCCCGAGTTAAGGGAGGTCGGTACGCAAAGGGCTGACTGGAGGGCAAGGCTGATCTGACCCGACAGTCTTTAGCATAGTGCCCATAGGAATGGCAGTTAAAGTAATGGATCTGAGACGTCGAAACTAGGGTGGGACCCCTCTGCACTTGACCCATTGAAGATGGAGGTCGGGGAAGCCTCGGAACTGTAGGTACCGCACTAGTGTTCGGGCGAAAAGATGTAGAGCCCGAACCACTAGCTGGTCGAGGAGGGTAGCTAGATGGCCTATAGGGCTGCCTGTATGTAGGCCCAGAACTGTACAACCCATGGTATGCCTTGGAGGAGTTGCCCATATCCGAAAATGGATTTGTTCTCTTCCACAGTCCAGGTGCGAGGGATTGTTCTCCCTTCTGCTTATCTTCCATAGTCTTGGCCTTCTGCACAATATGGCTATAGTCTGTCAAGTCTAAGACCTCAAGTATAGACCCAATGGATGCCTTTAGGCCCTTCAGAAATCTTGCAACATTTTCTTCAGCTATCCTCATATGCATAGGGGTAAATGGAACAAGCTCTCAAACTGCTGCTGATACTCAAGGATAGTCTTACCTCCTTGAGTTAATGCCATAAATTCCGTCTCCTTGTGGTCTCTGAAGCTACGTTGGTAATGATTGTCCAAGAACAACTCCTTGAAGTGTTCCCAGGTGGGTTCCGGATGTGCGGCCAACAATATGGGCTTAGAGGCTTGCCACCAAGAGTTGGCCTCCTTCTTGAGTTGCAACCCTGCACAAATGAGTTTTTGTGCATCAGTGCACTCAATCACCTCAAATATTTTCTCCAGCTCTTGGATCCACTGGTCCGGCTCCAGAGGATCACTCCCCACCTTAGAGAATACAGGTGGTAATTTTCTCTTGAATGACTCCACTACCTTTGACGTATTATTCGTCGGTAAGTAATTGGGAGCATAAGCTGGATAGTAAGGGTATGGAGGGGGCACCACATATGGAGGAACACTGAATGGCGGAATTTGAGGGGTACCTCCCACTTGTGGCCCCGTACCAGACCCTACAGGCAGGTCCTGTGGAGTAAGTATCCAGGGAGGTTGATCTGTTTGAGAAAGGTCCAATTGTTGCTGTATAGCAGCCATAAATGCTTGTTGTTGCTGAAGCATTTATTACTGGAAAGCCTGTTGTGACCGCTGGATTATGGTAGCAACATCCCCCCGAGTAATAACCGGTGGCGGGTCTGGAAGTACAGTCATAGGTGGGTCCCCTTGTCCCCCACCCTGACCAAAGGTCTCTGGAGGTTGTGGAAGTGAGGTTTGCCCCACAGAGCGGGACCTTCTGGGATTCGGTGGTTGACCGACTGGACGAGGACCACGCGAGGTACCTCGTGCATTGCTACCGGATCTAGTACATACCATCGTATCCCTATACCTGAAACATATCATTCACCACATTGGTTAAACACCTTAGAATTGATATCGGCACATAATCATTTGCCAACGCACAGGGTATTATAGTGTATGAAGGTTTTGCAACTAGCCATAGATTAATCCTGAAATTACGGTGCTAGTGCTTTAACAAGTCGGATGATGGTCCCACTTGACCATATGGTGCTATCCACACACCCCTTTTTTTTCCAGGTATATTATTATAAGAATAATAATAATAATACCCCCAACTTTCCCTTTTCCTTTTTATTATTATATATTTTATTTTATTTATTTATTATTATTTTTTTCAAGTTTTCTCTCAACCGATGGGCTGCCACCGGCGGGCAGGTTGTGCCGTCAGTCCAAATCTTCAACCGGCGGGTAGGTTGGACCGCCGATCGGCCCGCCGGTCCTACCTGAGCAAAAAATATTAACAAGGCTTTTAAGCCCCTGTTCGCACATTTGTTCGCACATTTCTTCCTCACTCACTCTCTCTCTCTCTCTCTCTCTCTCTCAGGCGATTTTTGAGAGCTCTTTGACGCTTCGACTCACGATCTCACTCAACGATCTGGCGGTTTTGGGAAGATTCAACTCCTCTACTCACAAGTAAGTTTTTTCCTCATTTTCTTCTCAAAACATGTACTTTGGGGGTAGAACTCATGAGTAGTCTTAAATCTCAATTCTTTTCCATGTTTCCTTCTATAGAAAAGTGATTTCATGTAAATGTGATGTTTTCCTCGTGATTTATTTCTAGTTTTAGGATTTACTTCGCAATTTTTTAGAGAAAACCCCAACCGTGCCCTAGTTTTCTCAAATTTGGGGATTTCTTCAATCTCTGCTCTTTTCTTCCCAATTAATAACTCAAATGCAATACCTTATGTTTGATTTGTACTTGACATGTTGTAGAGATCATAGAAGTCACGTATGCTTGAAATCCCATTTCTTCCCATGAAAATCCATCTCTGTGTTGGGTTTCTTTGATTCTCTTTCCATCCCTTCATACTTGTGGATTCCTTTCACCTCAATATCACAATAGTAGATGTTTTTGCATATTTTAAATTGTAGGATGATGGCATTTCATCCATGAACATGCAAGCTTCATGCTTCACTCTATTGTGAGTCTTTTCATTTTTTTTTTCCTTAGATTGAACTTGCACAATGAGAATTGGGATTTTTTTCTATCATTCTTTACTTGCCATTCTTTATATGCCCTTTTTGTCACATTACTGTTTTGCCATAATCTCTGTCTTGTCACTGGCCAGGCATTTCATTCATAGACTTTTTATCATTCCTCACTTGTCACATTTTGTCACATTCTATTTTTCCATGATTTCTGTTTTGTCACTTACCATGCATTTCATCCATAGACTCTCTATCATTCCTCGCTTGTCACATTTTCTGTTTTTCGAGAATTGGGTTTTGGGGCTTCCTCTTACTGCTCACCCATCTATTTATTCCCTTTGTTATTCTTTTTTTTTCCCTTACTCACCCTTCTTTCCTCTTTTCTTGCCAGGATGTCTTCTCGCAAGGGCAAGGAACCCGCATCCTCTTCTACTCGGCGTAAGACCACCGCTTCCAAATGGAAGAGTGCCGGGACTAGTTCCCCAGCCCCTCGCACAGGGTGACCCGGACCTGCCCCTATTGATCCTTCCGACTATGATGAGGAACTCTTCCACTGTTCAGAGGCAGCAACCAACTGGCAGGCCTTCTTGGAGAGGTCTGTAATGATGGAGAAGACTGTGGTAGTTGACGACTTCCACAAGGTTCAACTTCAGGAGAGGTTCACCGCATTGGGTTGGCAGTCTATCCTCCATATAGACCGTCCGTGCTACGAGTAGCTGGTTCGTAGATTCTACTGTAACCTGGAGGTTTCCTACCAGTACGGAGAGTATGCGATAACTAGTATGGTGAAGGGGGTGGACATTCAACTGACCGTGGACACCCTGGATAGTATTTTGGGTATTTCTTCAGCTGGGCACCGTTTCTACAGTCCTCCGAGAAGTAAGCCCATGGGCCCGTTTATGAGTTCGGAGACACCGGACCACATCTATGAGACCATCTGTGGTAGTAGGGAGTGTCTAGATTCCGAGACATCATTTTTCCCAGAGGTTCGTGTGTTTTCCCATTTGGTCTAGTTCAACTTGCTCCCCAGAGGAGGTCACCAGAACCAGGTGGGCTTCATGGCAGCCTTCTTAGCCTTCTGCATTTATAAGGCTTTAGAGGGGTGATGAGCACTTGTGCTTGCCTTACGTCATCCTCAAGACCATGGAGCACCATACTTCTCACCTCGAGGATGGAGGATTTCCATATGGCAGGATCCTCACCAGGATCTTTGAGTTCTTTGGGGTGGACCTGAGTGGTGAGGAGGGGAAGATGCCAGCAAATAAGTTTGACAGGGGGAATCTATTGAGGATGGGTCTCCACACTCTTATGGATGTACCTCAGAGAGCAGGAGCTCAGAGAGGTAGGGATAAGAGGGTTGCCCCTAGGGAGGATGTTCCCATGGAGGAGGAGCTAGTGAGGAGGATGAGGACTATGTTCCTCAGGGTGGGGAGGATGATTTTGTGGATGAGGACATCCTCAAGGAGGTGCCTTATGAGTCGAGAGGTGCTGATCTTGGCTTCACTAGAGCTGCAGGCCCACAGCAAAGAGCCCCACCACCTGAGAGTGGTACCTTTGATTTTGAGGGCATGATGACTACCATGAGGGCCTTGAAGGAAGGGAAAAATCAGCTGCTAAGGAGACTGGATGAAAGTGCTTCTAGGGAGAAAACCATCTTGGAGAGGCAGGCTACTTTAGAGAATTCCTTTCTCAGATTGGGCCAGGACTTGGATACAACGGCCAATTCCATTTCAACAGATTTTGCCCGACTTCGGAGGAATGTACAGCTGGTGAACTCGAGGTTTGACTACTACGACCGTCGACTCAACGTTAACTCTAGACCTCAGGTGAACGGAGTAGTAGTATTGGACGATGACGATGACGATGATCAGTGAGGACTTAGCTCGTCCATACCAGCTTCTCACCTGTTTCATGTTGTTGATCTTATTGTATTTTTCTTTCTTTTCTCATTCTTTATAATTTCTCTGTAACTGGACTTATTTGTGGGGTGATATGTTTTGATGGTGGTCTGTGGTGAATTTGTATGTTTGAATACTTGTGTAGGTTAGTTGTGGTGTCTTTTGTTAATTTTGATCATTGATATTTATATATATATATGTTGTTTATCAGGTGTTTGTGTGGAAAATTTTTAGAAATCTCGTTTTGTGCCGTTATGCTGCCGAAATTTCGTTAAACTCGTACTGATGGGTTATGACATCAATTAATTAATCTTTCATTTTCTCTCATGCATGCCATAAATGCAATAACTAATTGCAACCATTTTTATTACTTTCTTTCTTTGGCTTTTAACTCTTTAAAGTTTTTTACATTAACCCAATCTCATTTCCTATTATAGATTCTATGGGGTCTAATGGTATGCTGTGAGTGGAATAAAGCATCACGCTCTGATACCACTGTTGTCACACCCTGTTCACACAGAATCGGGCCAGTGACCAGGTTAACTCAAACCTACCAAGATCATCTGATACAGTATCCAACCACAACATACACACAACTAAGAAAGTGTTCATCAGTTCAGCGAAAGACTTAATTTACCTGTAAATATTCCCATTATACTTGATACCCAAATTGTAATACATAATTAAGTACATGTGGGCCCGCAGACATGATATTTATAGAAAAGAATACAATTTACATATCAAGTACACAAAATGGATCATAAAAAACACAAAGGGTACAGCTTAGCTCGGTATCAAAAGTAGAACTCAACTCGGTATCAAAAAGTAAAGCTCAGCTCGGTATCAAAAGGTAAAGCTCAGCTCGGTATCAAAAGTAAAGCTCAGCTCGGTATCAACAGTAAAGCTCAGCTCGGTATCAAAACTGCGGTCCAGCAGCACAACCCTCGCACGAGCAATCCGTGCCGTGCTCTAATTCCTCGGGGACCCACCAATCCTCTTCAGAGAATTCAACTGTGGGGCCCAACCCGTGCTCTTTAGGTTGATGACCTGCAAAATCATCTAAAAGAGGTGCACACGTGGGATGAGCTCACTAACTCAGTAAATGAAAAGAAGGACCACACAGCAGTCCACACAACAAATCACAACCATATGCACTATATGTTATGCAATTCATTTTTAATCACATCCACCTAAACAATATTACTAAGTCTTTGGTTTAGTGCTACTACAACCACAGTGCGCATATACTCCGAGTACGAGCTGCGAACTCCATCCCGCGATACGCCCATAGGGTTGTCGGAGAAGGCCCACCGTGAGTACTCGCAAAAGTAAAACATGTCGACCACCGGCTCTCAACAGAAAGTAAATGACAGAAATTAAAGGTGCTGACTCCAGTAATTTAAAAGCAGTACGATTGGCCCTCTTGAATATATCACCAAGGTTACCGACTGTCCTAATGACCCACCGAGTGTATGTCTAACCCCCACAGTGACCCGACAACCTCTACCACTGCTTCCCCCCAAATGGTGACCCAACACCTCAACCCCTGTTGTGAAGGGTCGTAACACGGGAAGATGATAATCCTAAACCGCATACTCCTATATAACATAGTACAATTGTATAGTGCCACCACATCCCATTCCATGGGCCACCAATGCACTCGTGTCCAAGCCGACTATGGTATCTAGTCTATTAATGCATCATGCACAATGATGTCAACATTCATCACATAAGCATATCATCATTTGGCATTGAGAAATGAACACAGCACACATGGCATAAAATATGAAGATGGCTAAGCTACATAGCATTTGCATGATGACATGGCTAGTCTAGATACAATTATATGAATGCCAAACAAGCCTTGAAACAAGGCCAAACGTCCCCTCCCCACTTACCTATAGTGTACAAAGACTCACGCTCGGTATGGGTGAGATCCGATGCGAGAAACGTAAGTTTTGGTGAACCTATCATAAGTGACCGGGGTTAGTATTTCACCACCTTGGGGTCAAAATTAATAAGATTTGATGATAAAATCATGTTTAGAATCCTTAAAGAAGGTCGCACGTCTGTTTTGGGTCCATTCGGATGTAAAAATCACGTTGGGAGCCTCTCGGGTGGGTCGGACAGCCCACCTGTCATGACCTACCAGTCATGACTGACCGGTAGGTCGGCCCACCGGTTGATTCACCAGTTGGGCCCATCGGTTGGCCCTGAGGGCCTGCCCTCAGGCAGGCCATTTGGCCCACAGGTCTTGGCCCACCGGTCTTGGTGGGAAAATGCCATTTTCCCCGAAACCTTCCCCAACCTTTGGGGAAATCAAATGGGGCTTTTCCAAACCCATTCTCTACACATTCAAGGTCTCATAAGATGGTTCTAACCTAGATCTAGGTTAGATTTAAGGAATAGAAAGCCATCTTACCTTCTTTGCTCAAGAACTCCTTTAAAACCACAAAATCACTTCAAATCACCAATGCTTCTCCAACCTTGTAAATACCTCTTCAAATCCTTCAAAATCAACACATAAACCATCTATTAAACCTTAGATTCATCATCTCAAGGGGGATTTACAAGACCTCAAGAAACACTACCCAAATCAAGGGTTTTACTTGGGTATGGTGAAAGTTTAGGGAATATAGCCTTCGCTCACCTCTAAACGTAGATCTCGTGTTGGGGATCACTCTTCCGGTGTCAGAATGGGAAGATCAAACCTAGGCGCCGCTTAAATCCATTTTTTCTTCCTCTTTCTTCCCTTTTCCTCTTCTTTCCCTTCTTTTCTCTCTCCTCTTTACTCTTCTCACCAAAGGCCCGAGTGTCATAAATGAGAAAAAGGAAAAACATAATGATAGCTATTTATACTTTTTAAAATATCTTGTAACCTCATGGGTGGGTCACTCAGGTGGGCAGATGCACCCACTTGTGACCACCCACCTGAGCGCCAAAAATTGGTCACCAAGTGGGATTTTGATGGAATTCGACTCTCGGCATAATATATAATATACGTATGCGTTTTAAGATACGGCTTCATACCTGCTTTATCCGTATATGGCCTTATGATATGTGCATATACACGGCTTGAGTACACCCGTCTCCTCTGGCACTGACTCGGACTTGTCTGGCCAGCCAGTGTTCAAAGTCACCCTTGCCATCATGGTCCCTAAGGAACCCACCTTAACCCTCTCCGGTTCAGGTCCTGCATGGTTAAACCGGGTCAACCGTGTAATTAGACCAGGTTTAAAAAGTAGGGTATTACATTTACCCCCCCTTTCTAAAAATTTCATCCTCGAAATTGGCGTACCTGGTTGTTCAAAGAGATGAGGGTACTTGGCTTGGATTTCATCCTCTTTCTCCCAAGATGCTTCTTCAAGTGAATGATTTTTCCATCACACCTTTACGTAGAAATGGAGCGGTAGCGAAGGGTTTTCACCTTTCGGTCCAAAATTTCAGCTGGCTACTCTGTATAGGTCATATCAGCTTCTAGATATTCTAGTTTCACTGTTAATACATGAGATGGAACATGAACGTACCGCTTCAGCATGGATACATGAAATACGTTATGAACATCCTCGAGTGAAGGTGGCAGAGCAAGCATGTAGGCTACTGAACCAACCCGGGCTAAGATCTCAAATGGGCCAATGTATAATGGGCTCAACTTCCCCTTTCTGTGAAATATTTGCAACCCTTTAGTAGGAGAGATCTTGAGAAACACCTTTTCTCCTGGCTGAAATTCAATGTCTTTTCTACGGTTGTCTGCATAGCTCTTTTGACGAGACTGAGCTACTTTAATCCGTTCTCGAATAACATCGACCTTGTCAAAAGTCATCTGTATCATTTCAGGTCTTAACATTCGGCATTCGCCTACCTCATCCCAATAAAGAAGAGTTCTGCACTTCCTACCATATAATGCCTCATACGGAGCCATCCTAATTGTAGTTTGGTAACTGTTGTTATAGGCAAACTCCATAAGGGGTATATATTCTTCCCAACTACCACACATTTCCATTGCATATGCCCTTAGCATGTCTTATAATATTTGTATGGTTCGCTCCGACTGACCATCAGTCTGTGGGTGAAAAGCAATACTCAAATTCAATTGTGATCCTAAGGCATACTAGAAGCTTTTCCAAAATCTGGAAGTGAATCTTGGGTTCCTATCTAATACAATGCTCACTGGAACTCCATGTAAGCGCACTATGTTATCCATATAAAGTTGTGCTAATTTGGCCATAGAGAACTTGTTCTTGATGGGAATGAAATGAGTTGTCTTAGTAAGCCGATCAACAATCACCCATATCGCGTCCATCCCCTTAGGTGTACATGGTAGTCCGGTGACGAAGTCCATTGTAATCCTATCCCACTTCCAGTCTGGTACTGGAAGTGGCTGAAGAGTACCATAAGGTAGATGGCTCTCATCTTTAACTTTCTGGCATGTAAGACAAGTCGCTACATATAGAGCTATTGTGACTTTCATGCTTGGCCACCAGTAATTTTGTTTGAGGTCTTTATGCATCTTTGTACTTCATGGGTGGAGTGAGTACTCAGAGCTATGTGCTTCTCGCACTATCTTGTCTTGTATATCCAAATCATTGGGTACATACAATCTGCCTCAAAACATCAATGCCCCATCACTGGCTCAAACAAAATCTGGGTCATTCATTGTTTGATCTTAAACCTTAACTCTGATCCGCTGTAATTCAGGATCTAAAGGTTGTTTTATTATTACCTATTTCCTAATAGTCGGATGCACCTGTAGAGCCACCAAGGATACAGTCAACCATTTAAGGTTTTCTGGTTGACGTTTAAACTCTAAGGTTGCTCCTTCATATAAGAAAGCTTCATCCATTAGCGTCGCCTCTTATACAAGTGGTGGGCTGACTGCTAAGTATGAGAGTGACACAATCTGTGCCTTCCGACTCAAGGCATTTGCCACTACATTAGCCTTGCCGGGATGATACTGAATGTCGTAGTCATAATCCTTCATGAGCTCAAGCCACCTCCTCTGCCTCATGTTAAATCCTTCTGGGTGAAAAAGTACTTAAGGCTTTTGTGATCACTGTATATCTTGCACTTCTCCCCATACAAGTAATGTCGCCAAATCTTAAAGGTAAAAATGACTGTGGCTAGTTCCAAGTCATGAGTGGGGTAGTTCTTCTCATACTCCTTTAGTTGTCGGGAAGCATACACTATCACCTTTCCGCGTTGCATGAGAACACAACCCAACCCAACTTTGGAAGCATCAGTGTAGACTGTCATTCCACCTGTGCCTTCAGGGATGGTCAACACAGGGGCCGACACCAACCTCTTCTTCAACTCCTGAAAACTCGTCTCGCATTCCTCTACCCAATCAAACTTCACAGCCTTTTTTGTCAACTTAGTCATTAGAGTTGATATCCGAGCAAAATTCTCAATGAAGCGCCGATAGTATCCAGCCAAACCCAAGAAGCTTCTAATTTCAGTGACATTTTTAGGGCTTTCCCACTCTACTACTGCTTTCACCTTATTAGGATCCACCTCGATTCCAGCCTTAGACACTACGTGCCCCAGGAATCCAACTTGCTCAAGCCAGAATTCACATTTGCTGTATTTGGCAAACAATCGTTGTTCTCTCAACCTCTGTAACACCATTCTCAAATGTTGAGTGTGCTCCTCTTCTGTCTTGGAGTAGATCAAGATGTCATCAATAAAAATAATTACCCATTTATCGAGGACATCATGAAATACTTGATTCATTAAATCCATGAATGTTGTCGGTGCATTGGTTAACCCAAAAGATAACACTAGGAACTCATAGTGACCATACCGAGTCCTGAATGCTGTTTTGGGTATGTCGTCGCTCTTTATCTTGATCTGATAATAGCCTGATCGAAGGTCTATCTTTGAAAATACCTTGGCACCCTGCAGTTGGTCAAATAAATCATTAATACCTGGCAACGGGTACCGGTTCTTAATGGTTAGCTTATTCAATTCCTGGTAATCAATGCACATACGCAAGCTGCCATCCTTCTTCTTGACAAACAATACTGGGGGCACCCCAAGGTGAAACACTTTGGCGAATAAACCCCTTCTCTAACAATTCTTGCAACTGCATCTGCAACTCCTTTAGTTCGGCGGGTGCATCATATAATGACGTATATTGATGACGTCATTATATACTCTCAGGACATTTCCCAGCATTAGAAACATCTAAATCTTTTTTTTTCTGTTATTGTTCAAGCAGGACTTGTTGTTTCTGCAAAGAAAATAAGTTTATTCCAAACCAAAGTTCGATTCTTGGGACATTACATTTCTTTTGGATCAATCATTCCCATAGAACGAGCTATTCAGTTTGTGGATAAATTTTCTGATGAAACAACAGATAAGACTCAACTCCAAAGGTTTCTTGGTAGCCTAAACTATATTGCTAAGTTCTATAAAGATTTAGTAAAGGATGACAAACCTTTGTTTAATAGGTTTAACCAGCAGCATGAACAATGGACAACTATACATACTGATTCTGTCCGTAAAATCATACTTAAAGCTAAAGAACTTCTGTGCTTAAGCTTAGCACGACCAGATTGTTTTAAGATTGTTAAGACAGATGCATTCGAATTCGGATACGGTGGTATCTTGAAGAAAAGATATCCTAACCTTCCCAAGACTCTTCTGGAAAATTGTGGGTCCTCCCACATGGGATGCCAAAGAATCTTTTTGTGGCTTATTCTCAGTCACACACCTAAACTACGGATAATATAACTTTCGACTGAAGCTTATCAGTTTGGCAACGACCCCACTTCTTATTAGATGCACCTTCTTTGTGATAAGAACACCTTATCTTTAGGCCGTTCAGATGTCACAATCGGTTGGTTGGATGCCCATTCGATGCCATCTCTATCAAGGCCCATCAGCATCCCTCAACCATAATTTATTAAACTTTGGTGTCCACCATCTATAAAAGGAGAGCTCCTCATTCTTGGAAGACACCGTGAAAAATACGACTACTTTTGTTTAACTCTTAGCAGTTTTCTTCTTGTGACAGTTTTCTTGAGTGTGCTTTGTAATTTTGAGCGCTATCTTCAAGAGTTTTGGTCTGAATCTGTACTATATCAGATCATATGTAAGTTCGCTTCTTATAATTCATATTTCTTGTATTATGCTTGTGATCAGAAAGTTAAAAGAATAGCTTGCTTTGTTAGATAATTTGTTAGATATTTCTTCT
>NC_056569.1:19066547-19066653 GCF_013358625.1 Macadamia integrifolia
TTTGTTTGCTCAAAAGGTAAGGTATAGACTAAAGGCAAAGCATAACGGCACTATTCCCTTTGAACAATACACCTATGGGGAATTAGTTGCTGAAATATGCAATGAA